>NW_020948840.1:10577661-10618430 GCF_900497805.2 Vombatus ursinus
AATCTGGAAAAATAATAAATTATAAGGTCAAATAGATTATCTTTAATGGTAAAACCTTGTACATATACAAGGCTGAAAAGGTGGATTAGAATAATCAGCAGTTCAATGAAGCCTTCCAAGATAAGAAAAGGAAGGAAGATATACAGGAAGGAAAATGGCTTCAGGAGTGTTAGACAATGAAGCATTGAGACAAGTAATAAGGATCTCTTAATATACTATCCTAGAAGCCCAGGATAAAACAGTGAACCAAGTATGGCCCACTGTGCTAAACAAGGAGGGACTCTCACTAACACTAATTGCTTCCCATCCTTAGATATATAGAGAAAAAATAGTCATATTTCCACTATTTCCATATTTCCATATTCCATTGAATAAGATGACATGAAAGACCTTAGAAAAAGACATCATTCTTATTGGAAATGGGAAGATTATAGCACACAAAGTCAGAAGGTATTAAGGAAAATGTGCTTCATGTTAATTCATGAAACACTGTAGGTGTTATGAACAACTGACATGAATGGCAGACTTTAGACCTGCATGGGTATATATGCAGTGAAGATAACAGGCAACGGTGGGTGTTTTTTTTTTATTTTGTTTTGTTTTAATTAAACAAATTAGGACTGTACATGATGTTGAGAGAACAAGTGGTCAAAGTGAGTAGAGTGAATAGACTAGTTAGTCCAGAAGTGGGGAACCTGCAACCTCAAGGCCACATGTAACACTCTAGGTCCTCGTTTGGCCCTTTGACTGAATCCAAACTTCACAGAACAAATCCCCTCAATAAAAATATTTGTTTGATAAAACTTAGACTCAGTCAAAAGGCCTCCCACAAGGACCTAGAAGTCCACATGTGACCTCCAGACCACAGGTTCCTTACCCCTGAATTAGTCCCTTTGAGACTGGACAGAGAAATGAAGATGACTTATCCACTGTGTATGGCTCTGATATTTCTCCCTCTTTGTCATTAGTACTGTGAGTAAGGAAATTCCTGAAGGACAGTGTCATTCTTGGGTCATAGCTTATGCCCTTCTGGAGCCCATGCATAACATGCCTCAGAATTGAGAAATCAGGAATGATGAAAATTGTGGTCAGATTCAGCATAGATATTTCTATCTGGATCATATTAGTTACTTTTATTCCTGATTTCTCAACACTCAGAAAGTGTGGCTAGTAATGGGCTGCACAGACAATATTATACATGAATATTCTGTTCCAGGAATGCTGTCAGTTGTTGGAGAGGCAACATTCCAAAGCAGAAAGGAAGGTATACTTTCTGTCTGGAGAGCCCTGGGTTTTAAATCTTGTTTCTAATAAATCAAGGTTAAACAATTTATTGTCAGCCTTAGTTTTCTTATCTCCAAAATGGTAAGTATAATACCTAGTAGTACAGACCTCAGAGAGTTGTGGAACTCAAATGAAATAATGTAGCTTATATTTTGTAAACTTTAAACTATTATATAAACATCAACTATAAATATTTCCTTGATATACCATATATTTTGTCATGTCTTGTCAGAATACTTCCCAACACTGTTCAGACTTGGGGGTGGGGATAGAGATGAAGAGTGTCCCTTCCTCCCCCTCTATGTTTTCATAAGTCTATTCTTTTTTTCAAGGCCTACTTAAGTTCCCATTTCTTCCATGAAACATACACAGACAACACCATTTTCTGCTGATGGCTCTAATCTCTGAACTCTTTCAGTACTTTTAATTTTCTGTCACTTTGCCACTTAATATACCTCAAGTTTTGCTGTTATTTATATTGTTAGGCATAATACCCATCTCCCTAATATGATCACAAGCCCTTTAAAGTAAAAAACAAATATCATTTGTATCCTTAGCCTAACCCAATGAAATGCAACTCTCCCTTATGCACAAATTTGCAGCTTGATGGACAATCTTACTCTTTCAAAAGTCGGAAAGAGGGCCACAGAAGTAACATTCCTTGCTCTAAATAAAATTTTGTTGACTTGAATAGCTCTAGTATTAATCCCACGAGAGCCTTCTACTTGTTACTGGCTTTATATCAAACACTCAACTTCTAGATATTGGAATTGATCCACTTTGACCTTTTGTAATGACCTAGCAAGAATTCCTGGCTCCAAACCCACTACTTTCTACCACTGGGCACCTTTCTTGTATTTTGCATATTTCATTGAATATCAAATCCTGGCCCTTCCTAGTAAATAAACTTGATGCCTATACCATGACATAACAGTTAACAGCAGAAATAGGATTTTTGGAAAGCAATGATAATCAGTGTAGAGTTGAGTTAAATATTGGCAAGAATTCAAATAATATGCAATTAATTTTGGTGCTAAGTTATTTCTAATTTCCTTTAAAACTCAGCTTGAGGGCTACCTCTGTACCTCCTATGAGCTCTTTCCTGATTCACTTAGCTGCTTTTGTCTTTTTCATAAAAATGATTTTATGTTACAATTATCTATCTACATAGATTAATGTACATCCATACGCACATAGGTATAGTATATATGCATATATTATATATGTATATATAATACATATGTATACTTTTATACACATATGCATGTGTGTATTTCTTTGTTTGTAAATGTTGTCTCCTCCCATAGAATGTAAGATCCTTGAGGACAGAAACTTTTTATCCCCGCTCCCTAACACACTGCCTAAAACAAAGTCATTATTTAATAAATGGTTTATTGATTAATTGGCTTAATGGTTGTGAGAGACTATCTATTGTATCTAGTCGTAATGTTCTCTGCATTATCATAATGTGTGCATTGCACTAAAGAGTATAATTATTCTAAAGAGTTCAACTTTTAAAAGGAAATATTGATTAGGCACTTTTAGTATCTTTTATGGTTACACCTTACCTCAGAAACTGATTAATCAGTTTATGATTTTTTGTTTCTTGGGGTTTACTACTGGCATATCTTTTTGGGTTAACCACAGCCTTTACAAAGAGAAGCAAAGAGGAAAGAAAGGAAAAATCCCAACCAAATTTGTTATGATCTATTACCTTTAGCAAAGCAAAAACTAAATTAAAGAAGGAAGTTAAATTTACTAATTCACATAGGAATAGAGCACTGGATTTGGAGTCAGGAATACTTAAGTTTGAATCCTGTCTCAGACACTTACTACCTGTGCTACTTTGGTCAAGTTATTTAACTTCTCAGCCTCAGTTTTGTCATTTGTAAAATAAGGATAATAATAACATCAACTTCACAGGATTTTTGTGAGGATTTAGTGTTACAATATATGACAGTTCTTGGCAAATCTTACAGTGCTATTTGTGTTAGTATTATTACTATTATTATTTGTAATTTCCATTTGGCTCAGTGGTGCCATAGCTAAAATTAAGCCTAAACAGGATGGTATATGAAATAGTGCTTTCACTGAATTTAGTTACTGGTCCTGAAGATAGGGAGAAATATGTTCTCTCTAGTTTGAACTTCACTCAACCCTGAAGCTTAAACTGTCTTGAGAAATGACTGATGTGATGAACACAAAGCAGGGGCCAGAAATGTGTTAATTATGAAAATGTTGCCACCAGGAAAGGTTATAAAAATTGGAATTATTTCCCTGGAAAAGTAGAGGAAAAAAGAACTGTTTAAGAATTGACTTGAAACACATGAAGGGTAATTACATAGAGGATGGTTCCTATCTTTCATTTCTACTTAGGACATTAAAAAAAAAAGATAGTGAAATGAGATTAAACTACAATAAGAGAAATTTCATTTAAATATAATGTAATTCAAGTAACAATGAACTCAATTCTCCAGGGTCCAGGGACAAGCCAAGGAGTACCAAAAGTTGTTCAGAGAATGCTGATGACCTCTGTATAGAACCCATTCTTTACATTTCCAAAACCTTTCTGCTGAAGGTGATTATTATTATGTGTTGCAATCAGGTAGATTATTGCACAGAAAGAAACAGCATTGGCAGTTGATAGATAAGTGCTTTTTTTTATGAATCATGTCAAGTATTCACATAGGCATTTTTAAAAGGAAAAAAAAGCATATGAAAATAATATAAATGGAAAAGGTTATTTACTTACCAAAGCAATTAAAATCCTCCTTTTTATATTGCACTTGATTGAAATAAAAGTATTGTCTTTGGAAGATACACTCATAAAGTTGTAGCCCATTATTATATATTCAATTTGATATGAAAAAATAAAATATTACTAAAAATCAATTTACCATTTCCTATTTAGTATTACCAATAATTTCACTGAATGAAAGCATTGTCTATCATAAGCTCAGAAGAGAGGAAAAATAATTGAAATAAGACATTGTTTTAGATGCAATTCAGGGATTTTTTTTCTTTAAGTATATTTAATATCTGGTGCCATACTATCTAGGCATAGGCTAGATTATTTGTTAAATTTCCTGTATCTGATAAACATTTCACTGCACAAAAGTCACATGTCCACAATCCCATGGAATTATTTTAAAACATTTTGTGATTCTCTGTGATATTTTATGTTTTGAGACTCAGTTGAATTTCTAATGGATTATTATTAGGAGCAACTGTGACATTTTAATGGAAAGTGCTTTATTTGAAGGTATTTGTACCTTATTCATTCTACTGCTCCAATCTTTAGATAACTTTATTTAAAAAAATATATGTTGCTAACAGTTTATTCTCTTCAGTTGTTGCCTTACTCATGTAATCATGAAAAATGTGTTTTTAAGATGATGCACTAATATGACCTTAAGTTTTTTTTTCCCCTTTTCATTTTCTAAATTGAGAGCAGTGAAATTGTTGACCATGTTGATTAACAATGTCAGTATACTTTGATCTAGTGTGTTGTATCATTACATTTTCTTTAGTAGAAATGCTGGTAATGTAATTAGGAGGTTCTTTCTGGAAAATGGCAATTATCCCACTTCTAGCACAATTGCTTTTAAATTAATACTATGGTAATTCAAAGATTCAAAGAATTTCAGAATTGAAAGTGACCTGAGAACTCACCTGATCTGACCCACATATGAATGATAGCCTTTTCTTTTTCTTTTTTTTATTAATTAATTTATTTTTAGTTTTCAACATTCACTTCCACTTTGAGTTCCAAATTTTCTCCCCATCTCATCCCTCCCCCCACCCCAAAATGGCCTGCATTCTGAATACCCCTAATCTGACATCCCTTCTATCTCTCCCCCCCTTCTCTTATCCGCTTCCCCTTTAATTTTCCTGTAGGGCAGGATAGATTTCTATACCCCATTTCTCATATATCTTATTTCCCAGTTGCATGTGAAAACAAATTCCTTTTTTGTCTTTTGTTTTTAAAATTTTGCGCTCCAAATTTTCTCCTTTCCTCCCTCCCCACTCACCCTCATTGAGAAGGCAAGCAACTTATTACAGGTTATACTTGTGTAATCATGCAAAACACATTCATAGTAGTCATGTTGTGAAAAGCTAAATATATTTTCCTTTGTCCTATTCCACCCCCCTATTTATTCTATTCTCTCTTTTGACCCTGTCCCTCTCTAGAAGTGTTTACTTCTGATTGCCCCCTCCCCCAATCTGCCCTCCCCCATCATCCTCCTGCTCTCTTGCCCCCTTACCCCCTATTTTCTGTAAGATAGGATAGATTTCCATACCCAATCAAGTATGTTATTCTCTCCTTAAGCCAAATCCGATGAGAATAAGATTCACTCATTCCTTCCCACTTTCCTCCCACTTCCCCACTACTGTAAAAGCCTTTTCTTGTCTGTTTTATGTGAGATAATTTACCCCATTCTATCTCTCCCTTTCTCCTTCTCCCAGTATAATCCTCTCTCACCCATTAATTTTATTCTCCAGATATCACCCCTTCATCTTCAACTCACTCTGTTGCCTCTATCTATCTATCTATCTATCTATCTATCTATCTATCTATCTATACATACATGTAATTTTCCCTCCAACTATTCTAATACTGACAAAGGACTCATGAGTTACAAATATCATCTTTCCATGAAGAATGTAAACAGGTCAACCTTAATAAGTCTCTTATGATTTCTCTTTCCTGTTTACCTCTTCATATTTCCTTGAGTTTTGTATTTGAAAGTCAAATTTTCTGTTCAGCTCTAGTCTTTTCCTCAAGAATGCTTGAAAGTCTTCTATTTCACTTAATGACCATTTTTCCCCTGAAGAATTATGCTCAGTTTTGCAAGGTAGGTGATGCTTGGTTGTAATCCTATCTCCTTTGCCTTCTGGAATATTATATTCCAAGCCCTGGGGACTCTCAATGTAGAAGCTGCTAAATCTTGTATTATTCTGATTGTGTTTCCACAATACTTGAATTGTTTCTTTCTGGTTGTTTGCAATATTTTCTCCTTGACCTGAGAACTCTGGAATTTGGCTACAATGTTCCTAGGAGTTTTCCTTTGGGGATCTCTTTGAGGAGGTGATGGGTGGATTCTTTCAATTTCTATTTTGCCCTCTGGTTCTAAAATATCAGAGCAATTTTCCTGGATAATTTCCTGAAAGATGATTTCTAGGCTTTTTTTTTGACCATGGCTTTCAGACAGTCCAATAATTTTTAAATTCTCTCTCCTGGATCTATTTTCCAGGTCAGTTGTTTTTCCAGTGAGATATTTCACATTGTTTTCTAATTTTTCATTCTTTTGGATTTGTTTTACAATGTCTTGTTTTCTCATAAAGTCACTAGCTTCCAATTGCTCCATTCTAATTTTTAAGGAAGTATTTTCAGTAAGCTTTTGGTCTTCATTTTCCATCTGACTAAGTTGCTTTTAAGGGCATTCTTCTCCTCATTGGCTTTTTGAACCTCTTTTGCCATTTGGGTTAGGCTATTTTTAAGGTGTTATTTTCTTCAGTTTTTTTTTTTTTTTTAGTCTCCTTTATCAAGCGGTTGACGTCTTTTTTATGATTTTCTTGCATCATTCTCAGTCTTTCCTCTACTTCTCTTACTTGCTTCTCAAAATCCTTTTTGAGCTCTTCCATGGTCTGGGACTGATTCATATTTTTTTCTTGCATCCTTTGGATGTAGGAACTTTGACTGTGTTGTGTTCTTTTGGTTGTATGTTTTGATCTTCTTTGTTAACAAAAAAAGATTCTGTGGTCTGATTCTTTTTGCACTTCTTGCTCATGATTCCAGCCAATTACTTGACTTATAAACGTTTTGTCAAGGTAGGGGTCTGCTTCCAGTATGGAGAATGTACTGTCTCTAGCTTCAGGGGTTTTGTGCAGGTGTTTTCAGAGATACTTCTAGGGACCTGAAAATTCTCAGTTCTTCCAAGGTGGTATGATCCAGGGCAAGGTGTTTACTCCTTTCCTGACCTATGCTATGGTCTATGAGGACTGTTTTCTGTCTTGGAACTGTGAGGAGTGTTTCCTCTCCACAGCCACTACAAGCTTCACCAGGCCAGCGCTTCTCCTCACCCTAGGTCTGCCACCCAGAACTGTGACTGAGATCCAAGCATGGGTAAAACAAGAGAATCCTGCACCAGCAGAGAGATCCCTGCAATCCCCCTCTGATCAGCTGCTTGATTCCCCTTCAGTCTGTGGACCAGAAGCTCCAGAGGCAGCCACCACCCCAGAGCCATGCTCAGGGAATGGGGCTTCTCTCTCTCACTGCAGACACAGACTTTTCTTTCTGACCTTCTAAGTTGTCTTTGGCATTCATGGGTTGAGAAATCTGGAAACCACCACAGATGCCCTTGATTCAGTCCTCTGAGGCCTGCTCCAGGTTCCCTGAGGCCTGTGTGCCCATGCTGAACTGTGCTTCTCTCCCCACCCAGCACGATATACCTTTCTAATCAACCATCTAGGTTCTCTTGGGCTGGAAATTTGTTTCACACTGTCTTTTTGTGGGTTCTGCTGCTTTAGAATTTGTTTAGAGCCATTTTTACAGGTATTTGGAGGGGTTTAGGGAAGAGCTTAAGCAAGTCACTGCTTTTACTCCTCCATCACCCCTTTCTACAATATCTCTGACAAGTGATTATCTGTCCTTTGCTCTAGAGGAAATAGAACCTCCCAAGGCAATCCATTCCATTTGGGTATAGTACTGTTATCAAATGTTTCCCTATATCATGACTAAATTCCCTGTTGTAACTTCCATCCATTACTCCTACTTGTGTCCTCTGCTACCAAACAGAACATGTCCAATGCCTCTTCCATATGACAGCCCTTCAAATCCTTCAAGATAGCTATCATTACTTTGCCAATCATTCCCTTTTTTGTGCTAAGTATTCCCACTTTCTTCAACCAACTTCTTAAGACATAATGTTGAGGTACCCTTCCATCCTGGCTTCTCTCCTTTACATGCTCTGTAGCTTATCAATGACCTTCCTTAATTGTTGCATCCAGAACTGAATAGATTGCTCCAAATATGGCCTGATTTAGGTGATATATAAGCATGACTATAAACTCCAATATTCAGCCTATGATCAACTGACACTTTTGGCTGCTACAACACATTGTTGACTCCTATTGAGCATGTGGTTTATTATAACACATAAATCTTCTCTTTAACTGCTTCCAGATTTAAGTCTGTGAAAATGGATGCTTCCAGAATGCCTGTCCTCAAAGGAAAAGACTCGATTTGAACACCCCTATCCTGTCAAATGAGGTGTGCTATACTGCAGCAATCACTCATCAAGACAGCTTTTCAACAGACTGTGGCTAGTCTACCATCTCTGGTGCAGAGCTGCCAAATAGGATGAAATTCTATGACGAGAGAGGTTATCTGGATGTCTTCACTAAACTGGACCCCTTGAGAATCCCCTGGAGTAGCTCACATATCACAAATCCACCAGAATAGTGATTGATCTTTGAAAGCCTATAAGACACTGAACCTACAGACATGACAAGTCTTCTCATTATCAACCTAGAACCCAGTCATGATTATGGTAAGCCTATAAACTTTCCTACATAATGGAATGGGAGAGTTGACAGAGGTTAACAGGGCTCCATATTAATCAATGCTGTTATGATGATGAGGTATGTCAAGTCTTTGGTTTGCAGCTATGTTTTGTAATCACCACTGATACAATGCAGACAGCACCAGAAAAAAGGTGGTATGAGATAGTGGAAAGAACATTGCCTCTAGAGTCAGAAGATCTGAGTTCAAATATCATCTCTGACACTATCTGTGTGACTTTAGAATCACTTAACTTCTTCAGATTTCAGTTTCCTTATTTGTAAAATGAGTAAGTTCAACTAATTGACTTTGAAGGTATTTGCCAACTCTAAATCCTATCACGCTATGCCTAAGGTAAGAGGAGAATGCAAACGTGTGTGAAGTAGCCTCTGACAAGCTTGGTTGATTAAAACACCTAACAATCTGTGACAAAACATCAAAGTATGACATTTTCAACAACATATATTGGAACATACATTTGGGATTCCTAGGGCAATGATCCCCTGGAGTATGGGCTACCTCATACATGTAGATGAAAAAATATGATGATGTAAGTAAATATTTTTTGATATTATCTTGCAGGGGAAGTTCAAGAACATGCAGATAATAATGTGATAATTCAGAGTAGAACTTTAATAATAGGTTCTGTAAAGCAATATTTAATTGAATTGCATTTTTAGATCTGAGGTCTCCTGCTTCTTTGCAAGAATAAATCTATTCAGTTTAAAGAGTCATACTTTCCTACATGTAAGTTACTCTGAAGATCCTAAGGCCATGATGAGAGAGAGAATGACACTAAAGCACATGTAATTTGTTTTATTACTCCATTTGTGCCCATTCAGTTTTGAGCTTCCTGAGTTCTGCTCCTTAAAATATCAATCCAATTGCTGAAATTTTCAGGCTTTTTCTTAGATTATTGATTCTTGTTTTATCTTGAAGGAAAAAATCCACATTCCTATTGACTTAAGAAATATTCCATCTGTCTGTCTCAAATAGAGAAATGACATTTCCTATTAAGAAAGCTGATTCTCACAGGATAACATTCTAAAAGTATTTCAGAGTTTTGTACTCTCCCAAACAGCTTATAGAATATGCTTTTGGGCACCAGTAGTAATGATCATGTTTATGGCATTAATAAGTTCCAGGAAAGAAATAGAATTTCTTTTATTAAAGCTTGACAAGTTTCTGTGAACAAAAAGTAGCCCTAGCCCATAAGATCACTTACTGTTACTCTGTTTCTAAGCCCTGTCAAATTCCTCACTTTGTATAGCTAAGTGATAGGAATATGAGATTGTTTTAAGATAGATTGAGTTAAAAATTGCTATAAACTGTGAGATATACTATGAACTCTGGAGGCCTTATGTAAAATCTTTACATGTAGGTGGGGTAAGATGCTCAAATACCCAAATACTTTTATTCTCAGAATAATTTGCCTTTTCTAAGTGATTTTTAGAAGATACGGAATATGCATGCATAGCTGGTTTAAAAAAAAAGACAATCTTTCAATCAACTTTTTAAGATAAATTCAGGTGGGGCAAATAGAGATCATGAGATCCAGCAAGGCAAGTTACAGGGCTAAAAGTATTAGGTAGAATCAGCTCCTTAATTGTTCAATGCCACCTTTGCTGGCTTAATCCTTAGACAACACTTCCCAGTTTCCTCTGTCAGCAGACTTCTGGTTAACTACAATTTTGCCTACTTGTATTTTTGATCTGTGGCCATCTTGTTATGGCAGTCTGAATAATAGGCTTTATAATCACTTTTTCACCTCTCTCAGATTTCAGAGTTGTACTTCATATGGTCCTAGTAGCTTGAGCTCATTTAAAATGGATAACATACTTCCCTCTATATTGGTTATTCACTTCTTCATTATAAATTGCTTGTTCTACCCTTTTCATTTTGAAAGTCACTTTCTTATTGGAAATGATTGAAGCATATAATTAGGAGTTGAGTCATTTTTATTTCTCTATTATCTGTTAACAACAACAACAAAAAGTTCTCCTACTCCTACCTTTCCCAACTTTTTTCTTTCCCTTAACACTTCCACTTAGGTTTGGCTCATCTAGATTGTTTTGTTAAGGGTAAACATGCAGTGATATTGATCTACTCATTGTCCTTCTACAAAGAGAAAAAAAAATTGGAAGTCAGATACTTAGAGAAATATGTCTCACTACCCTTACTTTTATAAATTAATGAGAAACCCACTCTTGGATTGTATCCATAGGTGTTCCAAACAAGCAGTTCAATTATTAATGTGTAATAAATTTAAAGTTATAATATTTTTTCTTTTCCTTCACTAAAGTAATTTTACTTCAATGGCTCTTCATGTTATGGAGGTGACCCTGGATAATCAAATGCTACAGTCAGAGAAACACAAGCTGTTTTGTTACCAAGCTGACAAGGTTTTATATAGGATCAATGTGTGGCTGTCTTCCTAGGACCAGCCTAGAGCAATTAAAAGAGTTGTACACCAAAAAACTGGTCACAGCAGGATGAACTTTTCAGTTGCAGCATCTCATGGAAACTATAAAAGGTTGTATCCATGGTAAGAATTTCCTTTCCAATAAAAGTATAGATTTTTAAGATAATGTAGTATGAATATGAAATTAAAATGGAGAAGAGCAGATTGGAAGACCTAAAAGGGAAGATGGGTCAATCAAGTATCTTGTCCACAAGTATTTATTAAGCATTTATTATATGATACCTGTTGTTTTCTAGGTAGGCACTGGGGATGCAAAATGAAAAAAAAATGAAAAAAATACCTCCTTTCAAGAAGCTTATATTCTAATGAAGGGACTAACATGCACATTTATAAACATATACAGCAATCATATTGAGGAAACCCCCTCTTGTGTCTAATCTCAATGCCTTTCTATTTTAATGATACTCCATTTCTTCCATAGAATACTCATCCAGATGCAGCAACCTGTCTTCAAGGTAGTTCTTCATGCATTTGCATGACCTCTGTCCAGAGAACACCAAGGTGCAGTTAGCATTGAGGAGACATTCACTTTGAACCTGGACATATTTTCTACCTCTGCATTGATGATGAGAAAGGCAAAAGAAGTAGTGTGTGTGTGTGTGTGTGTGTGTGTTGGAGAGACATAAACATAATTATCAGGAACAAAGAGAAACTGAGGAGAGAAAGGGATGGGTCTAGAAATGAGGGAAATCATAGGATGGGGATGGAGTCTGAGACATGAGCAAGGAGAAAGACTAGGGCTGACACTGTGGTCTTTTTATATTGGAATTGTTGAACAGCCTGTGACTGGGTTTTGGGAGATATTCTCATCCAATGTGAGGGGAGTGAGAGTCCACCTTGGGGAAGGCCTGGGCACCTGAGAAACTATTATCATTACTTAAGTATTCATAAGAACAGAAGAAGGAGGTATTGATGCAGTTGTCAAAGTTCTCACATGATTCTATTTTTCTGGGAAGAGGAAAATGACAATTTCTTGGTCGTTGCATGGCTTTTCCAGTCAATTGCAGATAAAGCTCTCATATCTATGATATCTTCTTGGTATACTCAATGTCCCAGGTTCCAGATTCTAGCACAATCAATCCTACAATGTCCCAATCACAAACCTCATAGGAAATGGAAAGCAGTGGAGAAAGGATAAAACTCAAAGTTAGGATATCTTGGGTTCAGGTCCTACTTCTTACACACACTATGTGAACCATGACAAGTTATTTAGCTTTCCAGTGCACTCATCACTTCAATGTAGTCTTTAAGATCACAAGTTGCAGAGTAATTGCATGCATGCACTGGTAAAGGAAGTTTTCTCATGAAGGAAATGCCTCTCAATATGGATAAAATCATAGATCAGGACAAAAGAAACATCAAATTGTTTTACATCTAAATATAAATATGCGTTATTTAAAGAAGTCAAGATCAAAAACGTTTTGTTTTGATTTTTTGTTTGTTGCAAATATCTTAAGTTTTTTTTTAATGTAGGAAACCCAATCAAAAGTAGGCTAAATAAAAAGTATTGTATAGTTATCATGATTTTTTTTCTGTCAAAGTAAAATATAACATTTTGTATCTCAGAGGATTCAGGTAGTGCTAGGGTGTGGGATTTGAAGTTCAAGTCTGGCCTTGGATATTATCTTTCATGTTCATGAGCTAATCACAATACTTCTCAGTGCCTCAGTTTACTCATCTATGAAGATCAATAGCGTACTTGCATTGCCTACCTCAAAGAATTGTTATGAAGAAAGCACTTTTTCAAACAGTAAAGCATTATGCAAATACAATTTGTTATAATTAATCCTACTAAAGGAGATCTACTTCTTTTGTATGATGTGATGTATACATTTCATATTGATTCAGATGAATTAATTACTAGTATTTATGTAGTAGCTCATAGTTGGAAAATAACTATATTTTGTCCTTTGAACTGCAAAAGTACTATATGAGGCAGTTGCAACAGGTATCATTGCCTCCATTCTTTGAAGACAAAAATAAGGGAGAGAGTTTAAGCGACTAGCCCATTGTCACATAACTAATAATTATGAGAGGCTAGTTATGAACTCAAGTGTTCTAGAATTCAAGTTCAATACTCTACCCTCCATACCACATGGCTGCTTATAAATAACTGCTGACTTAATCTGAACAAATAATACAATTTGCTAGTAAAACCCATAACATCACCATATCTTTGTTTATTTTGTCATGTTTTCTATTTTTCATGTCTTCTGTTTTTTCATGTCTTCTATTTTGTCATGTGGGCAGCTAGGTGGCCCAATGGATAGAGTGTCAGGCTTAAAGTCAGGAAGAATTATCTTTCTGTATTCACATCTGGCTTCAGCCACTTAGTAGCTGTATGACCCTGGGCAAGTTATTTAACTCTGTTTGCCTCAGTTTTATCATCTGTAGAATGAGCTGGAAAAGAAAATGGCTAACATTCCAGTATCTTTGCCAAGAAAACCCCAAATGGGGTCACAGAGAAGGAGGCATGACTTAGAAAAACTGAATAACAATATAAAACAGTTGATGGGAAGGGGAGACCAAGTTCCTGCCAAGATGCTCAGCTGAGGTGCCTGGGAGAATGAAAGTGTCATCAACACAATCTGAGAAGTGAACTTCAGGGCTGAACTGGGCCAGTCCAGGATTTTGGAGGTAGAGCATGAGCTCTACTTTGGATCTGATGACTTTGAGAGTGGGCATACCCCATCACCTTTCCTATAAAGAAAGCTGAGTGTTACAGAATAGATGCTTTGAAATGTAGTCCTGGAGAAAATTTTTAAGAGTCCATTGGATGAGAAGGAGATCAAATCAGTCAATAATTAAAGAAATTAATTCAGTATAGTCATTGGAAGGTCAAGTACTAAATCTGAAGCTTAAATACTTTGGCAACATAATGAGAAGGCAGGACTCATTGGAAAAGATTGTGATTTTGTAAATGATTGAAGGCAAAAGGAAAAGAGAATGGCAGAGGATGAGATGGATAGTGCCATGGAAACAATGAGCAGGAACTTAGACCTATAGAGATAGTGGAAGATGGAAGGGCTTGGTTTGCTATGGTCCATAGGATCATGAAGAATCCAACAGTACTGAATGAATTTACAACAACAACAAAATTTTATCATGTCTTTGAAGATTTCTCCACAGGAAAAAAAGAGCTTTTCAAGATTAATAAAAAGTGGCATGGGAAGTAATATAGTCTCTGCTCTTAAGAACAATCAGCCATATTATTAAGTGAGCCAGTTTAGAAAAATAAGACATAGAAGACAGGAAATTCTCTCCAAACACTAGCAGATTTTCATTCATTAGTTTTTCGAGGCATGAGTTTGTGTGTATATGTATGGGTGTTGGTGCTTTTCAGTGTGTGTGTGTGTGTGTGTGTGTGTGTGTGAGAGAGAGAGAGAGAGAGAGAGACAGAGAGAGAGAGAGACAGAGAGAGAGAGACAGAGAGAGAGAGAGACAGAGAGAGAGAGAGAGAGAGAGAGAGAGAGAGAGAGAGAGACAGAGGGAGAGCTGTAAAAATCTGTCAGCAGGCAAGGAGAAATCAAGTTGTTTTTCATTATAAAACCACATGGAGCAAACTCATTCTAAACTAATAGAAATAAATTCACCAACATTGCAAAACTTAAAGAATATATATGTATGCATATATTTCCTTGCCCTTTAATGAAATATTTTAGTGAGAAAGGGGTTGCCATTTCTTAGTTATAGAAATTGGTATGCAAATTACAAATACCTTTAAAAAGTGTGGTTGCCAAAGATAAATAATTGCTTCTAAACTGTTTAGCTATAGTTAATCCTCAGGAAGTTAGGGGAAAATATCAGTATTAATCAGGTCTAATCATTCAGCTCTTATTCAATCACCCAAGGAATGACATATTCAAAGCTGATAGATTTGGAAATGTCGCTATATGTGTGTGTGTGTGCGTGCATGTGTGTGTATGCACATACATACATACACATATGCACACATATATACATATATGTGTGTGTGTATATGTATGCACATACATATATACACGCATATATGTATATATATACACACATATTATATATATTAGGAATCTATTACAACTGATATCCCATTCCCTTTGAATGATCCTGCTGTATCAGTATGATGCATTTCTTATTTAAAAAATAATAAAATGACTGATTATGCTAAATATATATAGTCTTCTCAGCTGACTTTATTTAGTTCAAGATACAGAAACAGAATAAAATGAGACACTTGTAAGTTATTCAACAGATAACTAAAAAAAAAACAGTATGTGCAACAAGGAAAGACCTTGAAGGACACCTTCAGGTGATTCAGATGAGCAAAGCTCCCTTGCCTGAGTTATCTATTTTGATGAATTCCCTGAAGCTGCTCACAACTGTTTTGTATTGATTTAGCTGGTGAGGAAGTGATATAAATCCATAAACTGAACCTTTAGCCTCTTAAGCTAGCCAAGTCTCCATGAATCGACTCATATTTATGTTCCAAATTACATCATTGCATCTTATTGCTATAGTTAGAATTTCTAGCACTATGATAAATAATAAGGTTGATAATGCACATTCTAGCTTTCCCCTTGATCTTATTGGAAAGGATTCTAGTTTATCCCCATTAAATATAGTTTAAATATAGTGCTTATTCTTTTTTTTTAATGGATACTACTTATCATATTAAGGAAAGGCCCATTTATTTACATTCTCTTCAGTGTTGTTTTTTTTTACAGAAATGGGTTTTGCATTTTATCAATTTTTTTCTATATCTATTGACATAATCATGAAATTTTAATTTTTATTATTATGTGGACTGTCTATGATTTTCCAAATAATGAAAAAATCTTGCATTGCTAATAGAAATCCAACCTTATTATAATCATAAACTTGTACTCTTAATATTTTATCTTTAAAATTTGCATCAATATTCATTAGGTATAATGATCTTTCTTTATCTGACTTATTTCTCTCTAGTTTAGGCATCACATGGATATTTATTTCCTATAAGGAATGTGGGAGGAGACTTTCCTATCCCGCTTTTTAAATATATTATTTAATGAAATGAATTGTTCCTTGAAAGTTAATAAAACTTATTTATAAATCCATTTGGTTTTTTGAGGTGTAGAGAGCATATATGTCATCTGTGGATTTTTTAATTTCTTTTTTGTCTTATTTAAACTTTTTTTTATCTTTTTGGATATTCTGGTTATTTTATTTTAGTTTAATTTTTAGAAATCCATGCACTTCATTTAGATGGTCAGTTATTTGACATATAATGGGACCACATACTTTCTACTATCTTCCTTTATACATTCTCCATTTGCTGAAATTTCTCTTTACATATAAAGTCAGATTAGCTAATGCTTTATATTTTTATTTAATATATTTATCTAATTTACTTTCTATTTTGTTATTCATTTCTTTGATTTTAAATATTCCATTTTGGTGTTTTGATGAGTTTTCTAAAAATTGGATTGGTCTTCTAGGTTTTAAAAATTACATTTAAGTTAATTTATCTATTTCTTCTCTTTATTACTGAAAAGTTTAGAGATATAAATTTCCTCATTAGGACTCTTATCTGTATTCATCTCTATTAACAATTTTTGTGATTGTTTCTCATTATTGTAAGTTTTGACAAAGTACATTTACATTAAGTGAAATGGGAATTCTCCAAAGGGTCTGTTACACTAGTTATTGTTGTTGTTGTTAACTCTTGAGCTGTTATGAAGTATTTCAGTCAATAATCATGTATAATACTTACCCGGCAGCTCCACTTTCCAGTTTTTAGAAAAACTAGAATTTCAGGTGCATCCCTTGCCTTCACTTTTCTGCAATTCTTTATGTTTATGGTTCTCAAGCTTTCCGTTTAAAGTTTGATCAAGTCTGTATTTTTCTTATGTTGGACTTCTTGTGACCAAATAGAAGATCATTATTTTTCCACATTCTCCTCTCTCAAGGGGTCTCTTTTGACTCTGATGCTTTTAATTCTCTAGCCTAAGTAATAAAGTTTTTGATTGAGACTGAATTCTTCTTCATACTGTTTTAACTCTTTTTATCCCCTTAACCTTCTAACTTTTGCTAAGATCAACTGATAAAGGAGATATAGAAATTCTGATTTTTTTAATTTATGGATAACTTTATGCATCTTTTATTTCCTTTAATTAGTCAATGTGGGATTCAAGTTTTCTGCTGTTTGTGGCAGGTTAATATTTAAGGTAATCTTCCAATACCTCTCTACATGTCACTCAAATGGCTTCTGCCACATTACTGTTTGAATGCTATCATTAAGAGTATACTTTCATATCTTTCCTCTTCTTAGACCCATCTTTCCACCTATTTTGCTATAGCAACAATGACTGCATATGTTACTGTGAAGTCCTAAAATATTTTATATTTTCTTTCAAATTATATGAAAAATGCTTATTCACAATGGTATAGTTGATACTAAGTTGTTTTTTTTTTTTTAGCTTGCTCTTTTGATATAATTGGTCTGCTAAATTGAAAAAAGCCTGTTTGGAATTCCAACCTACATATGCTCACATCTTTAAAAAAAAGAATCCTTTGAGATATATTACTGTTCTTGTCATTCATTTCATTGTTAATATAATGCCTGAAGTTTGCAGTATGATGATATTTTTATCTACTTTTATGCCTTTAATTCGTCTGTCTTATCTAGTTACTATGCCCAGGATCTCAGAACTATATCAATTAATAGAGGAGAGAATGGCCACCCTAGCTTCACTCCTATACTTTTTGGAAAAGGTTCTAGTTTATCACAATTGCACATGATGCTTGCTCTTGGTTTAAGATGGATGTTTTTAAAACATTAAAAAAGGTTTGTATACTTATATGTTATAGAGCTTTCAGTATAAATGAATGAATTCTTTGTCAAAAGCCTTTTCTGCATCTTTTTCCTTGTCTTTCATTTAGAAGAGGACCAATGACATCAAAGTCTCTTGACTCATGCATGAATTGGATTTGTGAGACAGAGTTCCCCAGAGATTTTAGCCTCACTCTCTCTTCCAGAATCATTGAAGTCCAGTGGCAACACAGAAGTCAGGATGACTGATGATGGCCTGGGATGCAGTGTATAACCTTGGCATCTTCAATGTCTGACCAAACTCTAAGCACTCCATATTACCTTCTTCAGCTGCCTGCATGGCCAATGGAACAAATTGTTCTCATTCATCTAATCCACTGGGAGAAATCTTCACACACTTGAGCTAAGCATTCTTCAAACTCACCAATGGATCTGAAGCCTCTCAGTTACTTTCAACCTGGCTTAGCCCATCTGCCAAGATGGCTTTAACGGGGTAGTGCCTGCTGTACATGCTATAGCTTCTTGGAACCACAGGTAAGAGTTAGGTAAGGTAGACACCAAAGGTGGATAAGCAACCTCAAAAGAGCTCAGCAAACCCCCAAACCAGAGCTGCTAGTTCTCCCTGAATACACCTCATTCTGCAGCTAATGAGATAATGATGTGGTTTTTGATGTTTGTATTTTTAATATGATTAATTATATTGATTGTTCCTAATGATGCACCATCCTTGTATCCCTGGTATAAATCCTATGTGGTCATAATGAATGCTTCCTGGATAAATCACTATGGTCTGAAAAGATTTAATTTTTTTTGAGTCATATTCATTAACAATATTAACCTATAGATTTCCTTCTGTGTGTTATCCTTCTTGATTTTAGATATTAAGAATATATTTGTCTTATAAAAAAGCTTTTGATAGATTTTCATTTTCTAATTTTTAGAATAATTTATGAAACATGGTACTAATTGTTATTCATAAATTTCATAGAATTCTCCTGGGAATCCATCAGGACAAGAAGTCCCTCCCACTTTTTGGTAGTTCTCTTACAGCTAGATTTCTTTGTAATGTGGACATTTTCAATGATGTCAGGTTCTTCAACTTTTCCCTCTTTACATACTGTTTTTTGTTTAAATTTTATTTTGTCTTGTCCAGGCTTAGAGATTCACTATTTTTTTTTAATTGACCTGCACCAGTCAGTAATACTTTGGTGTGTTGCATAGAATTATGTGTATCATTGACAGAAAGCAATGTGAAGATCCTTTTTTTTACAACTAACAAGTTATTTTAAATAGTGCTATGATTTAATACTGATTCCTATCAAAATTACTATGTGTACCCCTGATCTGATTGCATTAGTGGTGGTTAGCACCAGCTATACTGGCATTTCTGCCAGGTAGAGTATTGATATTTCTAATAAAATCTAGTGTATCTTGTCTTCTCATGGTACCAAAACATGAAACAGTACCTCTTACTCTTCTATTCCTCAGTATCAAGTTGATCCTCTCAATGATTTCAAATAGGTCCAAGCTACCATCCTTTGCTGCCCTATCTATTTCTTTGTGTCTAAGGTACAATTTCACCACCCTGAGTAGGGTGCTAACTCAGTCATTGATATCCGATATCTCCAGAGCCCTATCCATCAGCATTTAGAGGTTCCTTTTAGTCATTCACTGCTACCTCAATATTCTCAGGGCCCACAAAATCCATACTCTATTTCAACCTAGGTGGCATTCTTCTACTTTGCTCGCCCTCTCTCTCAGCATGGACATTGGTTGGCCTTTAGGGTATTGTTGGTTGTTGTTGTTGTTGTTATTATTGTTAATTATTAGCAGCTACATTACTCAGGTGTTAGTCCTGGAATCAGGAAGTGAGTTCAAATCTGAATTTAGATACTCACTGTCTGTGTGACCCTGAATTAAGTCACTCAACTTCATATGCCTTAGTTTCTTCATCTGTAAAATGGAGATAATAATAACACTCAGATTTGTTGTGAGGCTAAATGAGATATCTATATAGTGCTTAGCACAGTTGTTGGCACATAGCAGGCTTTATATTAGTATTATTAATTATTAGCAATTGGCAATTGGCATTTATATAAAACTTCAAGGGTAACAAAAATACTTTAAATATATTAGTTCATGTTATTTTCAAATTAGCCTTGTGAGGGAGGTGTTATGGGTATTATTATCAAGATATTACCAGTGAAGGAAGATCTCAGAGAGGTTTTGACTTACAACTAGTAAATTTCAGTGGCAGGATTAGAACCTACATTTTGGCTTGTCCCAGGTCCAGCAGCCTTATGATCACAGGTTGTTGAAATACTCATTTCGAATTTGATTCAGTCAGACAGGACAATTAGAGGACTACATCATCAACTCATAGTAACTCTATAGAGTTACTGTGAAATATAAATGAGCTTTGAAGGACTATATAAATAGCAGATAGTATTATAATACAACATGATATCAAAGTGTGGCATCTAAGACTTCCCCAATATTGCAGTGTTCAAATGGGCTGTATTGCTTTGAGGTAGAAGAACTGATAACTTTACCAGGCAGCAGAATACATCAATGAAGTTTGCATTTCTTAACAATGCTTAATGATGCAGACCATGAGTGTTTTAAATAACCCCACAAGTTTGTTAATTGTCTTAATATTAGGTGAGAGAGAGGAATTGAGTGATATTGTTTAACATTTATTAGGGCATATGACAGAAGTCCGGGTTGCTTCTGATTAGGGCCCTCTGAATTATTTGCTTCACAATCGAAGATCAGTTAATGTGAATAAAACTCTTGGGAAGCTTGAGGGTTGGATTGGATAATATAAATAATTGATTCCTATAACAGTTTAAAGTTTTCAAATATATATCTATATATATGTATATCTGTGTATGTAAACACACATACACACACACAAACATATATATATATACATATACATATAATCTCCTCTAAGCCTCACTGTGACCTCATAAGATAGAAATTGCTGGCTTTATTTTACCTCTTTTATAGATGAGGCCCAGAGAACTTAAGCAACATCTATGTTGTCACACACACACAACTGATAAGTCCCAGGGATAAGATCTGAACCCAGGTTTCTCTGGATATCAAATACAGTGCTTTTTCTACTATGAATGTCTATGATTCAAACACAATAATAAGTCATAGCCTTTGTAGCCCAAAGAGATATCATTCAGGATGGGAAAACACATTGTAAAGTACAATTTCATTTTCAAGACTCAATGTTGTTGACGTGAACATATTGATTTAAAATCAAGATGAAAACAATAAAAATAAATTACTGGGATATTAGAATTAGACACTTGAGCAAATAGGCTTCCTTCTCTTTTGAACTGCATAAGGGAGCCTCCTATAGGCAATAGCCTGTTTTGTTTTGTTTTGTTTTGTTGTATTGTGTTTTCTATTCAAACTTTATTCACTTGCTCTGTGTTAGGTCACTTTTGCTTAACTTTGAAATGGTTGCCCTATGACCTAATTTTTTTTTTGGTACTCTGAAATTTAGCTCCCCACTCACTGTAGTGTTTTCTTAAAGCGACATTTTCCAAAAATGATCCATGAAAACTGCTTGGCTTGCAAGATGCTGTGCAAATATTGTGGCATTTTATCTGCATGCTAACCCTAAGAGGTAAGTGCTTTATTAATTGCCTTTTTGAGAGGTGGACAATGAAGCAAACACAAGTTAAGTTCCTTGCTTTGGCTCACATAGCTAGTAAAAGTTTAAGGTAAGATTTGAACTCAGGTTTTCCTGACTCTGGATCTAGCACTCTATCCACTGTGCCACCTAGCCCCCTCTGATGATGAAAGTAATATAAGAAATGAGTTTAGTAATTGAGCATGTATGTAGTACCAAGAATGGAATTAGATGCTATCAGACAAAGTGAAGGATTCAACACTTAAGCTATAGTTTGCAAGAAAACTTGTGAGCAATTTAAACCATCTTCCCAAGTGTACATTCAGAGAAAAGTCAATTTTCTTTCCCTTTTTCTAATCTCAGGTTTAGATAGTAAAATTGAATTATCCAATGCTGTTTGTAAGCCAATGGCATATTTTTTCTTGTCCTTTCCTAACTACATATTTCACACCTATCCTTTAGAGTTGATCCTGAACAAAAATTAATGGGCTCCTTATTCAATATTGCAGTGTTTCAGGTAACAAATGCATAACAGCTATTTAGCCAATCCCTGAGTAGCCAACCAGGGAGTATGGCATTAATGATTTTGGAGAAAGTTAACTAAGTACATCTATCACTTTGTCATGTATGGTAAAAGAAAGCATCCATCAGAGGATAAGAGGGGAACAGCCTTTGCTTCCTTCTGCAGGTAGTGCTAAAATCTTTTACAAAAATCAATAGAACTGGAATGGTAAGTTGCAGTTATGTTGATTAAATATAACAGATGGAAAAAATGGAAGGAGGGAGGCTGGCAAAGTATCACCTAGAAGAAAGCAAAGGTCACTTGGCTAAGGTTAACCAACCTTCTGAGAGGCTTTACAAAAGGTGTTATCCTAGAAGCAGTAAGGTGTAATACACAAGTGTCAAACATGAATACTACAGGCTGAAGGTGGCCCACAATACTCCTGAATGTAGCCTGAATTCAATTAAAATTTAAGTGGGAAATATTTAACAAAATAAATAAAAATACAATAAAACAAATAATATTACATTTTAAAACTAAGTCAATATGTGGCCCTCATAGATCCTTAGGTGCAGTTTTGTGGCCCGTATTTCTATTTGTCTGCTACCATTGATCTAGTGGACAGAGAACTAGATGTTGAATCAGAAAGATTTAAGGTTCAAATCCCATCTCAGATAATTACTGCTATTTGACACTGAGTAACCTCTCTGGGCCTCAGTTTTCTCTAAGCTTCCTTTGAGTTGTCGATCTATGATACTATGATCCTATAGATTAAGTCTCAATGGTTGAGTATCTTAAATTACTCATAAAGTTAAGAGAAATGGGCCATTTATTCTGTCAAAATGAAATTAGATTGGATAATCTAGCCGTACTTTCCTTTATGATTCAGTTCTATTCTTGTCCTTACTTTAAATGTGTGTGTGTGTGTGTGTGTGTGTGTGTGTGTGTGTGTGTAAATGCATATTCTAAGAGGGTTCATTCTTGTTGACTCTCTGGGGACTTATGTCCTAACCTCTTGTCTCTTTGTGTTTACTAAGTAATGTCCTTTTCCTTAATCTTTATCCTTCCACTGTTGGAGCTCTTCATGTTGTGCACACTTTGCCATCTGGAATTGCCTGAGTGAGACCAGATGGAGGAGTGTGGGGGCTAATCAGATGAAAAGAAAAACTGATGAGGGCAATGAAGAGGGCCAGGCCTGGTAAGCTGGTCCTTCAAATAGTCTGGGGATTTCTATGAGATTTAAAAATAGAAATCATGTGTAATTGTAGGCAGAAGTAAATGGAGAGCCAAAAGGATAAAAGTCCTGCTTGACTTTTATTTTTCAAAGGACTGAATGTGGAACATCAGTGGAAGTGTTCTAGTAGAAGCTAGATTAGCATTTGTCAGGGGTGTTATAAAGGGGATTTCTCTACAGGTTGGAGTAGATGATTTCTTGGGTTTCTTCTAATGTGGACATCCTATGATTCTATGAAAAAACAGCTAGAGATTATAACATTTATAATGTACCATTCAAGATTCTAAGTCACCAGTAACAGAAATTTTAAACTAATTCCTTGTTTGTACATTGTTTGTACAATTAGGAGGTAAACAGTGAAGTTAAGAATTACACATTTTCCATACTTTCCTTCTTTTAATATTTTCTAATGGTGAAATGACTTTATTTTGTCTTTAAATATGAGTGCTGGTGAGTCTTGTCCTTTTAGACAGTAGAAAGTTATTCAATTACATACTGCCTGAGGATTGCTAAAACCAATTTCTTCTCCTTCTGGGGCAATTAAGTATTTTACAGGCTCTAAGTTTGGATTTCCTCCACAAACTTGCCTTCCTTTTGTTCAACTATTTACCTCTCCTGCAGTAAGATATTCTATTGGGGACTTCTAGTAGCCTAGTCCAATGGACTCTTAAACTCAACTTACCTAATCATCACCTGGTTCCTCTGTCCTCTTTACTCCACATAAACTGACCTCTGCTTTTTGCCTTTACTTTTTCCTATTTTCTCTCCCATTTTTTTCATTTCTTTTTAACATATTGGCCCATTATTACAAATGTGACATATGTTTTCTGCTTTGTCATAACCTTCTTTAGATATTCTTCCTTGAACTAACATTACAAACATTGTCCTTCAACACAGTAACAAGTGTCATGACAATTGGTTAATAATCAGAAATCATTACTTTTCCCTAATCTCACATAAGTGTTACATTCAATTTTCCCCATTTGTTTTATTCCAGTTGTATGCACATAACAAAAACAAGGCAAAGCCTTGCTTTTTTCTAGGATCCACAGCCATAATTTATATGTGATAGCACTTCATATGGAACAATGCTTTAAGATATTGAATATTTATAATTGATATGTATGTTATAAATAATTTATGACCATGAGTTTTTTTTTCCTTTTTTCAATCACTTCCCTTTCACTCATTCAACAGACCCTTATCCATCTACTGTGAGTATCAAAATGATAATTGATATTGTTGTTTTGCTTTGTAGTTTGTGAAGCACTTTCCACACATTACTTCACTTGATCATCACAACAACCCTGTGAGGTAAATAGTACAGGTAATTTTATCACTATTTTACAGATGTTGAGGTTAAGACTGAATGGTTAAGTGTCTTGCCTAAGGTCACACAGCTCATAAATTCCAGAGACTGAGTCTGAACCTATGTGAAGAGAAGAATTTAAGACTTTGTATGTCTCTCTCATCTTTTCAGTCATAAGGAACTTTGAGTGTGCAATATATTATTAGTCATATGTGGTCAGGCATAAGAGATATTATGGCTGATTTTTGCACTGTTTTTTTTGCCCATTTAAAAATAAATCTTTATCAAAATGAATGATTTACAGGATGGAAGGAGAAGAAAGAACATATTTGAAAATAGAGGTGATTTAAAAGCAAATGTTATCAATACGGCAAGATAAAAATCGATACAAAATAAAATGTGAAAGTATACTTATTTTTGATTATACAAAATTAGATATTTGTCTTAACTCCTTTCCTAAACTTTAAACTCTTTGAGGGAAGGTTATTACTTAAACTTAATAGGTACTCAATAAATAATCATTAGATAAATATTCACACATTTAGATGATGATATAAACAAAAATCTAGGCCAGTATAATTAATGACTTTTTGTTTCTTATTTATACTTGATATGTAATAAATGATAATTGAAAAAATAAACAGATTATTTATGGATAAGTCCAAACGAATATGTATTGCCTTTTGAATTTGCTTCTTGTGAGGCAGTTAAATAAGATTTAGTGAGAAAGGAAGTTGTGATTATTGTGAAAAAAATGACCAGTGTTTATTTCTTTTCTAAGGAATAACACACTATCTTGTTTCACCTTCTACAGCACTCCTGTATCCAGGAGTGACTGACCTTACAACTGACCTTGAAACGATGGCTTCCATTAAAAAAGGAAACTATTTTTCAAAGTATTGTTCATATAATTTGCACATGCATATACAAATATCTATATGTATGTGTGTATGTACTACATAAAACATAATTATGTAATATCTATATATATACATACATACATATACATATATATATATACATATACTTTTTTTCAGTTAAATTCAAAGAATTTGTAAATTAATTGATAGAGCCTTATGTTTGTCAAGGTCAATAAATAAGACAATCTTCTACTCACATTATTCCTAAAACAATAAATCATTTTTTAAAGATTTGTTTTTGTCTTCTTCAATGTAGAAAGGAAATTCAGGGGGTTAGGATAATTGGTGTTCTAGAAGAAAAACATAAAAACAAAAAAAAACATTGTAAAGTAAAGGAAGCTAAAACAGATAGCTGTATGCTCAGAATGCCATGACATATATCAAAAAAGCAACAAGCTACAACTGTATGCAAGATAACTGCAGAATCATTAACAGAATTTCCCCTTCTGGATTACCAGCTGTTTTCACATGGACCCATTTTCAAGTTTGGCAGCTATGTGACCAAGTTAAAAAAAAAAATTTAAAAAAACCTTTGAATTATCATTTCTCTTTTCTTCCTCATGTAAAAAAATGGCAAATCTTCTGGTTGTTATGTGAGCTTCGAAGATTTGGGAACCTAATAAATGCATCTGCAAGGTTTCCTAGATGTCTGTGATAATTCCAAAGGGAAAATATACTGATCCAATCACTCTAATACTGCATCATGAGGCACTGAATAGAAAAGTCAATAAAAAGCATTGGAGCACAGAGAGGCAAGCTGGAGTCAATAGCTGATTTTGATGTGAGCTGTCTGATAGAAAATCATTGAGATTTACTTAAATTTACTTCTTAATACTTGGAGTTTAGATGGCAGGAAATTCTGGTGAAATGTCCAGTATTATTTATTTGATTCCTTCACTCTTTTCTTGGCCTTCTTAATCCAATAAAATAAGCTCTCAGAGTTAAAGCTGCTTCAGATATTCACCAGCCAAAATTGTAATAAAGTTTCAGAAGTTCAAAAAATATACAATTTGTATTAAAATGATTTTATCCTTTTCACATGATAATGTTGAATTAAAATTAAACACTTTAAAAAATTTTTAAAAGCACAATCATCATTATGTTATTACAGAAATTATCTTTTTCTTAGAATTTATCTTTGTTGTACTGATTTTACAACTAGTTCTACTTTTTTCTGAAATCGAGTATTTAAGATACTAATTTGGTGTTATGTCACTTTGAGTATTTTATATTTTTGAAAGCATTTCTCTATTTCTAGTGTTCTTGGTTTCATTAGCATATAATGTATTCTGAAATTTTCATTTCCTATAGTTTTGTTGTGATTTCAGCCTATTCATTTGCCACTTTGTTTATTTGACTTTTTGACTTCATTTATAAAATCTGATTTGCTAGTTTTCTTAATATTATTAGTCAAAGACTCAACATTTAATTTCATTCATCATTTCTATAGTTTTTTAAAAAGTTTTATTACATTGTTTATGTTAATTTTATAACTTTCAAATTAATCAGTTCATTAATTTTGTTTTTATAGTACATTAATTTTTATATTGATTGTTTCTATGATTTATTTTTTGACCCATTCACTATTTAGGATTTCAACAATAAGACTCCATTTGTGTCTGTACATTGTATTTATGATCTTTGAACTGTTTTTATTTTTGTTGCTCTGTAAAGGATGTATTTAATGTTTCTAACTTTTATATTTGCTTGCATTTGTGTGCCTTGATACATGATCTTTTTAAAAAAACTGCATGTGTCACATATATGTGTATATATGTATGTATGTATATGTGTGTGTGCATATACTATAAGACAGCATACATCATTTAGCTATAGTTACTCAAAAATTTTGTTCAATTCTTAATTTTCTATTTTGTTCATCTTTCTGTTATAGAAGTCTGTTCCATTTCTTACCAGTGGCTGTATTTGGTTCGATTCCAGGGAATATGAATGGCATCTCCAAAATAAGCTGTTCGTCTGAAATCTCATTGCTATATAGATTACTCAGCTTTGATACTCAACACCTCAGTGTCCTCAGCTGCCTCTCCCCTATGAATGGAGGACCAAAGGTTGGTGCAATAAACTATTCTCAAAGTCTTCCTTTATAGAGGGATCGACACTTTCCAGGTAATTCTTTATTTTCCATCGGTGACTGTCCTTGATTTGACTCCATAGAACATTATGTCCCTGTAGCAAGTTCCCCAGCTATCCCCCACCTCTTTTCTATTTCCTATTTTTTACTGTCATTGCCCATTGGAATGCAAATTCCTTGAGGACAGATACTATCTTCATTTTTTTCCTTATTTGTATCCCCAAAGTGCCTGGCAATTTAAAAATATTTATTTAACTGAATTGAACTTTTAGGCTTACTTGAAAGTAAGGGACATTGAAGTCTTCTACTACTATTGTGTTATTGTCAATGGCTCCTTGTAATAGAGAGTTCTTTTATGAATTTAGATGCTAAGGCATTTGGAGCATATAAGCTTAATATTGATCTTAGCTTATTGTTTATGGTTCTATTGAAAACAATATAGTATACTTGCTTATTAATTTTCATATTTGGAAAGTTTGCTTTTGCTTTGTTAGATAGAATGATTGTAACTTCTGTTTTTGTGGATTCACCTGAACCACACTATTTTCCCCCCAGACACTCTTTTTTTTAAATTGTGTGTATGTCTTTGTTTTTTAAATGCTTCTTGTAAGGAACAGATTATGAAGTTTTGTTTTCTTATTTAATATGTCTCTCTTTGTTATTTTATTCTATCAGTTAATCCATTTGCTTCCAATGATATACTATTTAGGATTTAGATTTTCCACTTCTTGTCAAAAAAAAAATTTGGAAACCATAGCTATGGTGATATTTTATCTTGAATCCCCATTAACTCTAAGAGATCTCAAGGACTAGAAGATCATATCTGTACAACGGTCTCCTTAAATAACATTCAAATTAGGAATCAACACCTTCCATCACCTAGCACCTCATGCCTTACATTTCTTTAATTTTTCAACACAGTTCTTCTCCTTCCATGAAGACAATTTTGGGAACATCTTGTGCATTCTCAAGGCAGTATTTATGCTGCACCATTCCTTCTACCTTGGATCCCTTCCACTTCTCCTTAAGAATAACCATCTAAACTTTGTTCGTAATCTTCAAGCTTGTGCTTAGAATTTATTTACTGCAGAAATTTTCTAGAGACTAACGTGACCTAAAGTTGTTCATTCTGTATTTTGTGTCCAATAAACTCTTCTGCATTCACTTTATAATTATTTACTTAGCATTTAATGGTAGAGAGGTCTTTAATTATTTAATATCACTCTAGCTATCTTGTCATTTTATATGTGAATATTTTATTTTCTTACTAGGATTATTAACTCATTGGTGCCAAAGGCATCTAAAATTTGTTATAATTTTTTCCCCATTTCTATTTCAATTCATATTATCAGAAAAGAAGGCCCAACTATAGATTCTGACATGGTAGGAGATCTAAATTATTAAATGTTTTACTTAAATGTAGCTTCTTTATTCTCAGCTATGTGCAATGATGGTTAACTTATGTAAGTCCCTGGGCCTTAATTTCCTCATCTATGAAATGATTGTGTTAGATTAGGCTATGTTTAAGATCCCTTCCTGCTCTAATATTCTATAATTCTAAATGTTGTCTAGGAGAGGCCCTTAGCAAAGCTGCTAGAATGGATAGATAAAAATGGTTTATAATTAGTATTTCAGCAAATTGGTACTTATGTGGTAGGAGAGGGTACTTAGAATATTTAAAAAGTAACTACAATAACCCTAAAAGGATGTTTACAGAATGAATTACCCTTTTTGAAGAGATAATACAAAGGTAATTCAGACCCTGACCACATTATCACAAATTCTGAATTAATGAAATTCAAAGGAATATGATTTTATTATATAAAGGAATAAACCCAGCAGGTAATAGATGCTTCTTGAATGACTGGCCAATTGCACCCCTACAGGAAAAGTTGCCTCACTGAGTAACTGTAGAAGAATTTCTATGTGTTCTATCCACTCAATAAGTTCATTGCTAAGTACTGTGCATATTTATAATATTTAACAAAATATTTTCAGCAGGCATACCCTACAAGGATTTAATACTTCAGATTTACTAATTTGTTAGCCTTCCTTTATCTAAAGAGCTCCTGAAATTCTATCTCAATGAAGCTTTTCAAGATTAAGTGTATATGAACTGAGAATTTTCTTGTTCTACCCATCTTGACACAATTTCCATATGATACAAATACATATCTGAAATACTGTTGTACACGATGGAAATAGCTTACTTTGATTAAATATCCATTCTTTTTCTGCTGGTAAATTTAATGTTGGCTTTACATAAATAGCAAATCTACATGGAATTTTTGTTAATTTAAATTATTTTAAAAGTCTTGCCATTCTAACTCAATTTATATCTTCTTATGGAGACACATTATCCCAATATGAAAATACAGTATGATCCACTGTCAGGGCCTTCTAAGAGAAAAAGCTAACCATCCTGGAATCAGCAGGGCAGAGTTGAAACAAGGCAGAGCAGCAGATGCAGCAAAGTGAAAGTGGAGTGAGCAAAAAGCCCAGTTTTTGCACTCTTTATTATGAAGGAAGGCATTGGGAAGGGCTTTGTTACTACATCCTCTAACACTCCAAGCAGAGGTGAGGGGGGATGAAAGAGGTGGTGTCACTCAAGACTTGAGTTCACATTATAGTGATGCAATTAGAGGTGATCAGCTTAACCTGGAAAGAGTATCTTACTCATTGGAGGTGAAACCAGGCAGAGCAGCAGATACAGAGGAGAGTGACAATTGACATAATTCTGGTATATTTTAAATAGAGAACAGTTTTACAGGTGGACATCAAATGCTCCAGCACTCTCACTGTACTTAGATCTTTTTGTACATTTACAATACATAGATAAATGACGAATTCAGTATAGGGTTGAAGTTTTTGTGATAATAAACATGGCAGTAAAAATGTTACCTTTAGGCAGTTTCTTCAGTAATTACTGTATTTGTAAGTTGCTCTCACTCTGAGGACTTTTCGTCACAATCATTTACTCTTCAACCAAAATATTGTTTAATTATAAGTGTTTATATCTTTTGAGAAATATATGCCATAAATGCTTTTTTAACAATAAAATATAGAAACATATAATTGAAGACTTCTTGCTAAGATGTCTACCTGAGTGGAGAAACATTGTATACTTCCTCTACATCTATTACAGGACAAATCTGAAATCCTAACCCCAAAGAGAAAAAAAAAAATTAAGAAACCAAATGAGAGAACATAGGAAGTGACTTTTTCCACCATAGTTGTTGTTCAGTCATTTTTCAGTTTTGTTCAACGGTCTGTGACCACACTTGAGGTTTTCCTGGCAAACAGATTAGATTGTTTTGCCATTTCCTTCTCCAGCTTATTGTTTACATGAGAGAACTGAGGTAAACAGGGTTAAGTGATGTCCCCAGGGTCACACAGCTAGAAAGAGTCTGAGGCCAGATTTGAACTCAGGAAGATGAGTCTTCCCAACTCCAGGCCTGGCACTCTATCCAGTGTGCCACCTAGCTGCCCTTTTCTCTACCACAGAACTGTACAAAAGTCAATGAGAAGCCCATGGGTAATAAGAAAGGAAGGCTGCCATCAGGACCTACGTTAGTTCAGGCAACCAAGTTTTAACTTTTCCAGCATGATCAGAAAGGGGCAAGGGATAATGTACAGGTGTGGTCTGGAGGTAGCAAGAACCAAGTACTACCTCTGCTCTGTCAGAAAGCTTCATGGTGGAAAGAAAAGTAGGATAGGGATCTTGGAAGCCCAGCATAGGAGAAGTAGTGATAACCATGGCACAGCAAGGCTCAGAAGAGTACAGGCCAATAGGAAGAGGTTCAAAAGTCCCTAGCATTCTGTCCCAGGATTACCAAAGAGAACCCTGAGGATCAAGCATTATGAATCTCAAAAATTCCAAGATAGCACAACACCAGGAGATGGAAATCAGCTCAGAAAACCAGATGATCCAAGGCAAGACAAAGGTAGACTTATTGTCCCACCCAAGAGCAAAAGGGGCAGGTGAGTATAGAAACTAGCTCTGACACAAAGCCCCAGTTCAGAAATGAAAGTTGGAAAGCTGAATAAATTAAAGGAGACAGTAACATGTAAAAAAATAATAAAAGTTATTGTATATGTAGAGATCTCCTCAGAAAGGGTATAGTAAATATTTATAGAATGTTTACTATGTGATAGGCACTATGTTAAGTGCTTTACAAATATCTCAGTTCATCCTCACAATAACCCAGGAAGACAGGTGAAGAAACTAAGCTGAGGAAACAGCTGAGGAAACTAAGGCATACAGAGGGTGAGGGACTTGCCCAGCGTCACACAGCTAGTAGATGAGTAAGGCAGCATTTAAACCCAGGTTTTCCTTACTCTAGGCCCAACCCTCTATACACTGACACCTAAATGCCCTAAGACAAGGTGAGAGTAATGTATAACTGCAACCCCTAGATATCACTGTACAAACTGAGATCTTCCTCCTCCACTTACTGCTCCCCTATTCCCATAAATACCACCCTAAATCTACCTACCCTTCCAACTTTGCTCTCTGAACTGCCTGTTACACAGATCACAGATCATAACCTTGCATTCATCTTAAAACTTTTCTTTCCTTATTCTTTGTCTTGTGGTTCTCACTGAGACTTAGATTCCTCCTGATGACAAAATCTCTTTGGACTCCATTTGAAGTACTAGCTTCACTTTCAATTATTCCCCTGGCACACTGATCATAATGGGGAAGTTGGAATACTCTTTGCTCTATGTTGCCACTTTGGAGCTCTTCCTCTACCACCATCAATTAGTAACCTCTCCTGCTTTGAGGTACACTCAATATATATTTATAACCCAATCAAGATTTTGATTATTGTTGGCTACCAATCCCTAGTACATCTCCTTCTTTCTTCACCAAATTTATCCCTGATTCCCAATCTTTCCTCCCAAACACCTGACATACTAGGTGACTTTAACATTGATACTTCTTCAAGTATCCTAATCTGTCGATTCCTCAACTTAATCATTTCCCTTGATTTACTCTATCCCACTTCAACTACACAGAGACAGTTAAACCGCAAATAGTCACATCATCAGTAAGTGTTCTACTTCCATGTTCATGAACTCTTAAATTTCCTTATCAGATCACAACCTGTTGTCATTTTCCCTCTCTATCTGCCTCACAAACCCATACTCTGTTCTTTCTTCTCACCATAACCTAGAATCCCTCCAATCATTTCTTTCCCTGACCATCAACCCTGTACTGACTACACCCTCCTCTCTGCCCTATCTGGACCCCTTAGTGAAACAGTTCAACTTTGTACTCTCCTTTGCTGCTGAGTCCCTTGTCCTTTTGCCTTTCTCCCTCTCAAAAAAATCTTACTTAATTCCTCCACTCTTGCTAGTTCTTTTCATATATCTCCCCTTTTGAGGCTGAACTCCTTGAGAAGAGTATTTACCGTTGGTATTTCCATTTCATTTTCTGTTACTCTCTTTAACTTTCTGCAGTCTGATGTCCAACCTCATAGTTGTATTGACTTTTTTTCTCCAATCTATTTTTTCTCAATTCTCAAGCAATCTTGTCCTGACAAGTACTAGCCTTAGATTGCTCCTATCATCTGCTGTCTTTGATCCTACTCGTGTGCTACTAAATGAAGCTGCAGAAAAATCACAAAACCGTGCTGATTTGGTTTACTAAAATGTATGTTACATAATCTTAATTGGGTCTTCTTTTTATACCTCCTTAATCAATTCAATGCCTCACTGTATACATCAGTTTTTAAAACTTTTTCAACCATTCTCAAACTTCCTCCGCATCCACCTTCCTCCACATTCTCAACTGAGACCCTTCCTTCAAATTCCATTGAAAGAAATGTATTGAATATATTGAGGGAAGAGTATTTACAATTGGTATTTCCATTTCATTTTCTCTCACTGTCTCTGACTTTCTGCAGCCTGATATCCAATCTCATCATTGTATTGACTTTTTTTCTCCAAATTTGCCAATAATTTCTTAATTACTGAATCTAATTTTTTTCTCAATTCTCATCTTTATTGACCTCTCTGAAGCACTTGAGATTGTCAGTCATCCTCTTCTCCTTTATAATCTTTTCCCTCAAGGTTTTCATGGCAATGCTTTTTCCTGATTCACCTCCTATTTATTTAATGTGTCATTCTCTGTCTGCTTTCAAAGATATTCAGCCAAATCATTTCCATTAACCATTGTGTGCTCCCAAGAAGTCTCTTCTGGGACTTCTTCTCACTTTATTGTAGTTTGCTTGGTGATATCTTCATATCCCTTGGATTAGTTTATGATAATAAATGCTAATGATGCTCAGATCTACTTGTCCAGCCCCAAGCTCTCTTCTAACCTTTAGTCTTGTACTTCTATTAAAATATTAAACATTTTTAAACAGAAGATCTGTGAACATCTAAAATTCAACATGTTCAAAATTAAACTCATTATCTTTATCCCCAAACCCTCCCCTCCTCCTATTTTTTCCCATTATTGTAGAGGACATGACCACCCATCTATCCAGGCATCCAAGCTCACAATGTAGTTGTCATCCTTGATTCCTTACTCTCTTTAATCCCCCATATTTAATCTGTGATCAAATCATATTGTTTTCACATCTATAACTTCACTTCTATATGCTCTCTTCTCTCTGACACTGTTACCATCCTGGAGAACACAAGAGCCATGCGACCTTCATCATCTTAGGGTCAAATGATTGCAATATCCTTTTTATTGGTCTACGTACCTCAAGTCTCTCACCATTCCATTCCATTTCATTCTCCACTCAGCTAAATCTAATTCTCATAAATATCAAACAGTACCTTGTCCCCAGATATTCAATAAATAACAAAGGTAATCTATCACACACAAACACACACACACACACACCTCTTCACCCCAAGATCAAATATAAAATCCTCTATTTCAGTTTAAACCCTTCATAACAATTCTCCCAACTCCTGATCTTTTCAATGTTCTTATATTTTATGTACTTTGTGTAGTGACAGTGTCCTTCTTGCTATTTCACAAACAAGAAACTTCATCTCTCTTGATTTCAGGACTTTTACAAACATTCTCACAAAGCTCAAATTTTCCCCATTCTCCATTTCTTGACTTCCTCCAAGTTCCTGCTAAAATCCTGTCTTCTATAACATTCCTTTCCCAATCCCTCTATATAATTGTGACTTCCCTCTGTTGATTATCTTCAATTTTATCCTGTATATATCCTGTTTATGCATAACTATTTGCATTGTTTTATATCCCATCTGATTAAGAGCTCCTTGAGAGCAGGAAGTATTTTTTATCTTTATATTCTCAGTGCTTATCCTAGTACCTAGTACTTAGTAGGCACTTAATAAATTCTGACTCAAGGGGGTGAAAGAAATAAGCATTTTATATAGTCCTACTAGTGCCAGACATTGTGCTAAGTACTTTACAAGTACTATCTCATTTGATTCTCACAACAATTTTAGAGGGTAGGTCCTGTTATTAACCACATTTTCTAGTAGAAGAAACTGAGGCTGACAAAGATGAAGTGATTTGTCTGTGGTCACACAGCTAAAAAGTATCAGAAGCTGTACTGGAACTCAGGCCTTCCTGACTCCAGGCCCAGTGATTTATTCAACATGCTATATAACAGCTTAGAAGAGGAAGAGGTAGATCCTACCCCTTTACTGGAGTTGTCAAAAAATAAAATAAATGAAGGAGAAATCAATGATTCATTGAACTTTAAGAAATTTTAAATAAAACTGAAAAACTCTAAGAAAATTTAAGATATTTGATTTAAAAAAACTTACTTCAAAACAAATCACGGAGAGATAATTTAAGAGGAATTGTGTTTGCTAAAAAAAGGATTAAAACAAATTTTAAAAAAGATAGATTGAACCTAACATTTCAAGAAATCAAAAATAGACATTTAACAGTCCTATTAAAGCAGTAGAGCAAAGTGAAGATATAAAAAACAAAGAAATAAGAAAAAATCCACCAACCACTTACTGAGAGAAATGCCAAATCAAAAAGTCAATACCCTCTCTGTTAACAACAACAATAATCATAATACTGCAAACATCCAGAAAGAAGTAGGTCAAGAAACAAAGTTAGAATCATGCAAGACTTGACAGTTTATTAATAAATGAGAAGTAATCTTGGAATATGATATTACAAAAATCAAACCAAGGATAACAAAGCTGAATAAAAGCCCACAGAGGGGGAAATGACCATTTTAAATTATAGAAGTTTTTAAATCATTGTTTTTGGGGACAAAAAAAAAAACAAATTTGAGCTAAAATTTGCAATTCAAAGATTAGTCCAGAGAAACCTAGGAAAGTAAATTCATTTAAACATTAAAATGTTTATGATTGCCCTGCACTGGTTGAGAATTTATTCTGAAGTATACCTTGGAACTTAGGATATAATTGAAAAAAATCAATATGAAACTTTTCAAATAAGGTGTGATTTCTGTTTCCAATTTTAATGTGATAGAATGTGGATTCTCCATTTAAAAAGTCAATGTCATCTGCACTGAAACATGTTCAGGAGGTCATATATCTGATTTAGTGTTATATCTTGTCTTCTGGTAGTACTACAGCATGAAAAATGTCCACTCTGATATTTCTGGTGTAAAGCTAATTATGAAGTCTGCTTTAAGGGGAGCAAGCATACAACACTATGGTTTCCTTTCTCTTTCTTTGATCCTTCTCAGTAGTTGTGTCACAAAAATATAGCTTTTTTTCCTTTGCACTTAATAGTATTTTCCCCCAATTACATGCAAAGATATTTTTCAGCATTTATTTTTGTAGGATTTTGACATCCAAATTTTTCTACCTCCATCCCTTCCCTTCCTCCTCCCCAAGACAGGAAGCAATGTGATACAGATTATACATAAACAATAACATTCAACATATTTCCCTATTAGTCATGTTGTAAAACAAGAATCAGAACAAAAGGGAAAAACACACAAAAAAATAAAATACTATGTTTTTATTTGCATTCAGACTCCACAGTTCTTTCTCTAGTTGTGGTTAGCATTTTCCATAACAAGTCTTTTGGGATTGTCTTGGATCATTGTATTACTGAGAAGAATTAAGTCTTTCATAGTTGATCATCACACAATATTGCTGTTGCTGTGTACAATGTTCTCCCGGTTCTGGTCACTTCACTCAGCATCAGTTCATGTAAGTCAATCCAGGTTTTCCTGAAATCCCCCTGCTCATCATTTCTTATAGCACAGTAGTATTCTGTTACATTCTATACCACAACTTGTTCAGTCATTCCCAATTGATGGGCATTCCCTCAATTTCCAATTTTTTGCCACTGCAAAAAGAGCTGTTATAAATATTTTGAATGTGTGGGTCCTTTTCCATTTTTCTATGATCTCTGGGACACAAACCTAGTAACACTATTGCTGGATCAAAGGGTATGCACAGTTTTATAGCCCTTTGGAAATAGTTCCAAATTGCTCTCCAGAATGGTTGCATCAGTTCACAACTCCACCAATAATAATGCATTAGTGTTCCAATTTTGCCACATCTTCTCCAACATTTTTCATTTTCCTTTTCTGTCATATTGGTCAATCTGAGAGGTGTGATGTGGTAACTTTGAGTTGTTTTAATTTGCATTTTTCTAACCAATAGTGATTTGGAGAATCTTTTATATAACTATAGATAACTTTAATTTCTTCATCTGAAAACTGTCTGTTCTTATCCTTTGACCATTTATCAATTGGGGAATGACTTATATTCTTTTAAATTAACTCAGTTCTCTATGTATTTGAGAAATAAGGCCTTTATCAGAAACACTGCCTGTAAAAAAAATGTTTCCCAACTTTCTGCTTTCCTTCTGATCTTGATTACAATGCTTTTTTTTTTTTTTACATAAATGTAATTTTAACCCAATTAGTGATCTTGCCAGAGTTCTGTTCAATAATATGTCAGGATACTCTCAGTGTTCCTCACGATTGCCTTGATATTTCAATATAAACAAAGTCCTAATGGCACAGTACCTAGTCGGCATCCTCCTACATTGTCATTGCCACCATTCCAAATGACATAGATTACAGATTAGAGTTTGAGTGGTTATTTTTGTTGTTGATGTTATTATTCTTATTTCATTGTTATCATCTTTTTGTTCAATATAGTTCATATAGAAATAGCCTGAGGAAAATTGACTTTCCTACTGGCTTTCTTTTATGTTTAATATTTAACAAAAGCATGTACAGGTAGATACAATCAATGGTTTTTGAAACAGAATCAAAGAGTTGAAATGAAAGTTCATCTTATTGGAAAGATTGCTAGAAAAATTTCATTGTAAGAAAAGATAATGAGGGTAGTAAGATGTTCTTGATTTCTTCTTATTCCTATTTAGTTTTGATTTCTGCTAGGCTTTGATATTTTCTAAAAGTTTTATTCTATATAATTGCAAAGTTATGTATTCACATGTAGTCATCCATTTTAAAGTACATACTACATTTTTTCATCTATCAACATATTTTTCCACATAATAAAATTGATATTTGTAGCTGTAGAGTCCTAGGTTTGGGGAAAGCAGATCTCAAATGGCATAGCAGAAAAATAGGTAGGAGCCCATGGATGAGATTTCCATGGGGTATGCCACCACCAGAAGGACAGTAATTTTTCACTTATTAAATTCTGAAGATAAAAAAGAAATCATTCCAATGGGAGAAACAGTAGAATTTGGTTGAAGAGATTAAAGTTTGTGCACAGGGAACTCATCAACTAACTTAGATTTAAAACATAAACATACAGAAGATGGAAACAAAGAAAGATAAAAGAAAATGACTATAAAATCATGGCATAGTTCTGACAAAATACTTAAAGGAATTCAAAAATTGAGAATAAGCTGAGGATTGTTGGGGAAACAAAGGACCACAAAAATGATTTTGAAGGTATAATTAAAAAAATAGGACATATTACCAGTGTGAAAGAATCTTCTGAGATAGCATTTTCATAATATTTTATTTTACTAAATTTCAGGCTACTTAACTACCAATATCTCTCATTGAGTAAGATAAGAAATCAACAACAAGGAACAAAGTCAAGAGGCCTTGATCCCATGCAAGTGCTAATTTAACTTTTTTTAATGCTTTTGCTAAATCTTTACTAATTTGAAATTATCTGATCAGGCCTCCCAAAAATGTGGTCTGATATAGAAAAGAGCATTGTAAATTAGAGTTTTACAAGTAGTTCATAGAATTAATCCCTAGCATATAACATATTCAAACAAAAACTACTGGTAATAAGTAGGCTAATCAGTTACATATTGCACAATAACATTACATATCATGAGGTAAGAAAGGAAATTATTAAGGAAAGGGATGATTAAAGGTGTTTATGAGAGGCAGAATCGGTGTAGAGGGGTCAGGTGGCATAAGAAGTTTAAACAATTATATTATCATAAGCAATACAAAATAAAGTACTTGGGAGTTTACCTGGCAAGACAAACCCAGGAACTATGTGATCATGAACATAATTACAAAACTTTTCACAGAAATAAAATCAGATTTAAACAATTGGAAAAATATCAATTGCTCATAATTAGGCTCAGCCAATACAATAAAAAATGACAATTCTACCTTATTCAGTGCTATACCAATCAAACTACATATATATATATACACTCCATATAATGAATGTTTCTGATAATATCAGTTATATCAAAGTGGAAAAGACTATCTTGGGTGGTAATGAGTTCTCTTTCATGAAAGGTCTTCAAGAAAAGCCTGGATGATACCTTGTTGAGGGTATTCTAGTGGGGATTTTCAGTCAGATACTATTTGGACTAGATAGATTCTGAGGTCCTTTTTAACTCTGATATTCTACAGTTATGATAATATTTGACATTTACATAGTAATTTAATATTTGCCAAAGTATTTTTAATCACCTGAATCTCATAACTTTATAAATTCTGCCCTTCTTATAGAACAGGAAACTGAAGATCAGAGAGGTTAAGCAACTTGACCATTGTCACTCAACTAACAGGTGCTAGAGGCATAATACAAACTAAGCACTTTTCAACTTATTGTACACTATCCACAATGTTGGGCTACTTTTCTTTCATTCATCTTCATTAGAACTGAAAAAAAATCTAAATTTTAGAATGTATAATTTGCTATGAATAATCAGCATCAAATTAACAAATGAATTTAATCAATACCTATATTTAACTTCCTTTTGTAAAAATAAGTTAGGGTCACTTTTAATTAAAGGTAAAATAACATTTAATATTTTTCTGACTCTGTACATTGGGGGATGGAAGTATGGTTATTAATCTTCAAACATGAGGATGCTGTGGCTTTGTAGCTTAAGTATATTGCCCCGGTTTACAATATTATCATAAATTGAATACAGCCTCCAAACCCAAGCATTCTGATTCCAAGACCCTATTTCACTACACCAATTTTCCCATTACCTTATTTCTCTGATATTTTAAATGCATTGAGAAGATTGGTCACTTACCTATAGTGGTTCCATCATTTCTCTGATGGCTACCTTTTTTTTTTTCTATTGGTGAACATCAGAATCAGATTAAAATCGGCTTGTCATTATTTCCTTGATTTCAGAAGGGTGAAAGACACTAATACAAGTCAGGGAATTGTTATCTGTTTTATTTTTGGCAGATAGAAAACTCTAATATATGTCTGGATACCAGCAGTCTCCTACCATCATTATTAGATCACATCTTATTTCTGGACTTGAGATGTTTCCAGAATCCCTTGATTTTCTTTTTCTGTTCAGGTCATATGTAGCATTCTCTGATTACACTAGAACATTTATTTTTCTATCTATTCCCATAGTGAGCTCCTCTCAAAAGTTATCCACAATGCTTCTTCCTCCAACCCCTTTGCCTCTTAGCAATATGATTTTTGACTCATCCTTCTTGTCACCTATGATTCTGATTATCACTTTCTAGATAGATAGATAGATAGATAGATAGATAGATAGATAGATAGATAG
>NW_020948840.1:10618440-10622997 GCF_900497805.2 Vombatus ursinus
TAGATAGATAGATAGATAGATAGATAGATAGATAGATAGATAGATAGATACTTATTTAATTGCAGGCTCCTTTCATGATTTTTCCCATTAAATATATGGCTATCTAATACCATTCTTCTTCCAACATCATAAAATTTTATATAATTATCTTCGTTGGTGGATATATCTAGGCATATCCTTAGTCATGAATTTGTCATTTTTATATTTTAAAGTGGGATACACATATACAAATTTCATTGTCAAACACCATTTCCTTAAGCAACTGAAAACTTCTTTTATTGCTTTTATCTTTGGAATACTTACTTTGAATGGGCAGGAGTGATTAAAAAAAAACACCACCTGTGTCCCTCTTTGTATTCTTGTGAACCTATAGCAATGCTTTCTAGATTCTTTCTAGCCATACAATTGTGCCTCCATGAACTACCATAAGTAGGTAGTTATATTGTGTGTGTGTGTGTGTGTATTTACATTCTCTACCATGTCCTGTATAAAGAAGGCAGAAAAACTTTTCTTTTCATTAGGATTATCTTGACAAAAATAAATAAATAATAATAGATGTCTTAGCACTTCTTAGCAAGAAGTTATCATTCATGACTTCTTGTGCATTTTTAATTCTCACACTTACTGGATAACCTCTCACCTAGTAGCACCATAGTATTTATGTCATGAAGATTTGAAAGATAGGAAGTCTTTCCTCTTTAGAAAGACTATGCCCCTTTTTTTTGAGAAAGAGCCTTATTTTCATTTTCTTCTCCAATTGTTCAACAGCAATTCTTTTTTTTCTTTTACCTTTGTATGACACCCAATAACAAATCTGCACCTCAGTTTGCCTTTTCCAATTCTTGCTGTATTTTTTCCACATTGAAATCACCTCTTCCTTCCTCATTTTTTCTGTCCTTCCTGCCTTTTCTTCTTTCTTTCCTTCCTTCCTTCTTATCATTCTTCTTCTTTATTTCTATCCTTTTTTTCTTACCTTATGTCTTTTTTTTCCTTTCTAGGTCACTGCAAATTTCATCCTCCTCTCCATACTTGAGGAAAGTAAGATTGTCATTCCTTGTTTTTCTTGCTATCAGGTCCCTTGAATAACCATTGCAGCAAACTGTGAAATTCTTCCTTTGCAAAATTGTCACTTCTCATCACATTAATGTCCTACAAGCACATTTAAAGCCACACTCAGTTTTCTTTCTTTTCTCTGACTTGCCTTTAAGTTTTCTTACCAACTATATTCTCTTAGTCTTTCTCACTGAGTTTTCCTTAATCTCCTTCAGAATGATTTCTTTTTCTCCTTCATCTGGAATATTTCTTCCTATTTTCATTCACCTCTTCTTCTACTCCTCCAATTCCTTTGAGAAACTTCATATAAGAGTAACAACAGCAACTGAAGTGGGAGTGGAGGGTTAGGGCTAGAGAGAGAGAGACAGACACAGAGACAGATGGAGAGAGACACAGAGAGACAAAGAGACAAAGAACTCAAGAGAGGCAAAGACAGAGACAGAGCATGACAGAAACAGGAATACACAGCCAACAAGCAGAAACATACAGAAAGGCAGAGATAGAGAGAGACAAGAAGAGATTGGGGAGGAGTGGGGCAAGCAAAAACAGAAATGAAAAGGTTAACATTGGAGTCAATAAGCTAAATGAAGTATCTATTTTGTGGCAGTCACTGTGCTAGGATCTGAGAATAAAAAGACAAAAATTAAACAGTTAACATCCTCAAGGGATTTACATTATAGTGGGTAAATGTATACAAACAAACACTATAAAAATAAATTATATACAAAATACACATAATAACAAAACAATTTTTTTGTTTTTTTTATTTTTTATTAATTTATTTTGATTTATCAATAATCACTTCCATATGCTTTTGAGTTTAAAATTTCTCTCCCCCTTCCTCCCCATGAACCTCTCCAAGATGGCACACAATCTCATATAGGCTATACATTTACATTCATATTAAACATATTTTCACATTAGTGATGTTGTGAGTAAAAATTAAAACCAATAGGAGGAACCATCAGAAAGAGGAAACAAAACTTAACAGAAGAGAAAAAAATAGCAATTGAAGATTTAAAAAATGCAAGCAACCCACAAAACTCCCAAGTGCAATCAGATCCAGATAAAAATGAAATTGGAGAATATTTAACATAATAAGTTTTAAATAATAATAAAACATAGATAATAATACATTTTAAAACTAAATCAATTTGCAGCCAACAAGGGATCCTTATTATGGTTTAGTAATTGTCATTTCTATTTGAGTTTGACAAGACTGACATAAACTACTTGGAAGAACTATCTATATAACAACAGCTCCTTGGAAAAGAAGAAAACAGTTTGTCCAAAAATGAGTTTAGACTATAATCTTATGCCATATCTCACATTAAGTTCCAAATAGGTATTTGACAAATAAGATCACATAAGATTTTTTAATTGAAGATTTAAAATTTAAAATTGATCAAGGTGTCTCTCTCTTGAAAGAAGCTATGATTAGGGAAAAATTCTTAACTAAGCAAGGGACAGAGGAAACCACAAAAGATACATTAGACTCTTTCAATTACAAGAAATTAAAAAGAGCTTATGCAATCATTGTAATCAGGATTGGAAGAGAAATTATAGATTGGTGAAAAAATTATAGCAAATATATCAGATAAGGGTCTAATTTAAAAAATGTAGGAAATCAATGCCTGTATGTGACCAAGAACAATTCCCCAATAGATGACCTTATTAAGCTGAATAACAATTAGAAAACATATAAAAAAATTGTTCCAAATCACCTCACATAAGAGAAATCTATACCAAAGTATCTGTTTTCCTTCATCCCCACCAGATTAGTAATGATGACAAAAGATGGTTATGGTAAATTTTAAAGATCTGAGAGAAAGGAGACACACTAAGACACTGCTGATGGAACTCTGAATTGTTTCACACATTCTGGAGAACAATTTAGAATTATTCTAAACACACACACACACACACATATACATATATTATATATATAATCTTTTGATCCAAGAATCTCAAAATTAGACACATAATCCAAAAAACTGAAAGTCACAAAACAAAATGTTCCATATACAGCAAAATTCCATCTATAGCAAAATTCTAGATGGTAATGAAAACCTGAAAATAATATAGGTATTTATTGATAAAGAGGTCACTAAAGAAATTATGGCTCATAAATATAATGAAATATTACTCTGTCATGAGAAGTGGTGAAAGTGAAAGATTTTTTTAATGGGAAAACATTTATAAATCGGTGCACTGTGAAGTAAATATAACTAGAGATGAATACAATGAATACATCATAGAAAGAAAGTAGACTGCAATGAAATTAAAAACTGCATAATTATAATTACCAATCATGGAACTGCAGAGAGTTGAGAAAATGTATATACCTCCTTTCACTGAAGTAGAGGAAAATAGATATTATCATACACTGTTGTGTTTTATTGACCTATTCCCCCAACCCTTCCTTTGTTAAAAACTAATCTATGGCAGGAGGGAGGGGTAGATAAATGTAATATATTTGCAGGTGAATGTGATTTAAGAAAAACAAGCATCAATAAAAAGCTATAATTCAGAGATACCATTAAAAGTATTTATTTCTCCTCTCCTTAAGATTATGCTCAGCTTTCAGCCTGTCATTATTGAGTATAAGAAATTTTTTTCTTTTTTCTTTCTCTATTTCTTATTATAATAGTTTCTTTTCTCATATTAGATGTATTTCCCTGAATGACTCTCACAAAGGCTGCTTTTTATATGATCTGTCTCTTTCTAAACATTTACATCCCTTAAAAAATTGGAGTTTAGCTATCAAATATGCAGGGTTGTTTAATGTGATAATTTTTTCAGTGGTGTTCTGTGAATACTAATTTTACTTAGCCATATGTTTTTTGAGTAATCTTAAAATGATTTCTTGAAATATTATATTTAAATTCACTGCTTTATCATGTTGTTCAGAGATCCTAATATCTATTGGAATCTCTACTTTTTTATTTCAGATTAGTTGTTTTTGATAAAATATCTCAGATGTTCTCACAATGTTGCCATCATCTCCTTTTTTAATAATGCTTTCTATATTATTAAATTTTAATATTTCTGTCTTACATTCATTTTTTGGTGTGTCCACTTCTGCTTATATTTCCAATATCTCCTCCAGCTACTACTTTTGCATTTAACATTTTTCTTGAAATTTTTTATTCCTTATTCTTATTTTTTCATCTTTACAACCAATACTGGCATTCTTATGAAATCCATTTTTTTCTGGGTTTCTACTTATACTATCCCCAAGATTATTTTCTCTCTCTGTAGATCTCGTAGGATTCTCAGGCTAGGGTTCTCTAAATATGATTCTCTATCATATTTCTTTGTAATCTGATTATTATCTTACATTCTCTTTGGTATTTTTCTCCCTATAAAATCCTACATCTTGCACCTTTTATTGAGGGTCAGAGGCAGTGGCATGCTGGTAAATGTTTAACCACTAGATCTCTAGGGGGAAGTATAATAATGACACACTTACAAGATTAATACCATTACTAACATTGTCTTGAT
>NW_020948840.1:10623007-10776392 GCF_900497805.2 Vombatus ursinus
AGGAGTTTGTAGCTGTACTATTCTGATGATATGTTTCTGGTTATACTGCAAAGGGTTATGGAAAGATCACAAAACCTTAGAAGCCCTAAAACTTGCAGATCACCAGCATTATCTCTGAAAAGAGCAGCATGAAAAAGCCTAAACTTAGGAAAGTGCCTCTTCACTCCCAGATGAGCATAGCTCAATGCAAAATTCAATGTTAAAAACTAAGCTAGGGGAAGCCAAGGTGGCAGAGTAAGAAGTATGTCAGTCTTACCCTCACTTATTAACATCTGAAAGCCTGGAAAATACCACCCCAAGAAAAACCCTGGAGCAACTGAACTAGAAGAAAGATGGGGTGCAGCACTCCAGTAGCCCAAGTACTTGAGGGATTAACAGGAAAGGCCCCTCTTGCCCTGGGGGAAGGAGGGCAGTACAGAATGGGAGGCATCCCTACAAGCTAGCCTAAAGCCCAAGCTCAACATACCAGGAGGAGATCCTGAAACCCAGGTGATGGAGGAGGCAAACACCAACACCAGGGCCCCCAAATTCTTCAGTGAAGTCAGGGGAACTGGTGGAAACCAGCTTTGAAAACCACCAGGTGCCTGGGCATTCTATAGCAACCGGGTTTCCTAGTGCCTCAGCAAAATTTTGGGAAGCAGCACTCCAAGGGCCCCCAGGCAGATACATATCCTGCAACATCCATCTGAAAGGAGCTAAAGAAAGCAAAAGGAAGGAAAAGCCCAAGTGAGCAGGAAATCTCCAGAGGCCACACTACCCAATCCTACCCCTAGAGTTCCAGTGTTGCTGATTCCAGCCCAACAACAGGTAAGCTGCCAGAACCCTACAGTCTCCAACTGTCAACATCAGAGGCCCCAGCAAACAAACCCAGTGACTAGGCCCTAGGCTCCCAATACAAGAAGCTTAGGTCAGGGCCCACTGCTCCCCAGCAGAAGAGCTCAATCTCTTTAAAGGCAAGGAAATAAGCAAACACCATGAGTAAAAATAAATGTACAATAGATTCTTAATATGGGGACAGTGAAGATCAAGGCAGAAATTCTGAAGAGGACAACATCTTCAACAAACCCACATATGAAACCTCAAAAGAGAGTACGAACTGGTCTGAAGCCCAAAAAAGCTTTGTTAGAAGAGCTCCTGAAGGATTTTAAAAGTCAAATGAGAGAGACAGAAGAAAAAATCAGAAAAGAAATGAGAGGTATGCAAGAGAGAGTCAATAGCTTGGAAAAAGAAGGACAAAAATTATCTGTAGAAAACAAGTCCTTAAAAATATAATTGGTCAAATGGGGAAGGAGGTACAAAATCTAATAAAAGAAAACAACTTGTTAAAAATCTGAATTGGGATATTTGAGGAGGGGTGGAGCCAAGATGGCAGAGGGAAAGCAGTGACTTGCTTGAGCTCTCCCTCAAACCCCTCCAAATACCTATAAAAAATAGCTCTAAACAAAATTCTAAAGCAGCAGAACCCACAAAAACAGAGTAAAACAAATTTCCAGCACAAGACAACCAGGATGGCTGATCAGAAAGTTATATTGCGCCAGGCAGGGAGAGGAGTGCAGTTTAGTGTGGGTGTGCAGGCCTCAGAGAACCTGGAGCAGACCTCAGAGGGCTGAATCACTGGCAGCTGTGGTGGTTTCCAGACTTCTCAAGCCACAAATGCCAAAGACCACTTAGAAGGTCAGTGGGGAAAGTCTGTGACTGCAAGTGAGAGAAGAAGCTAGGTCTCAGTCACCCCCAGAGCAGTGGCTGCCTCCTGAGCTTCAAGCCCACAGCCTGAAGGGGAATTGAGTGGCTGATCAGAGGGGGATTGCAGGGATCTCTTTGCCAGTGCTGAGGCAGGAATCTCTTGCTTTTCCTGTGCTTGGATCTGGGTCACAGTTCTGAGGGGCTGTCCTGGGGCAAGGAGGAGTGCTGGTGTGGTGGAGCTTGCTGTGGCAGTGGAGAGGAAACCCCTTGCCCCTTATCATAGCACCTTGGAAGTACTGAAAATTTTCAGGTCCCCAGAAGTATCTCTGAAAACAGCTGTACAAACCCCAAAGCTTGGGACAGTACATTCTCCACACTGGAAACAGACTCTTATCTTAACAAAGAATTTAAAACTCAAGTAACTGGTTGGGATCATGAGCAAGGAGCACAAAAAGAGTCAGACTACATTATCTTACTTTGGTGACAAAGAAGATCAAAACACACAACCAGAAGAAGACAACAAAGTCAAAGCTCCTACATCCAAAGCCTCCAAGAAAAATATAAATCAGTCCCAGGCCTTGGAAGAGCTCAAAAGGGATTTTGAGAAGCAAGTAAGAGAAGAAGAGGAAAATGTGGGAAGAGAAATGAGAGTGATGCAAGAAAATCATAAAAAGCAAGTTAACAGCTTGCTAAATGAGACCCAAAAAAATACTGAAGAAAATAACACCTTAAAAAATAGCATAACCCAAATGGCAAAAGAGGTCCAAAAAGCCAATGAGGAGAAGAATGCCCTAAAGAGCAAAACTGGACAAATGGAAAAGGAAATCCAAAAGATTACTGAAGAAAATACTTCCTTAAAAATTAGAATAGAGCATTTGGAAGCTAGTGGCTTTATGAGAAATCAAGACACTGTAAAACAAATCCAAAAGAATGAAAAATTAGAAAACAATGTAAAATATCTCATTGGAAAAACAACTGACCTGGAAAATAGATCCAGGAGAGAGAATTTAAAAATTATTGGACTATCTGAAAGCCATGATCAAAAAAAGAGCCTAGACATCATCTTTAGAGAAATTATCAAGGAAAACTGCCCTGATATTTTAGAACCAGAGCGCAAAATAGAAATCAAAAGAATCCACCACTCTCCTCCTGAAAGGGATACCCAAAGGAAAACTCCTAGGAATATTGCAGCCAAATTCCAGAGTTCCCAGGTCAAGGAAGAAAATATTACGAGCAGCCAGAAAGAAACAATTCAAGTATTGTGGAAAAACAATCAGGATAACACAAGATTTAGCAGCTTCTACATTAAGGGACCACAGGGCATGGAATATAATATTCTGGAGAGCAAAAGAGATAGGATTACAACCAAGAGTCACCTACCCAGCAAAACTGAGTATAATTCTTCAGGGGAAAAAATGGTAATTCAGTGAAATAGAGGACTTTCAAGCATTCTTGATGAAAAGACCAGAGCTGAATAGAAAAATTTGACTTTCCAATACAAGACTCAAGTGGAACATGAAGAGGTAAACAGGAAAGAGAAATCATAAGAGACTTATTAAGGTTGAACTGTTTACATTCCTTCATGGAGAGATGATATTTGTAACTCATGAGACCTTTTTCAGTATTAGGGCAGTTGGAGGGAAAAAAATTATATATATATATATATATGTATAGATAGATAGATAGATAGATAGATAGATAGATAGATAGATAGATAGATAGATAGATAGATAGATAGAAGGCACACGGTGAGGTGAAGATGAAAGGGTCATATCTGGAGAATAAAATCAAGCAGTGAGAGAGGATTATACTGGGAGAAAGAGAAAAGGAAAGGTTGAATGGGGTAAACTATCTCACAAAAAAAAACAGAAAAGAAAAGGCTCTTACAGTGGAGGGGAAACAGGGGAAGGTGAGAGGGAATGAGTGAATCTTATTCTCATAGGATTTGACTTATGGAGGGAATAACACACACACTCAATTGGGTATGGAAATATGTCTTACTCTACAGGAAAATAGGAGGGGAAGGGGACAAGAGAGTAGGGGGATGATAGAAAGGATGGCTGATTGAGAAAGGGGGTAACCAGAAGTAAATACTTCTAAGGAGGGACAGGGTCAAAAGAAAGAATAGAATAAATGGGGTGGGGGCAGGACAGGATTAAGGGAAATACAGTTAGTTTTTCACTGCATGTGTACTATGGAAGTGTTTTGCACAACTGCACATATATAGCCTATATTGAGTTGCTTGCCTTTTCAATGAGGGTGGGTGGGAGGGGAGGAAGGGAGAAAATTTGGAACCCAAAGTTTTAAAAACACATGTTTAAAAAAAAGTTTTCACATGCAACTGGGAAATAAGAAATACAGGCAATGGGTAACAGAAATCTATCCTGCCCTAAAGGAAAATAGAAGGGGAAGGAGATAAGAGAAAGGAGGAAGAAATAGAAGGAAAGACAGGCTAGGGGAAGGGGCATTCAGAATGCATGCCATCTTGGGGTGGGGGGAGGGGTGAGAAGGGGTGAAAATTTGGAACTCAAAATCTTGTGGAAGTAAATGTTGAAAACTAAAAATAAATAAATTTATTAATTCAAAAATTAAATTAAATTTTAAAAAAAGAAAAAAATTAGAATTGGGCAAATGGAAGCTAATGACTCTATGGGAGGGCAAGAATTAGTCAAACAGAAACAAAAGAATGAAAAAATAGCTGAAAATGTAAAATACCTCTTTGGTAAAACAACTGACCTGGAAAAGAGATCAAGGTGAAACAATTTAAAAATTATTGGTCCACCTGAAAATCATGATGAAAAAAAGAGCCTGTACAATATCTTTCAGGAAATCATAAAGGAAAACTGCCCTGAGGTCCTAGAACCAGAGGGTAAAATAGCCATAGAAAGAAACCACCAATCACCTCCTGAAAGAGATCCCAAATTGAAAACGGCCAAGGAATATGGTAGCTAAATTCCAAAATTACCAGGTAAAAAGAAAATACTGCAAGCAGCCAGAAAAAAACAATTTAAATGACATGGAACCACAGTCAGGATTACACAGGACCTTGCAGCTTTTACATTAAAAGATTGTAGGGTATGGAATATGATATTCCATAAGACAAAGGAGCTTGGATTACAACCAAGGATCAACTAACCAGTGAAAATGAGCATGATCTTCCAGGGGATGGATATTCAATGAAATAGGGGACTTCCAAACCTTTCTGATAAAAAGACCAGAGATCAACAAAAAATTTGATCTTCAAATACAGGAGTCAAGAGAGACACAAAAAGGTAAATGGGACAAAAAGAAACAACATGCTATTAATAAGGGCAAACTGTTTACATCACTACAAGGGAAGATGACACTTGTGACTCTGGAGAACTGTATTATTATTACACCATGTTAAAAGGGTATACATAAGGGGGGTGGGTATAAGTTGACTTTTATGTAATGATGGAAAAAAATCTAACCAAGTGGATTAAATGGATCCAAGTAAATGGATTAATCTGATCTAACTAAGAAAATGTACTGAGAGGAAAGAAAAGGAGAAGACAGACAAAAGTAAATTACATTACAGGAAAGGTATAAAAACCTATTACATCAGAGGGAGAGAAGGGAGGGAGATGAGCATTGTTTGAACCTTACTCTCATCAGATTTGGCTCAAGAAGGGAATAACATAATCAGTTAGGTATAGAAATGTAACATGCCCTTTAGGCAGTAGGAGGGAAAAGGGGAAAAAAAGGGAGTTGGGATAGAAGGGAGGGAAGAAGTAGTAAGGGTAAAGGGGAAGAAAAGGCAGGGGGATAATAGAAGGGAGGTAGGTTTGATGGAGGTAGTGGTCAAAAGCAAAACACTAGTGAGAAAGGAAAAGGAGAAAGGAGAAAGGAAAGCATAAACGGGGGTGGGAAGGATGGAGAGAAAGACACAGATAATAATCAAAACTGTGAATGTGAATGGGATGAACTCAGATCGAAGCATACTATTTGCTATTTTTTTCTTTTGTTTTTACAACATTACTAATGTGAAAATATGTTTAATAGAAATGTATATGTATAGTCTATATCAGATTGTACACCTTCTTGGTCAGGGAGGTGGGAAGAGAGGGGGAGAAAAATTTAAAACCAAAAGCTTATGGAAGTGATTGTTGATAAATCAAAATAAATTAATTTAAAAAATAAAAAAATAAGCTAGATTAACCCTGATTGCCTCACCAAAAAAAAAAAAAAACAAGAAAAAAGCTAGAAATATTATTAAATTTAAAAGGTTTTGCATAAACAAAGTCAATGTAGCCAAAATTAAAAGGAAATCAGAAATCTGGGAAACAATTTTTGTTGCTAATATGTCTGATAAAGGCCTCATTTCTGAAATATATAGAAAACTGAGTCAAATTTTTAAGACTACAAGTCATTCCCCAGTTGATAAATGGTCAAAGGATATGAACAAGCAATTTTCAGAAAAAGAAATAAAACCTTTTTGTATTCATATAAAAATGTTCCAAATCACTGTTGATTACAGGAAAACAAATTAAACAAACAAACAAAAAAAACAAAACACCTGTAAGGTACCATCTCACTTCTATCAGATTGGCTAACATGATAGAAAAAGAAAATGGTAAATGCCTTGAGGGGATGTAGAAAAAAAGGTACACAAGAGGTAGAGCCAAGATGAGAGAGTAAAGGCAGGAACTCACCTAAGTTTTCCCTCAAACTCCTCCAAATACATTTAAAAATTGACTCTAAATAAATTCTAGAGCAGCAAAACGCACAAAAGACAGTGAAACAAATTTCCAGCCCAATACAACTTGGAAGGTTGGCAGGAAAGGTCTGCTGCACCAGGGTGAGAGAAGAGCGTAGTCCAGTGAAGGCTGGGCTAGCACAGAATGGGGTCCAGAAAAGCCAGAGCAGGCCTGGGGGCAACTGAATCACTGTCAGGAATGGAGGTTGCCAGACCTCTCAGCCCACAGACATCAAAGACAACTTGGAAGGTCAGTAGGAAGGGTCGGTTACATCTGGAAGACAGTGGAACCCAGTCCAGCCCAGGTTGTGCTATTACAGCTCAGGCCACAGCAAAGAAGTAGGCCCTGGGTGTGACTGAATCAGCAGCATTGACACCAGAAGCAATAGCTGCTTCTGGAACTCTCAGCCCACAAATGGTAAGGGGGTCAAACAACTGGTCAGAAGTAGATTACAAGGGCCTTTTTGGTATCACTAAAACTGGAATCTGTTGTTTTGCCCATACTCCGATCCAAGTCCGGGATAGTGTGTGTGTGTGTGTGTGTGTGTGTGTGTGTGTGTGTGTTTGTGTGTGTGTGTGTGTCTGAATCCAGTGTCATTGGATTGAAGAGTACTAGTCAAGCAATAGGAGTCGAAAGGTAGAAAAGAGTCCAATTATAAAGATTTTGAATGTCAAACAGTGAAAGTTTTATTTGATCCTGGTAGTGATAGGGAGTCACTGGAGTTGATTGAGTAAGTGGGTCACAAGATCAAACCTGAACTTTAAGATAATCACTTCAATGACTGAATCAAGGGTAGATTAGGGTGGGGAGAGACTTGTGTCAGGTAGACTCATCAGCAGGCTACTGCAATAGCCCAGGTGTGAGGTGATGAGGGCCTTCACTATGGTGGTGACAATGTCAAATAAGAGAAAGGGATGTATTCAAGAGAGCAATGACATGGGTTGTGCATCCAGTGTAGAGCTAAGTTTCTTACCCTTAGCCATCATTTACTGTCCTTAGAGAAATGATGAGGTCAGGCAAGAGGAAAAAAGAATGTGGCATTTGAAGATTCTCCACTACTAAAAATGTTCAAGCAGAAGCTTGGTAACCAGGAAGGAAAGAAAAAAAAAAACATTTATTAGATGCTTACTGTGTATCAGGCATTGTGCTAAACACTTTACAAATATTATCTCATTTGATCCCCACAACAACCTTGGGGTGTAGGTGCTATTGTATGCTTATTTTGCATTGAACAAACTGAAGCAAACAGGTTATGTTATTTACCTAAAGTCACACATTTAATAAGATTCTGAGGCCAGATTTCAACTCTGTCTTCCAGACTCTAATCCCAGATCTTTATCTACTATGCCATCTAACTATATTAGTGTTTAGGGAGGAGAGACATATAAGTTAAGGCTGGAGAGGGTAACATGGGGGAGCATATGGGGAGCATAACATATAAGATCATACAATGACCTGATCAGGTCTTTCCAATTCCAGGTTTAGAGCTCTATCCATTGTAACATCTAGCTGCCTCTAACTAACAGTCAGAAATACTTGGAGAAGATTCCTACACTTATGCAGGTGGAATTTGATGACCTCCAAAGTTTCTTCCAATTCAAAGATTCTGTGATAAGGAATACTCCATCACATTTTTCAGAGGCAGCATTCCTAGCACAATAAGCTTCCCACAAGGAAGATTACATTCTGTGCCAAGAGAAGTGGCTTTTTCCATGATGGTAATGAGCATGCTTTAGAATACAGAGCAGAGCAGGAGACTTCTTTAAATCCTACTTAGGGGAGAAGACTTGTAATTAAAACATCTGACAGTTATTTAGTGCTTCAAAGCTTATAAGGAACTTTATATATATATATATATATATATATATATATATATATACATACATACAATCTCATTTAAGAATGAAAACAACAACCCTTAGAAATGACTTAGAGATGGATATGATTATCCCCATTTTACTGATGAGAAAACTCAGGAACAGTAATAAGTAACTTGTCTATGTTATAAAGCAACTAGACACTAGAGGTGAAATTTGAACCCAGATCTTCCTGGCTTTGAGTAAAGTCTGTGTTTACTCTGTGCTCTCTGTGTACTTTGACCATAATGTCTCTATACTCGGGGAAATGGAAAAGATCCTAGGAATAAGAAGTTACTTAGGAATAAGATATACCAACTGCTTAGTTACATGGGCATTGCTTACTCAAATGCACTTATTAGTCTTTTAAGGGTTTCCTTGGCTCTAGTTTTTGGCTTATTTAAATCTATTAGATCCTGAAGTATGTGTTGGTTTGCTATATTAAGCAACTGGTACCTACTAAAGTGACAGTTCCTTCTTTTCTTTATGTGTCTTTAAGTTTTTGACAATGACACAACTCAGATGCTCCTTTGCAGGTTTCTTTACATTTCTTTAGAAGCATTTATCATTTACTCCAGTTGGTGTCATCTAGTCTGTGACTTAAGCAGTGTATGAATATAACAGAACATAGCATACTATGGAGCAAGCCAGGCTTCACTGACTGTCAACTTGTTGCTAGAAATAATTTAAAGGTCTGCTGTTGTCCTATGTATTTAAGGCTCCCTTATGTTAAAAAATAATCTTTTCCAAATCATTTCCAAATTTCTGAGATCAAACATAAGGTGCCTGCTGATGTTACCTAAATTTGACCTATAGGGAGCAGGAAATCATGTATTTTCTCATCTTGGAAAATGCCTCTCTTTCCAGATCTCTTTAACAAACCAAGATCCTTCAGTCCCTCATATTATTATATCAAGGCTGTGATTTAAAATCATTACAATGAAGTTTTCATAGAATCATAGATGTAGGGCTGGAAAAAACATAGAGGTCATCTAGTCCAACCATCTCTTTTCACAGATAAGGAAATGGAGACCTAGAAAGTTGAAATGACTTGCCCAATATAATGAAATTTCATATGTACAAGATAAATTTAAATGTGATTCACCTCTTTTGGGGTATTTCTTATTATGAATTTTTTAGAAGATTGAAAAAAATACTTAGAAGTATATAGGTACATATATTTAAATTATAAGCATATTTATAATTTTATGGCAAAGAAAATGAATACACATATTTTCCAATGAGTTACAATAAGTCAAAGTCTTTTTTTGCTTTATTTTATATACTTAGTCCACACTTTCATAAACCATGTTCTCAAATGTTTGGGCAAGATTTATTGATGTTCTTAAGCTCATAGCACTGTAAACCTGTCACCTCAATAGAGATTAGCCCTATTCATACAATTGGAAGATTCAAAAAGTTTGACTAATTCAGTGAAAACACAGAGTCCTAATGAGGTTCATATGGACCAGATTAGATCCTGAAGTCCTGACTACAATAAGTTAACTTCTCTGTTTGGCTTGCCATTCACAATTGGAGTTCTCCAGGAAAATTGTTCACTATGCTTAAGGAATAGTTCGTGTCTGTTTCCACAAATTGGATATCAGGGCCTGCAACTACTGCACAATTATTCAATAAGGTAATCAGGTATAGAACAACTTCTATTTTTTTTTACCCAATACAGGAAATGCATAAAATGCTAAGGACCCTCAAGAACACATGGTCAAATAATCTGCCAGCTTTTCCATGAACTTAGGTTTGCTATCAAGACAACCATTTGTCATTTTGATAAGTCTCCCTGCCCCCCACAGTCATCTACCTATTCTTGTAGAGAATGGACTGATTTTCTCCCCCTGGTTTGGGATCTGTCACAAATGTAAAACAAAATTTGAAGGGCTTGAATCACAATTTTCCTTCAAAATGGGTCTGCAACATCTGGACGTTTCACAGCAATGGGGGGTCAGCAAGGTCAAGACTTCTTGTTTCAGATCTTCTATGTTTTCCTTCCTTTGACTTCAAGGAAATAATCTGCTGATGGTCCTCTTCCTTTTCAAAGAAATCCCCAGTTGAGAAAATATTCTTTTTCTAAGAAACTTGTTCATGCTTGATTGAATTCAAGAATTCTCAATGTTTTGGGCATTCTAAAACTTAGGGATTTTAAAATATATTCTTTAGGGGACAATATATAAGACTGTGTAAAAAGAGTGAGGAAGGGAATAAATATTCTGTGCCAGCCACTGTGCTAAGCATATCACTAATACTGCATCTTTTGATCTTTACAACAACCATGATAAGAAAATGCTATTATTGGGGCAGCTAGATGGTGCAGTGGATAGAGCACCAGCCCTGGAGTCGGGAGGGACTGATTTCAAATCTGGCCTCAGACATATAACACTTAATAGTTGTGTGACTCTGGGCAAGTCACTTAACTCCAATTGCCTCTGAAAAAAAAAAGTGCTATTATTCTTCCCATTCTACAGTTGAAAAACTGAGCCTGAAGAATTTAAATTATTGCCTAGGGTAACACAACTAGTAAGTGTTTGAGGTCAAATTTGAAATCAGGTCTTCCTGACTCCAGGTCCAGAACTCTATTCACTGTACTGCCCAGCTGCTTCACCAGGGACTCATCAGAATGACAAATGATTGTCCCAATAACAAATACAAGTTCATTTCCTTTCTAGGGAAAGCTATCAGATTATTTATAATGCTATTGAGATGATAACTCTGTTTCTCAGTTCTCTGAGTCTGTCACTGTCTCTCCCTCTGTCTCACTCTTTGTGTCTCTGAATCTGTTTTTGTCAATCTGTCTCTGTTTCTCTCTATCTTTCTCTATTTCTATCTGCCTTCTCTCTGTCTTTCTGTCTCTGTGTCTGTCTCTGTCTTCCTGTCTCTTTGTCTCTCTGCCTGCCTGTTCCTCTGCCTCTCAGTCTCTGTCTCTTTGTCTCTTCCTCTCCTTTGCTATAGGATATCGTTCTCTTGGTAGAGGATGAAAAAGGCGTATACTTAGAAATAAAGGTAATAGAAAAAAAAAGATAGCAATAAAAAGAAGGAAATGGGGAAAGTTTTCCTTATTCAAAACATCCAAATGCCCAGAAATGGTTTTGCTAGCTATGTGAAAATTAAAATAGAAAGAATCCAGATAAATGTAACTCCCTCAACAAACACTTCATGAATAGAAAGAAATGTGCTGAATGCAAGATCAACAAATAAAAAGAGCAGAATGAAAGGAAACTCCTACAAGTTGATTCCTATGAATAAAGAAAAGAAAAAAAAAACAAAATACTGCTCTAATTGCCATAGTATTCTACAGGCTTCTACTTCCAACTCCCTCTAACCATGTCCTTAATCTCCAATCATTCAGTGGGTACTAAATGCTTAGGGCTATTTGCTGCTGGAGTTGGAAGTATATGAGATGGAAACTGAGATTACAGGGGTCTCCTTGCTAGTACTGAGGCAAGACTCTGTTGTTTTGTCCATACTCAGATTCTGGTTGCAGTTCTGGGTGGCAGTCCCAGAGTGAGGAGAAGCACTAGCACAACAGAGCTTGCAGCCACAGTGGAGGGGGAACCATCCTCAGAGTTCCAGGACAGAAAAAGAGTGCTTGTGGTTGCTCACAGACCAGAGCACAGGCCAGGAGAATAGCAAACTCCTCTCCATAGATCATACCACCTTGGAGGAACTAAAAACTTACAAGTCCCTAGCAGTATTTCTGAAAATAGCTGTACAATACCTCTGAAGCTTGGGACAATGCACCTTCCACCCTGGAAGCAGAGGCTTACTTTAACAAAAAGTTAAAAGTCAAAAGTGAAGTAACAGGCTGGGAAAATGAGCAAACAATGGGAAAAAACAAACAACTCTGACTATAAAAAGTCACTATGGTGACAAGGAAGATCAAAACACACACTCAGAAAAAGACAACAAAGTCAAAGCCCCTATACCCAAAACCAAATTCCCCAGTTACATGTAAAAACAATTTTTAATATTCATTTTTAAAACTTTGAGTTCCAAATTCTCTCCCTTCCTCCCACCCTACCTCTCCTTTTTGAGAAGGCAAGCAGTTCAATATAGGTTATACCTGGAGCAGCTAGGTGTGGCGCAGTGGATAGAGTACCAGCCCTGAAGTCAGGAGGACCTGAGTTCAAATCTGGCCTCAGACCAAACACTTAACACGTACTAGCTGTGTGACCTTGGGCAAGTCACTTAACCCCGATTGCCTCACCAAAAATGAAAAAAAAACATATCCATAATAGTTATGCTATGAAAGAAAACATGGATTAAAAAAACTCAGGAAAATTAAAGAAAGTTAAAAAAAGTGTGCTTCAATCTGTATTCAGACACTATCAGTTCTTTCCCTGGGGAAGGATAGGATTGTTCATCATAAACCCTTCAGAATTGTCTTGGATTGTTGTATTGCTGAAAAAATCTAAGTGATTTACAGTTAATCATCTTACAATGTTGCTGTTATTTTGCACACATTACATTTCACTTTGTATCAGCCCATGCAAGTCTTTCGATATTTTTCTGAGAGCATCCTGCTCATCATTTCTTATAATACAACAGTATTCCATCACAATCACATACCACAACTTGTTCAGTAATTCCCCAAATGATGGTCATCCCCTCAGTTTCTAATTCTTTGCCCCCAGAAATGAGTTGCTATAAATATTTTGGTAAATATAGGTCATTTTCCTTTTTTATTTATTATTTGTTTGTTTGTTTGTTTGTTTATTTATTTATTTATTTTTACCTATTTTGCGATACAGACCTAGCAGTGGTATTGCTAGGTCAAATGGCATGCAAGGTTTTATAGCCCTTTAGGAACAAAATTGCACTATGGTATGGTTGGATCAGTTCCAAACTCCACCATTACTGTCTCATTTTTCACACATGCCCTGCAACATTTGTCATTTGCCTTTTCCTTATTATTAGCCAATCTAATAGGTATGGAGTAGTGTCTCAGAATTATTTTAATATGTTATTCTTCAATCAATAGTGAGTTAGAGTACTTTTTCATATAGCTTTGAATACTTCATCTGAAAACTTGACATACCTTTTGATCATTTATCAATTGGGGGATGGCTCTTATTTTCATAAATTCGATTCAGTTTTCTATATGTTTGAGAAATAAGGTCTTTATTAGAAAAAAACTTGCTTCAAATTTTTTTTCATAGTTACTATTGCTAACTGTATTTCCTGCCATCCTATCTCCCCCCACCCCCATTTATTCTATTCTCTCTCCTTTCACCCTTTCCCTCTTCAAAATTGTTTTGCTTCTGACTACTAAGTCCCCCAAACTGCCTTCCCTTCCATTCCCCCTTCTCTTACCCCTTCATCTCCTACTTTCCTGTAGGGTAAGATAGATTTTTATGCTCAATTGAATGTCCATATTATTCCTTCTTTGAGCCATTTTTGATGAGAGTAAGGTTCACTCACTCCCCCCCCACCTCCCTCCTCTTGCCCTCCACTGTAAAAGCTTTTTTCTTATCTCTTTTCTGTGAGATAATTTACCCCATTTTACATATCCTTTTCTCTTTCTCCCAGTACATTCCTCTCTCATCCCTTAATATTTTTAGATATTATCCTTTCACATTCAACTCACACCTATGCTCTCTCTCTCTCTGTCTGTCTCTCTCTCTCTCTCTCTCTCTCTCTCTGTCTCTCTCTGTCTCTCTCTCTCTACATATATATATATGTATATATATATATATATATATATAATATGTATTTTTACTCCTTCTAGCTACCCTAATAATAAGAAAGTTTGTATGAGTTACAAATATCATCTTCTCATGTAGGAATGTAAACAGTTCAACCTTATTAAGTCACTTATGATTTCCCTTTCCTGTTTACCTTTTTATGCTTTTCTTGAGTCTTGTATTTGAAAATCAAATTTTCTATTCAGCTCTGGTCTTTTCATTGAGAATGCTTGAAAGTCCTCTATTTCTTGAATAGTCATTTTCTCCCCTGAAGGATTATATTGAGTTTTACTGGGTAAGTGATTCTTGGTTGTAATCTTAGCTCCTTTGTCCTCCAGAATATCATATTCCAAGCCCTCCAATCATTTCATGTAGAAGCTGCTAAATCTTATGCTACCCTGAGTGTGGCTCCATGATACTGGAATTGTTTCTTTCTGGCCATTTGCAACATTTTCTCCTTTACCTGGGAGAGCATTTTAAGCATTCAATTTTCTCCAGCTTTATGAGAGAAAGCTACTAATATCAATCTATTAACTATTTGCTAGCCATAATTAATAAATTGCTTATTAATTACCCAAAAACTATGTCTATTAAACTTTTCATTCATCATAGAAAATTGCTTTGGAGATTAGAATGCTGACCTTGGCATGGAGAAGACATAAAATTCAAATCCAGCCTCTAACACTTGCAAGTTGTATGAACTGTGCAAGTCATTTCCCCTCTACCTGCGTTAGTTTTTTTTTTCATCTATGAAATGAGGATGAGAATAATGCTTAACTCCTAGGGTTGTTGTGAGGATCAAATGCAATATCATTTGTAAAACAATTTGCAAGCTATAAAGCACTATAGAAATGTTAGATATTAAATATTTTTTATTATGTCTCTGCCAGATAATTATAAAATTACTAATGGAAAATGTTAATCAACTCACTGTCTTAAAAGAAAAACTAGCCCATTTTTGGATAACTTTAATTGTTAGAATTGTTTTTGTTTTCCTTTGTTGAGCTAAAATTTGCAGCTAAGTTGTAGTTGGAGCTCCTGTGATATTTTTCTTTTGTTGCCAGGCTAGCACTTTACCCTTAGCTCAGCCCAGCCTGGAGCTTTGCACACCTGTTGGTTTGACCTGAAAAAAAAATTATTACTCTGGGGTAGAAACTGGTTCAAAGTTGTTTTCTTGAGCTCCCAGTGCTGAAGGTGCCTTCTTTGAATTTTTGATCTGTTGGTTGAGGAAAAGGAATTATATTTTATATATTTTTATTCTTTGTCTTCATGTTTTTAATGTTCAATTATTAAAGTAGTTTTAAATTGAAACTTATGCCATACAAGTGCTCATTGAATTAAAAAAAAATATCTGTTGGACTAAACCAAATTTAATCATAGCCTGCTAGATTTTGCATGTTGACCAAAATTATTTTTTTTACTCTATATTTGCAATGAGGCCATGGTTAAACTCATTTTTTTTTGTTTTAATGAGAAAAATATGCTATGGAAGAAAGTGGATACTACATGATGGCTGGTTAGAAATATTATTTTTCCCCACTGGAAAAATCCTCATTTAGAACAAATGAAGAACTTTTTGGAGCAAGGAGAAGGCAAGGCAACATTCAAGGAAAGGCAATAAGTTTATACTATTTATATATTATGTGCCAGACATTGTACCAAGTACTGGGCCATAAATATAAATTTAAAAAAAAAAACAGAACCTGCCCTCAAGGAGCTTACATTCTAAAGGGGGAAGACAACACATAAAAGGGATCTAAAAGTGGTGAGGGAGGAAAAATGGTAGGAAGTACCCACAAGGGAGCATGTTTTTGAGGTCTGAAAAGTCAGAAATACTGCAGAGAAGGAAATAAAATTTGACTGGCCTGAGCTCTTCTTCAAAATGGAAACCCTAGGCAAAACTCAACAATGGAAGAAGAGATAATTGGGCCAGCATGACAAAGGGAAGTTCCAGAAAGAGTAGGCCACAGGGATGATTAAATGATTCTGGGTGAGATGGTTCTATCACACTGAGGGATGTTACAGAGTGAGACTGCAGCTGATATATGGTGTTGGAATCCAGAAATTCAGAAGCATAGCAAGTAGGAGAATGACAGTTGGCCAGTTGGGATTGTTATGTTGTGTTTTAGAGGAAAGTTAAACTGCCAGAAAGACTGTTGGGCTTTTGCTGACTTCTCTGGGAAAGGTGAATTTCCAAAAGTAGGAAGAAGGACAGATATAATATTTAGTTATAAGAGGATTATGTGTACTGAAGTTAGAAAATAAACTAGTGGTTTAGTTGACTTCCCAGGTGATGAAATCAATATTAATTGAGTAAGAAACTAATAGGCTGCAGGAGGAAAGCATGCTTTCTGACTCAAAGGTCTTTCTGAAAATGACTTCATTGGAACTGAAGAACTGAGATCTATAAAATAGGATAACATGGGTAATCATGATCTGGAATCAGAGCAGGTGTTGAACAATCCTCAAGCCTATCCTATTGCTACCCCAAGGTAATCCTCTACTACTTTAAAGGTAATGTCTTCTAAAATAAGGAAGTTAGAGAATGGGTATATTATAATTTAAACAGTCAAAAAACATTTTTTTTGTACAATGGCTAATAAAATTATAGCTAAATGGGAATAATTTCTAACATTTGTCAGTTCCAGAATCCCATCAACTTAGTGAGCTTTTGTATGACTTGTTCTTAAAAAAATCAGTTAAACCAATTGGAAACCTGAAATAAGAATACATTTTAATGTCTTCTCATGTAGATACTGTGGAGAATTCTGTACACTCAGCTCCATTAAGATGAATTAACTCTGTAGTCAGTTCCCCAACAGAAAATAGCAAGGAATGGGGTAAAATAGTACAAAGAAATGGACTTATATAAAAAAATTATTATATCTATTACAACTAGAGAAATGCAAATTAAAATAACTCTGAGGTTCCACCTCACACCCATCAGATTAGCAAAGTTGGCTAAAAAAAGGAAAATGACAAATACTTGAGGGGTTGTAGAAAAATAGGTATTTTAATACACAGGTGGAGGAACCATTAAATTATTCTAGCCATTCTGGAAAACTGTTTGGAACTATATACCAAAAGCTATGAAATTATGCATATGCTTTGACCCAGTGATAGATGACACTACTAAGACTGTATATCAAAGAAAATAAGAAATATGAAAAGAATCCATATTTTCAATAGCATTTATAGCAGGTCTTTGTGTGTGTGCGTGTTGGCAAAGAATTAGAAACTGAGGGGGTGCCCATTGATATGAGAAGGGTGGAACAGGTTACATTCTACTAATATAATGCAATATAATTGTGCTATAATGAATGACAAAGAGTATGGTTTCAGAGAAATTAGAGAAGACTTGTACAAAGTGATGAAGAGTAAAGTAAGCAGAACTAAAACAATTTATGCAATATTGATTGTATTATAAAGTCAAACAACTTTGAAAGACTTAGGAACTCTGATCAGCACAATGGCCAATCACAATTCTAGAAGACTCATGATGAAGCATGCTTTACACTTTCTAATAGAGAAGTGTAATGGATTCAGAGTACAAACTAAGTGTGTATGTAGATATAGATACACATATAGACACACATATGTGTGTATGCATGCATGTATTTATGCATGTATGTGAATATATACATATACACACATATATATACACATGCATACATGCACATACACACAAAACATATATTTATATATGCACACACATATACAAACATAGACATATACATAATGTATGTATGTATATATGTACACAGATATATGTTTGTTAATGGCTAATGAAGGAATTTGTTTTGCTTGACTATTCAGTCATCTTTTTCCTTGCTCTCTGAATATGGGAGGGAAGTTGGGAAGAAGAGAATATGAATCATCAGGAAAAATTTTAAAATACAATATAAATTAAGAAAATGGGTGTAGAGATTTGCATTTATTCCTCCTCGCTATCACCTGCCACTTTTTAAGTTAAACCTGCTTTGGGTATTTTTCCAATGTTCCTGCATAACTGTATTTATTCTACCTTTAATACAATATCTTGAGGATTTTTCTCTTTAGAAAAGAAGTAATATAAAGGGTAATTCTGCTTTCTCATGGTTATTGGTTAATACACCACCATTTTCAATGCAGTGGGACATTTCTTTCCTCTTTCTTCTTGTTCTAGAGGCTAGTTTTTTTAATGTCCTTTTTGTTATCCCAATACTTTTGTGTAACATTAAGCTGGTTGAGATTATTCCCATGAATCTATTTCAGACACCCTTTTGCATGTTTCCTTGATTTGGTATCTATCTCATATATGCCCTTTTAAAATGTGATCTTATAAAATTCCTGCGCAAATACATTGGTTTCCATAAATGTCACTCCCTGTCTCCTAAGTGCCTACCACATAGTTATGTTTTTTTTGTTGTTGTTGTTCATTGGCATAATTTGCAGTTATTTGTGAAGAAATTGAATTTTAACATTTTAGTATGCCTTTGAATCTGTCTTCCATTTTTGAATTCCTACACCGCCATAAGAACCAAACCTGAGGAAAGACATTACTGGTCATATAATCCCAAGTATCCTTTTTATAGATAGCAAAAAAGCTCAAGCAGGTATAGCAACTTGCCCAAGAAGACATAGCCAAAAGAATATGCTTATATTTTATCCAAACTTTTGAAATCTGCTTTCCTACATTCTCAGTTACATTTGTGACTGAGCCAAGAAGCCATATTCCTTTGCTAAGACATGAACTCCCAGACAACATCATCACTTGATTCCAGGCTTCCTGTCACTTCCACTTCACCAACCAGTTATTTCTTGTCAGTCAGAGTTAAGTCCAGAAAAGCAGTTCCCCTCACTGCTTCCTCAACTTGCTGAAAGATGAAAATGTCAGCAATTGTCAGGTGCCAGGCCTAAACTGAATTTTCTGTTGAGTTTCAGATTATTAATATAATGGCTATTTTTACATACTTACTCATTTATATCACTATGAGCTTTGCAGAATGTGGCCTGATATCCATGGAAGATTCATTTTCCTCTTTAGTGAAAACTAAGATAAGGTGTGTGTGTGTGTGTGTGGATGTATTTCTCAGGTGCCAATATTGTGTGTGTATGTATATGTCTATGTATATGTCTATGTATATGTCTATGTATATGTATGTATGAAAGAAAATATTAAAGATGAGGTTTTAATGTTAACATCAAGTAACTAATAGTGAAAGGGTAAATATAATAGGTTTCTTTTGCTAAATTAATTTATTATGTTATATAATAATATATTTATATATTATACATATATACATATAGTATACAATTTATTAATATTTTTGCTAAATTAATTTCGTTGGTATTATAGCTATAATTTTCTGACTTGCTTCATTCATAATGATTAACTACAGACATTTTTTTCAGCATTTATTGCACAAAACTACATGAATTACAACTGACTGCTACAGATTCCTTAAGACAACAATTTCTTTGTTTTCTAAAATGTTTTCTCTTTTAAAAGAACTCTGCTAGAACTGAGATGAATATTCTATATTCCTAAGCTCAGTTCCTTTCTAGAGTTGGATTTGCATTAGCATTTGTAAACATGGTGAAAAATGAACACATTTTCCATCTAATATCATGTTCAAGTATGCTCCTTTTTCAAGAAGAAAGAGTTTTGTTTCTACTGATGAAATATAAACAGAAAGCCAATGGTGTCTATTTTTTTTATAAATTAGCATAGCTAAGGTTTTGTGGGATTTAAATCATGTTGTTTTCATTATTGACAGGTCAAACAAGGCATATTTAGATTTTAAAATCAGTAATTGATCTTTGAAACTCAGTGTATACATAGAAATTATATATCTAAACTGAAATGGACCTTAGAGGACATCTAGTCAGATACCTTTATTTTACCAGTGAGAGAACTCAGGATCAGGGGAGTTTAAGTGACTTCCTAAGGTCATACTCAGTTTTAATATTTGAGGTGGCATTTGAACAAGTCCTCTAACTCTGCCTCCAGCATTCTTTTTAATAAATCACACAGTGCTAATTATTTGTCCAGATGACTGTAGCAGAAAAAAAAAAAGAAGAAAGATTTAGAATTTTAATGATATCTATTATTTTTGTACTACTCCTGAACTGGACACCATTGATTGCTTACTTACCTACCAACTCCCACTGGAGGACAAGAAGGCAGAATGGTTGTGGAGATAACAAATCAAAACAGCTATCAGCAAGTAGAATTAAAATAGGGAGGGAGAGGGCAATAGTGGAGAAAGGGAAAGTGGAGAGGGAAGGAACATTATATGTGTGTACTCCTAGGTCCTTTATCTATCTATTTCTTTAGTGGCTGGACCCTTGGGGCACCAAGTGACTGAATGCCATTCTATTTCCCGTCATATCAAAAAATGATTTGGAATTTGCTCATATGAAACATTGAAGTATCTCTAATACTTTGAGGAAATGATAATGACAGTCAGATTACTCCTCCTATTTGGAAGACTAGAGCAATAAAATATAAACATATAAAACAAAGATTGTAGGAGCCAAATATCATTTATCCAAGCTGGAGTTTTAATTATATAGGTTTCTACATGTTATCTGAATGAATGACACAATAACCAAGCAGTAACTATGTATGATAGAGAGTTTGGGAGGAGCATTGGCCAAAGAAATATTTTGCAAGATTGTGTTTTCCTGATTAATGATCAGAAAAGCTATATAAACATAGGAATTTAGGACTTTTTTTACCCTTCCACCAAGGACAATAAGACAGCATAATTAATCATGTAATGATTGTGCAAATGTAGAATCACTTCATCTGTATAGAGGATGCAACAGTGGAGAAAGATTACCCTTGAAAAGTTTTTTTTTTTGTTTTGTTTTTTTTTAAAGATATTCAATCAAAACTAAGACTGAAGTCAGAGTTCAATTTTTTCCTTCACTGGGGCTGACCACCCTTAGTGATTGGTCATTATTAGTATTTCTATGGTGAGGATCAGAGAGAAGGGAGAGAAAAAGGAGTTAAATTTGGGGAACAATGAAATTTTGACTAAAATAAATTGTTAATGACAGAATCCAATATTGACCTATGGTTTTTTTTTTCCTAACCTCTCCTCCTTCAATCTAATGTGCCTATAAATATAGGATGAGTGGCATTAGTTTACATCTAAGCATTCTACCAATAATACCTTCATAAATTAATAAATATATTACACCTTCAAATAAGGTCAAATGTTAAATGGACATTTTTCCTAAGATATTAACAAAATAAAAATCACTCTTGTGAAGTGAAAACAGGCTCCATTGAAAATGCTCTAGGGCTAGGCCATGGAAAAGTTGTAACTTATTTATTTTCTCCAAACAAAGAAGAAACTGAGGTCCATTATTCTGCTACAAAATTCCCCCTTTGTGCTTCGGTAACACAAAATATGGGCAGTAATTGTGTTGACATACAACTTGACAATAGAGCAGACAAGCCTGGGTGTCTGCCAAGCTTGAATAACATAAATGTGTTATCCCTACATTGCTTCTTGTCTTTATCAGTTATCCCAGTGTATTTTTTTTTATTGTGAAGCAGGAATTTAAGTACTTGGAAACAACACCTGAACAAAATATTTAAAGTTATAATTAAACACATTCTTAGACTATTTCCTCATGTAGCTAGATTTATTGCTTCTTTCACTCATTTATTCAACTAATATTCATTAAATCTCTGCTAATTGCAGGATGTCGTGATACAAAATGGGGTGACACAAAGCTAAATAACTACAGGGCCTTGCCTCAAAAATCTTCCATTTTACCAGAGGAGATACAATATGTAAACAAATAGATCTAATATAGGTGTAAGGGTTTGAGATAGATTTTAAATTCAGTTCTTTCTAACTTTAAGTTCAACACATTATCTACTCCAGCCAGTAGGTACATCTCTATAAAGTTCTTAACCAGGTGGAATTTGAATACAAGGAAAGACAGAGAAGTTCAAGGACATAGGAAGTCATAGAAGTTTAGGTAGCAATTCAAGTTGACAAGAATTACCTACCCTTTTATTTCTTATAAGTCTTTAAGGTCTTTGTTCTAGAATTGGTTCTGAAAGAAATTTTTTGTTCTTTCATTCATTGTCAATAGACCCTTCTCTATATTATTAGATTTTTAAGCTCCTTGAGGGCTGGGGCTACCTTTTACCTCTTTTTTTTTTTGTATCTCCAGTGCTTAACACAGAGCCTGACATAGGTGCTTCCTAAATGTTAATTGATTGATTGATTATTGATTGATTGTTTGGATGAGATCACATCCTGCAATCTAGAGGGCTGAAATCAACCATTTTTTTGTGTGTATCTAATATTCTGCCAACTATCATATGCACTTTATATTTGAATAAAAGTATTGAGATATAAATTTATCTTCTGTAGTCTCACTGAAAACTTCTTTGGGACAAATCCAGCAGTACAATTTTGGGTATGGCATTCTTGTTTATATTAGGTCATTCTCATCTTTTTTAGTGGAATTCAGTTTAAATTTGTCCTGAGACAAGTCTCTAGGTGATGAAAATGAGGTGGCATTTTCCTGACCCTTCACAGTTGCTAAATTACTATGTGTTTTTAAAAATATAGTTTTCATGTAGATATATGTATACACATTGCATTCCCTCAGTAGAAAATGAGCTTCTCAAGAACAGAGACTGTTTTGTCACTTTATAATGCTTGGTCACTGTCTAATTGGTCATTCTGTCATTGGAGCCTTCAAGCAAAAATTGAAGAGCTACTTGTGAAATATGTTGGATTGAGGATGCCTTTTAAATATGGGATGGACTATACATGTGTTTGCCATCACTTTCCATTATGAAATTAAGGGATTTTTGTGAAATCTCAAAGGAAAAAAGTATAAAGACCAGATGATATAGTTATTGAATTTGTGGGGAAAGGGAAAAGTATGATAATATCAAGATTTTGAGGTTGAGAGATAGGAAGAATGAGGATATCATTGGTAGAAAGGAGACAAATATAGAGGAACTGATGTGAGGGGATAAACAATGAGTTATCTGCCAGATACAGGGATTCTGAAGTGCTGTTAGGGTACCAAGTGGAAATTTTTACTAGGCTGTTGGAAATGAAGATCATAGCTTAGGAAATAAGTTAGAGCTAGGGATATAAATTTGAGAGCAATATATATGCAGATGATATTTGAAGCCTTCAAAGTGAATGAGTTCTCTTAAGAAGAGAACATAAAGAGGAGGAAATAGCAGAGAGGTGATCTCTGAACTTCTGATATGAGACAATTTGGAGATGTGAGTTGGGATTTATAATGATAATGACCATAAGAGCTGACATATATAAATGTTTGAAGGTTTGCAAAGCACTTTTTTTGTGGCATCTCATTTAACCCTTAAACAACCATGTGATGTGGATGCTATTATAATCCCAATTTGACAAATGCAAAAGCAGAGATTGAGAGATTAAATGACTTGTCCAGAGTCACGCAGCTGGCAAGTGATTGGGGTAGAATTTGAATTCAGGTCCTCTAGACCCCAAGTCCAACATTCTAAAAAGAATATTAAGAAAGGAAAGAAACAGAAAGAATGACAGAGAAAGACAGAGAGAAACAAAAAGAGACAGAGGGACAGAAACAGGGTGAGAGATTTGGCTAGCTGGCTAATTAATACATAAACCAACTATCCTTAATCAAAATACTCAAATAGGGGTTCATGAACAGTAGTAGTAGAAAACCACTTTCAGCCCCTGTGAGTCCTCAAGAATACTGAGGAGGAAAATAGTCAGCCAGCCTCTCTAGACTCAACTTGCTGATGTGATTGGAGGTGTGGGATAATAATCCCAGAAAGTGCACTACAAATGTGTGTTCAGAGGGTGAGAAAGTACTCCAAACTGAGGGAACCATGAAAATCTTCTCATGGGAGATGGCATATTAATTGGAACTTTAAGGAAGCTAGGGATTCTTTGGAGAAGAGTAGGGAATGTATTCAACACATTCAGGGCACTGGGGATATGCCATTCAGTAGCACAGAGTTAGGAAATATAACACTGAATGTGGGACCAGCATGTTTGTTTTCAATGACAATTTTCAAAATGTGTAACTTGTACCATGTAAGCTACTGCATGGTTCTTTATGTCTTCTGTGCTCCATCACTCAATTTTCAATTTCATTTGGCCCTGCCAAATCCTTGCACATTTCTATAAACTATTCAGCATATTATAGAATTTGTGTACAGTATTTAGTGAGAGTTGGCATTCTGTTAAGAACTACCATTCAAAAGAGGACTACTCTCAACCAAATGCACATTTTAAACTGAATGTTAGTCAGAAACATCAGGCTAAGCAAAATAAATCCCAAATAGTGAGAGAATAATGGGATTCAAATATTTTAAAACAACATTGTAGAAACATTTGTACTGTCTTTTGTCCCTTTTTATTTGGATTAGATATTTTATATTTAGATGATTTATTCATAATCACCAACTGCTATGGATATTTTCAAATCATTCTAACAGAAAGCATGAAGGCAAAAGAATGGCCTGTGGCTACAAAATTATTATCATGATATTAATAGTATCTGCATACCTGTCTAATTGTTTTTTCCCATATCTAAAAAAGTGAAATAAATTGCTAGATCCAACAGATTTCACTGGTGAGTTACAAAGCCAGCTAATTCATTAACAACAAAGTGAAAGAAAGAAATAGTTCATGGGGTAGCTCTCCATCCTTGAAGGCAGTGTGGTGCAGTGGAAATGCCTGTGGCTCTGAGGTTCAAGAGTATCTGGTTTGGAATCCTATCTCTTACCACTCTGTGGTAGAGCCTTCTGAGCTCTTATTGGTCTAATCAGCTGCAGTTAGACACACTGTCCCTTGACCCCAACATAGAAATATCAGTCTGGTCCTCTTCGAGCACAGAGGACAACAACCAACCATCCTCTGTGGTCATTATAGGGAGAGTTCTCTTTCCCTTTACAGATTAAAGTTTTTTAAGGATCAAAGTTCTAGATTTGGAAGGGACATCAGAAGCTTTCCTCTTCACTTTATAGGTGAAGAAACTGAGGCCCATCACAGTTATCTCACAATTGATAACAAAGCTCTTCAGAGAGAACTTGATATTGTCTTTGCATTGCTTTTTCTGACCTCTGTGTGAGTGTTTGCTAGTGTAGGTTCTCTGTAAATTGGTCTATTAGGCAAATGTGCATTTGGCATTCACACTCTTTGGCCAGTTCATCAGTATTGGCAGTAGAAGTTGAATGCTTAGTTCAGTTCAAAAAAGGACTTCAGTGCTGGTACCTTATCTTGTCAGGTAATATTCAGAATCTTCCTAAAACAATTCAAATCGAAATGATTCGTTATTTGGATATGGTGCTGGTAGACTTCCCAGGTTTCACATGTGTACACCAATGAGGTCATCACAATGGTTCTGTAGATCTTCAGTTAGGTAGGCAGCCTACTACTTCTCTCCCATGATTTCTTTTGGAGCCTCACAAACACTGAGCTAGCTCTGGCAATACATGCATCAACCTCTTCATCTGTGCACATCCCCGGAACGTATGCTGCCAATGTAAGTGAACTTATCCACAACATTCAGTATTTCTCCATTTGCTGTAACCAGTATATGGATGGTGTGGTGCTGGCTGGTGAAGAATCTCTGTTCTCTTTTTGTTAATTGTCAGGCCAAAATTAGTACAAGCAGCAAAAAAATAAATCAACACTCCATTGCATCTCAGTTTCAGAGGCTATATTGAGGGTACAATCACCCGAGAACAAAAAGTCATGAACCAACTCTCCCTTCACTTTAGTTATGACTTCTAATCTTTTCAAGTTAAATAATTTATTATCAGTGTGGTAGCTGACCTTGATGCCATTTTCAACATCATTGAAGTTATCCAACAACATTGCTTAAAACATCTTGTAAAAAAAAAAAAAGTGGTAGCAAACACACAGACCTGCTTCACTCCATTGGTGACTGGGAAAATACAAGAATATCATCCAATACCCAGAACTCATGCAAGTAAGCAGTCATGGAACTGTGTACAATAGTGATGAACTTCTATTGGCAACCAAATTTTGTCATGATCTTTCACAAACACTCATGACTTACAGTATGAACAGCCATGGTGAGATTGCCAAACATTATTTAGAGATCTCTCTTCTGCTCCTGGCATTTCCCCTGTAATTCTCATGCAGCAAACATGATATTTACCATTCCTTAGGCCTTTCTAAAGCTACACTGGCTCTCAGGTAGATGACCATCTTCCAGGTGAACAATCAGCCTATTAAGGAAGACTCTGGCAAGGATCTTTCTGGCAATGACTGAAAAAGACCCTTCTGTGATTTTCATAGGACAACCTATTCCCTTTCCTTTATAGAGATGGACAATGAAGGCATGATGAGGGTCTCCAGGTCTTCATATAATTTTTCTTTTACCTCATCAGGGTTTGTCATAGTGGGAGCATATGCGTTGATGAGATGCATTGATGCATCTCAGATGAAGGTGTGGTGTTTTCCAGCAAGTGGAGATCCCATTGTCATGAGCTTGTCATTCATGCCTTTTGGGAGGCATACAAGGTTGTTGATTAGATTAGATTTGATTGCAAAACCTATGCCAGCTCCTCATCTCAGTGACTACTCCAGAAAAATGTGTATCCATCTCTGACTTCAGTAAGCTGGCCTTCATTTTCCAGCCTTGTTTCAGTCAGGGTTGCTATTTAGATGTGATACCTACTGAGTTCTCATGCAACAAGAGTACTTTGTTTTTCAGGTCTACTGGATTTCATGTTCTCCATAGGTATCTGCATAATCCATGTACCAATGATAAGTTAAATCACCTTTGCAAAAGTTTTTGTGCATTTGTGTGTGTGTGTGCGTGTGTGTGTGTGTGTGTGTGTGTGTTTCAGCTATGGAGTAGTTGAATCTCTGCCACCTGTGGTAAACAGACCAGGATTAGGTTAGGTGAAGAAGACAATTTTTAGGCATGCCCCTTCTTCATGCCCAGGAGATGAGAAGTATAATCCTTTTTAAAAATGTTGCTCAGACATGCAGGAGGCTGCTGAATGCCACTGCTGCTTTGGTCGAGGGAGAAGATGACCCTATGACCTGGGCTGCCTGTGTCTGTGGTTGTGATTACAGCTCCCAATGTATTTGTACCTACTGCTTTGTCATTTGCCCATTGCCACAGGACTTCAAGCTAGGTTTAAAAAAAAGTAAAATGGTAGGATTAATATCTTTTGACTTTTGCATAAATTAGTTCTAAGTGAGGCACAGTTGTAGAAGTCATCAACCTCATTCTCAAGTGGTAAGACAAAAGTCAAGACATCTTTGTTGTCTAACTAAGCTCTAAGCATTCCATAGTGCCTGCTTCCACTACCTCCATGGGTCATTGAAAGAAATTGTTTGCATCTGCCTTCACATGCTTGGGGTAGACACTGTCCACCCAACTCACCAATGCCTTTGATGCCCTTCAGTTATCCTCAACCTGGTTTAGCCCATCCGCCATTATGTTTTATCAGGGTGTATCCACTGTGCATGCTTTAGCTTCTTGAAGCTACAGGTGAAAGTTGGGTGGCAGGTGGACACCAAATGTGGAAAGTAGTCCTGAAAAAGGGGCTCAGAAGCCCTCAAACCAGAGGTCTAGTCTCCCCTAAACATCCATACACCACAAAGGATATCAGTTACCCAAAGGCTAGGAGAAGGATCAATTATTCCCCCTCTCCATGAGATAATAGGAAAAGCCACTTGGTCCTCCCTCAATTACATTCAACAAACACTTATTAAGTGGACATATCTATTGGTGTCAGGGAGGGTTCCAGTGGTTAAAGAGAAATTGGTAAAATGAAAGAGACAACAAGAAAAATCTAAGGAGCAAATTCAAGAGAGGTAAATGGGAAGACAGATACAAGGAGACTAGTTTGTTTTAAAAGGAGGAGTTTCTTTTTCAAAAAGAGAAATACAGTAGTGATTAACGTAAAGGGATTGTGAAGTTGAGAGAAGGAGCTCACAATGCAGGGCCTTTTATCTCAGTAAAGTGGTCTTTTCCTGGATCGTGGTGGCAGGATGTAAAGGATTTATGGCCATGGTGGGGAATGTAAGAGTGTCAATCACTTAAGAATAATAGAATTGGGCAGCTAGGTGACACAGTGGATAAAGCAATGGCCCTGAAGTCAGGAGGACCTGAGTTCAAATACGACCTCAGACCAAACACTTGACACTTACTAGCTGTGTAATCCTGGGCAAGTCACTTAACCCCAATTGCAAAAAAAAAAAAAAGAAAAAAAAAGCCAGACCACCACCACCACCACCAACAACAACAACAAAAACAAAACAAAAAACAAAACAAAACCAAGAATAATAGAATTGTCATGAAGCAGTTAGGTTCTATTTGAGATGAGATAAAATAACTTTCTAGTGGACATAGTCCACAGAGTTGTGTGACTTTCTGTAGTGACATTCACAAAAATATGGGTAGAAAGAGAAAAACGGAATTGTGAGGGTAACCTAGAGTTTGAGTTTGGCAAAGCGTGATTACTAGTAGTAAAAAAAAGGAAATATTTCAAGGACAAAAGATACTACACAATTGATTTGATTAACTATACAGTCAAGACTGTGAAGGAAGGAAAGCATGGCCTAGGGTAATAGTGATTCTGTGATGACAGGGATGGTTAAAGTAACTAAAGGTTGCAATGAAGTGAAGACTGTGTGTGTGTATGTGTGTGTGTTTGAATATGAGGCTAAGTATTAGACTAAATAGGTTGAATATGAGTCAAGCATTTAAATCCTGAAAATAAGGGGGGGGGGGGGGGGTGGAAGGAGAATATCCTACAGTTCAGTAGATGACTAGACCACATAGAATTTGAAACACATAATAGAGAAGCAAGGTGTAAACCTCAGAGGTCTATCCAAACTGACCTTACTATAACACACACACACACACACACACACACACACCCTCCATCTTTTATCTCCATGCCATTTTGCATTTGTTAATCTTCATTTGGAATGCACTTAGGTCTCACCCTGTCTCCTCAAGAACTACCTTCTACATGAAGCCTTTTCTAGTAATGCTAGTTGACAATGACCTCATTTCCCAAAGTTACTTATCATTTTGTTTATATTCTATACACACTTCAATATGTGTACATGTTGTCTTCTCCAATTGAACTTAAGTTCTTAAAGGGTAGAGATGGGTTCATTTTTGTGATTGTATCTCTAGCCCCTAGCACAATACTTGGCAGATGGTAGACACTGAATAAATGTTTGTTTATTGACTGATTTGATACATAATGGCTACAAATAGCTGACATTTTGTTGCTTTTCTCCAAGTGATTCTGTGATACAGTGAAGATTAGATGTTATGTCCACATGGGAAAACAGGTTTCGAGGAAACTTCAAGATCTTACCTCCCAGAAAAAACTAAAGCTAGGGTTATATCCACCTATGTCCAGTGATGGAGAGTAGAATAGTAGAATAGTACTTTCAGGATATATTTAGGTATTTGAAAGAGCCTCTACCTTCTTGAGCACTTTATGGAATTGTTTACTCAAATAATAAAGAAAAACAGAAAGGAATGTTGGTTGCAACATATGGTAACCTGTCACCACTTCCCAGGCACCTATCTACCAGTGAACCTGAAAAAAGGGCATATATCCATGTGTTTCAAAACAAGAAGGATCTCAAGTTCTGTCACTAAGGGGGATTCAGGTTAGAGTTTGGCCCTCATGGCACCGATGATAGATAAAGAAGGCTTAAGTACTAAGGAAGGGGTATTGATGCCTAGGGTGTGTATTAACCCAGAATTACCAAGTTCTGGATTCATATATACTTTATTCAATCTTTTAGCCAATTTCAAAATTATTTTTCTTTTGTCATATGATGTCCCCATCCAGAATTTGCCCTTGGAAAATCTCTAAATATAGCTTACATCTAGGTCTCCACAGATGTACAAATGTGGATAAAAGAGTACCCAGTTCTGATACAAGGACTCAAGGTAACAACGTATTCATTGTACATAGGACTACTTCCATTCTACTTCACAGAAAATACAGAAGACATAAAACATTGCTGGAATCTTTTTTATTAATGTGGAAAATGTAAAAGTGACTCCCAGAAGCCCCAAAATAAAGTAATTTTCCCACTTCTCCAGTGAATTCCACTTTCTACAACATCACAGAATCATGAGATTTTACAGGGACAAAATCTGAGGTCATTTGATCCAGTGGATGGACCAACTGACCTTTACTTACAGTTAAGGAAACTAAAGCCTAGAAAAGTTAGATAATTCGCCTTATGTCACACAGGTAGTAAGAGTCAGAAAAAAAAATGTGAACTTAAAACATTTGATTGCAGCACCAATCATCTTTCCAATGTATCATGTTGGTCCTAAACTCTTCCAAACTCTTAATGCTACCCTACAGATTTTATTTCCCTAGACAAGGAACTAAACATGGTTTTGATATATAACCAAACCCTGACATCACACCAAGTCCCACTTTCCACAGGAATATGCTCACTCTTTTGGACTCATAATGCCAGTTTATTTTTTGGTCTCTCTTAAAGAGATAAAACTAGGTCTGTAAGTTCCTCTTTCTCCAATGAGTTCCCCTTTACCTCAGATAATCATATAGGCATTCAGCTTAATAAATTGTACTTAAAACTTGCACAACCCCAGGGTGGCTGTGCAAGGACTCATTCTTGGATATAATAGACAGTCAAACCTCATCCCCATTGGACTCTTATTATTTGAATGGCATGTTAAGAGGTACACAAAATACAGGTGTCTTGCATTGCCAGGTCATAACCTTAGAATTTTCTTGCTACTTCTGGCAGTACTGGAGGTGACTGGTTTGTTTCTCTTCTCTGAGCAAAAGGAAAAGTGCTCAAGAAATTCCTCTTTTCTCAATAAATGTGAATTTCTGGAATTCTTGAATTTTTGAGTCACTCTTGGAAACTCGAGACTGGCTCTGCCAAAGAAATCACCCCTTATTTTGTTGGAAGGAAAGATTCTAGGATCCTGCCACCTAGGAAATCCTCAGGTACAGAATCCCTTGTGAGTAGGAGCATATGGTTCCCCTCTACCTGTCATATGGTTAGAATACATTTATTGCCTTTCTAAGGCTATGACCAAGGATTCAACATCATAGAAAAATTCTCCTCTCAGATAACATTGGAGTTCATGTAGCTTATGCATGATCTGGCAGAGGGGCATGCAGAAAGAGAATCACACTCCACCCACCTCCAGATTCTGGTTCTGATCTTTGCATAAGCAAGAAACAAAAAGCGGTAAGTGATCTTTTAAAGACTAGAAAAAAAGGCAGCTCCTCCTATGACAGTCTGCCCCTTGAGAGTAAAAGCAAAAAACAAAAACAAAAACAAAAACCAAAAACAAAAACAAAACTGTTCCAGAATTAGTGAATACCATGTTGTAAGACACACCATGGAAGATTTTCATGCTCTTCTTTGGCAGAGATAATCAAATCTCAAAAACTCACTGGGCCACTCTGTAACCCATCAGGTTAATCAGAGTATTTGCTTGATTAACCTCTTCATTAATATTTTCCTTAAGATTTCGTAGTCCAGTTCTATGACATGAAAAGAGAATGAAATCCATAAATTTTGCATATAAATCATATTACCATGTTAGTTAGCTTTATTATGTATTATTCTACCATCAGAAAAGTGATTAGAAGGAATATGATGATTTCTTCAGTCTCATGATGAGCACATTCTTTAGTACAAAGAAGATGAGAGAGAGGAAAAATCATTAGAAACAAAGGGAAAAGATAACTGTCTCTTTTATAAAATAGCTTTTATTCCATCAGTATCTCTTAAAAAATAATTGTTACTTTAAAATTGATTTTTCTTTTGGTTATGCCATTGGACTGACATAAATAAGTGTAACTTGGATTTAATTATCCCTCTGGGACAGCACTGAGGAACAACAATAATACTTTATGGAGGGTGTCAATTGGCTTGCCCTTCTAAGCAGTTTTTTTTTTCATAGCCTTATTTTTTATAAGATAAAAGCAAGCAGACGCAGAAAGACAGTGATTTACAAGGCTGCAGGAAGCTAGATCAAGGTAATTCTTGATGACTCAAGTTTAAAGAAACTGCCAATCATTTATAGAACAATGACGCTGATACTTGAAAAGATCTGTGATTTTATCTCCATGGCTGCCCTGCATCAATATAGATCACAATTCATTTACACCATAATACATTACAATTGATAACTCTTCTTTTACTCATGTTTCTAAACTATTATCCTACATGTTCTTTAAGTATCACTTTGATGACACATTATATAATTTTGATATGAATTAATGTCAAACTGACTTGTCTATACTTTGCAGATTACATTCTTTGCTTTTATGGAAATCAGTGTATTCATCCTTTCTTAGTTTTGTGGTACTTCTACTGTTCTCTGTGAGCTTGAACACATCACTGACAGAGGCTTAGCAGCCATATCAGCTGGTTTTATATAACCCTGAGTTACGCAGCATGTCCCAAAAGTCTTAGTGCAGCATTAAATTTTTAACTTGCATTCCTTAAGGACAGTTAATCATTCTTTCATTATTTCAATTCTTCTCTGTGCCCTATTAGCCATTGTTATTGTGCTATTACCAGTCCAAAGCTCATTCCGTTTGATAGAAAAAATGAAGAAAAACGAGTTGATTCATTTTTCCTTCTATCATCCATCCATTATTACTCTACAGTCTAACTTGTGTAGTCCTCTCATTCCTCTTTTGATCCTCTCTTTTCCATTTAGCCATTGGATGGCAGACACAATTCATTCCTAAGCCTATATTCCAGGTTTTCCTATCAGAGATTGTGCTCCTTTGGCATGCCCTTTGAATGCTGATAAGTTGGCATTAAATAACAAAATAAGAGGGTGAGTTATACCTTCAGCACTGTTTACTGGGGACCTCTTTGACTTTCTGTTATTAAAAAAAAAAGTCAACCATTTGATCAGAGGAGAGTTAGGCCCCAGAAATTCCCAATTCTCATCTCATTGTTGCTAAACTAATTGTGTATCCTAGGTAACATCACATAAACTCTTTATACCCCAATTCTTTTATCTGCAAAATGAGGAGGGGGTAGACAAGATGGTATTTGTCAGGACCCTTCCAGCTCTATGTTGTGCTTATTTGCATTTCAGCTCATAAAAAAAAATTGACATATTTGTTTGTTTGTCTTCTGATAATGATCACTTTTGAAAGCAGATATCACAAGTATGAAGAAATCAGAATAAAGATTGATAAGGTTTTCATGGTAGGCCATGGTAGGTATCTTTTTTTAAAAAAGATAAAGGGTTTGATTAAAGGCATAGGATATTATAAGAGGAAGAAAAGGACTGCATTAGGAAGTCCTTCATGACCAGGGGCACTAGTCTCTTGGGAGGGAAATATATACAAAGGGAGAGAAATATGACAAAGCACAGTTTCTCTGTGTCACAATAATACCAAAGGATAGTCCTGGGAAAAGCTGGTGGCAGCTGGGAGATATTCTGCTCTTCACCCACAAACTGAAATATATTATCAACTAGAGAATTCAAATAGCAGAGGAAAGAAAAACATAGGCATATAATGTGTGTGTGTGTGTGTGTATGTGAGTGTATGTGTGTGTGTGCGCATACTCATACACACATATTCTGAATCACAAAGTGAAGATTACAGAATTACAGGCAGGAAGAGACCTCTGAAGTCATATAGCAGAGACATTTCAGTGGGGATCATGATAACTGTCTTCAAATATTTGAAGGGCTGCCATGTGAAAGAGGGCATAGACACTGTGCCACTCTACAGGGTACAAGTAGAAGTGATAGATGGATACTACAAGGAAATAGCATTTACTCATTTTAAGGAAGAACTTTGTAAAAATTAGAACTATCCAATAACAACAATAGTTATCTTTTTTAATAATATTTTGTGATTTGCAAATGTTTATTTGGTGCTCAAAGCAACCTTAGAAAGTAAATGCCATTTTACAGATAAGGAAATTGACACTGTGAGGTTAAATGACCTGCCTAGCATCTCACAACTATTAATATCTGAGGCAAGATTTGAACTTAGGTTTTTATGCCTCCAAGTGCTTTGCTGTATTTGCTATGCTGTTTTATTGTTCAGTTGCTTGTCAGGTCAGACCTTTTGTGATCCCATTGACCATACCATACCATACCAGTACTATACATGGAGTTTTCTTGTCAAAGATAGTAGAGTGGTTTGTCATTTCCTTCTCTGCTGGATTAAAGCAAGCAGAGGTTAAGTGATTTGCTCAGAGTAACACATAAGTGTTCAAGGCCAGATTTAAACTTAGGTTTTCATAACTCTAGGTCTAGCACTCTATCCACTGGTCCACCTAAATACCTCTGCTGTGCTGCCTAACTGTGCAGTTTAGCTGTCATCAATAACAAGGATTGTCTCATGAGTTCTTGAGTACTTTTGTTTTGTTGTTGTTCTTTTCTTTGTTCATTCAATGCCCTTAAGTAGAAGGATGAAAAAATAAATATCTTTCATGAATGAGGGAGAGGGATTACTGCATGTAGTATGACTGTCAGGAGCAGTTAGGTGGCACAGTGGATACAGTGCTGGGCCTCAAGTCAGAAAGACCTAATTTCAAATGTGACCTCAGACACTTACTAGCTGCTGACCCTGGGCAACTCACTCAACCCTGTTTGCCTCAGTTTCCACATCTGTAAAATGAGCTGGAGAAGTAATTGGCAAACCACTCCAGGATCTTTGCCAAGAAAACCCCAAATGGGGACACAATGAGTCAGATATGACTGCAACAACTGAACAGCCAATGAAATTCAGAAAAGGTCAGAATAATTGACATTCATAAATCATAGTTTTAGGGCTGGAATGAACTTTAGAGGTCACCCACCTCAAACTTCTCATTTTGCAGATGAATAAATAATGCCCAGAATGAATAAGCAACTTCCTCAAGGTAAAACAAGTAGCAAGCAATAGCTAGCATTTGAATCCTAAACCTCAGCCTCCAAATCCATCACCTCCACTGTGTCATACTGCCTCCTTATTTTAATGCTAATACTGATTTTACTACTCCCCTGGGGGTTGGTCTCTGTCAGCACCCTGCAGGGATTAGTAGATATCCTGTATTCTTGGGAATTTCCAGTGAAATAGACTACACAACCAGCCCTAGGGACTTATTTCAGTTTCTAATAGTTCCTCTAGCCAAATCCCTAAGTATAGAAATCAAATTGTTAGTTAGTTACTTAGAAAAGATGCCTGGAGAGATTGATAACATAAGCAGAATAGTGTTCATGTAAATTCAACAAAGTGGGGGAATGAAGGACATAAATTTGAAATTTGGTGGGGGAAAAAAAGTTTAGTGACATCAAATAATGAGGAAGCCAAGAATCATCAAAGAAAATGTTGAATGGAAACAGCCCCAATCACCAGGGAGCATAGATGCCATTTATTAATACATGCAGAACACAGTCTATAATTTGAACAAGAGAATGAAAGGAATATGCTTTGGTAGCAAATGTTCACCACATCATTTATCAGTGTGATGCTTACAAGAGAAAAAAAAATGAACTAAAAAGACAGGCAAAAATGGAATACAGAACTAGGGGTAGGGGAAAGAGGAAGGAAACAAAGAGATGCTATAACAGCTAGAAGTCAAGATACATAGATTATTAGAGCTAAGAGGGACCAGAAAGATCATCCAGTTCAGTTTTTTTCATTTTCAGAATACAATATCAAACCCATGGAGGCAAAATGACTTGTGCAATGACAAGATTTTAATTAAAAGCCAAGAATCCTGATATCTAATCTCAGGTTCTCACCTTCTTTACCACATTGCTTCTAATTAAAAGAACATGTAGGGGAAATTGTGTATAATATTGAAAAAGATACATTTGAAAGAATTCCCATGTTTACTCTTTGAGTTAAAAAACCTTACAAAGCAGGGAAAAATTATATAGGAGCCTGATGAAAGTTGGTAAGGATCCTGATTACTAAAAGTACTACAGTAGCTTCCCTCCATACTCTTGCTTTTTCATAGTTATAAAATCTGTATGAGAATGACTTATCTACATTAATAGCATTGGTTAATCAATCAATCAACATTTCTAAAGTGTCTTCATTGTGTCAGGTGCTATGACAAAACTAACACATTCATTTCCTTCACTGTTTTCACTATGGAAACAACAACATTCATATAGAGATGAATACAAAATTGATGTGAATTTGATTTTGAGGAGGAATTCCATAGTAATTGGGAGGAATCAGGAAAGTTATCATTTAAGTGTTTTTGAACTGTTTTGAAGGAAATGAGATGTCATGCAAGATGCAAATGTGGGTTGGGAATACCTTTCCTAGTATGGCAGATAACTAGTACTATGGCTAAGTCTGGGAATTAGGGAAATTTCTTTGGTACTCATAAGCAGGAAAGCTTGTAGGGGAGAGAGCCTTTGGTAAGGCATGAAGATGAATTAAAAGGTTATTGGAATCATCTGTGCCAGAGATGTGATCTAGTGTCATGGCCATGTAAGTAGAGAGAAGAGGACAGGTACAAGATCAGTTGTGCAGGTAAAAAGAACAAAATATGGCAATTTGTGGATACGTGAGGTTACTGACAGTAAGCATTTGAGACTGGCAGATTTGGGTGACCAAATTGGTGTTTATTCCTCCACAGTAGTAGGGAAGTTCAGAAGAGGAGTATGTTGGGAATGGGGGTGGGAGGTGAGGTCCATTTTGAAGATTTTGACTTTGAAATGACTGAAGGAGATATAATACAAGATGTCTAACAGATAATTAGAGATGTGGGATTAGAGCTCTGCACAGAGACTAAGATTTGAGATATAGCTCTAATACTCATCTGTATATGGAATCCAATTAAGTCACCAAGTAAGAGAATGCAGTGAGGGGCAGCTAGGTGGCACAGTGGATAGAGCACTTACCCTGAAGTCAGGAGGACCTGAGTTCAAATCTGGCCTCAGACCAAACATTGACACTTATTAGCTGTGTGACCCTGGGCAAGTCACTTAACCTCAATTACCTAAAAGGGAGAAAGAGAGAGAGAGAATGTAGTGAGAGAAGAAGATCCATAAAATATCCTTGGGGTACACCAAAGTGAGTGAAGATGGCATAATTATCATGCCAATGAGACTTACAACAGTTATTAGAGGAAAAGGAGACCAAAACAGCAGTTTAATGAAAACCTGGAGAAGAGAGACTATCAAGAAAGAGCTGGTGGTCAACAGTGTCAAATGCAACGGAGAAGAAAAGAAAAAATAAAGATACAGAAAATATATTAAGATTTAGCAATTAAGAGATTACTGGTAACTTGGGAGAGAACAGTTTCAGTTGGGTTATAAGTTCAAAACTATATTGCAAAGAGTTAAGAAATTAGTGAGAGGAGATGGTGTGAAGGCAATGAATAAAGGTAGACTTCTTTAAGAGTTTTACTGAGAAGAGGAAGCAAGATAAGCTAAAATTGCATGTGTAATTTCTATTATAGATTGTATTTTGTCTGATTTGTCATTAAAGTTTGTTGATTTTTTCAAGTTTGATTTTATTAAACAAAAGGAAGAATTAAAGAATTAAAATTCTGTGAGATGACATGCAGTTTAAGAAGTAACTAGTGATTGACAATAAGCAAAGTACAAAACAGAGATGCCTACATTGATCTAATATTGTTCCTGGTTAAAGGAAATATTCCATACATGATCCAAATAAAAGTATTTCTTAATAAAGCCAAGAGTTTTCTAATGTTTCAGTCTGGGGATGACTATTGGCTACTTGCTTGGTGAATACAGAATATTACTACAAAGCATTTTGATTCACTTTAACCATAGTGTAAAAGGGAATAGTTGAACCAAACATAATAGAGGAAAAAATAAGTGGATGCAAAGTATATATTGCCAGGGAAATCATGTGTAAGTAGTCAAGAAGAGGAGGGGCAAGCATTTATCTAGCCCCTGTTATGTGCCCAGTACTGTGCTAAGCACTTTACAAATATTTTCTCATTTGATCCTCACAACAAACCTATGAGGAAAAAAACATTATCCCTATTTACAGTAGAGGAAACTGAGGCAAGCAGAGGTTAAGCAACTTGCTGAGGGTCACAGATTTAATAAATATCTGAGGCTGGATTTGAATTTAGCTCCTCCGGATTCCAGGTCCAGCTCTTTATTCACTGTGCCACTTAACTGTCCTACTAGGAAATCAATTATGTCAGTTCATCAATCTGTCTATTATGAATTTAGATAGATAGATAGATGGATAAATAGATAGGTAGGTGTCATAGATGAAAATGAATTGAACTCAAGGTTAAAGTTAATTTAATAAATAGCTGTGTGACCATTGTTATGATTAAATTGGAATTTAAAATTTGCTAATAAGATTGTGTAAGTTTTGCTCTTTGGTCAATTGCATGTTCTGAAAGCACAAGAACATCAAAAATACTCAGATAGTCTAAAGCATATTATTTGACAATAATGTAATGCTTTCCATAGTTGTAAATTTCTCACTGTTTCCAAAGCTAACTATCTTAATCCAGACACCCTGCTGCTAATGCAATGTAGCTAACTTGTTTGTGGTCACACAACTAGTAGATCAAAAGTAAGAATTGAACTGAGGTCTTTACTTCTCCAAATTTAACACTCTACTACTCTAAAATGCCTCTTAAATATTAAATACGTTTGTGTATATTCTATTTCCACTCTATTTGGCCTGAGAGTTCAGTCTTGAGGCATACCAGGAGTGAAGGGATTACTGGGTAGATACAGAAATTTTGCTGAGTATAGAACCAGTCACTTAAGCCTAGACCTCTCTTACTACTACCAGGAGGGAAGAGAATGAGAATTTCTCTAGGCAGTAATAGCACTTGGCTGAACTCAAAACCATTAGGGAAAGAACAAAGGATGATCAAGAGATTTTTGGACTTTGAGGCACAACAACCCATTTCTATTTTATGTGCTATGGCTTACTTTGAGAGAGAACATTGATGTTAGACTGGCCATGGATCCAGGAAGATCTGGGTTCAGATTCCACCTCAATGACTAATACCTCTGTGACCATAGCAAAATTGTTTAAATTTTTGGAGCTTCTGTTTCCTTATCTATAAAAAGAAATGATAATACATGTAATATGCACCTAAGAGTGTTGTTGTGAAAGCTAATAAGGTATGTGTGAAGTGCTGCTCAAACTTTAAAGTGTATTCATAAATGCCAGTGAATATTCTTCATGTTCTATTTTGGGAAAGAGTCATGCAGCATCTAAGGGTTCAGAGTTTCTCATGAGTTCCCATGTACATATGAAGTACACAATGTTTATGCATGCACAAGCATATTTATACATAACTACACATATGTAAATGTATGGACAAACACAAACTTATGCACTTGCATGCACAAACACATACACATATACATGCTCATAAACATGTATAAGCATAAACACAATTAAAATTATGTACGATGTAGTCATATACAACAAACAAGTGAATATATACATGTGTATGAACAAACATGAATATGTACCAATGTATAAAGGAACAATTCCTATGCCATATATTCCCAATACAAACTTATTGTGCAGATGCATATGTATGGAGGTGTATGTACATGTGCACACATACACATGTGAATATATATATATATAAAACATCTGTATAGTGTAATCACAAATTCATACCTGTGCATATGCATAATGCAAGTACAGAAATGCAATAAGCATATACATTCACGGACAGACACAAGCACGCACACATACATATTGCAATACACATAGACAATACACAATGCACCCACATGTACACATACATGCATCAACACAGTGAAGATTTGTATGCACACAGTATACAGGCATGCACACACATGTGTTACATGTATCCACATATGCCTGTATATAAATGTGTGCCATAAACACCCACATACACAGACAGGACTGTAAGCATGCATTTATGTATATATATGCATACATAAGCATTGGAGCATATTGTGCATGCAGGGCACATAGAAATGCGCACAAATGCAAGTATACACACATTAACCTAACCACACAATATACACACGCTCACATGTGCTTAGACATTCACATAGACAGAAATTATATGTATGCATGTAAAAATAAATATACACACATATATTGCAAAAAATACACTACCCAAATTATAGCATGTACCCACACCTATCTACATTCATACACATATGAAGGTGTACATATATGCATGTACCTATAAACATACATGCAAACATATTCACATTAAAAGAGTGCAGATACCCACATATGCATACACATGAACACATGAGGTAGGAATATGCAAACACACATACTCATATACATATACACACAAATATGTACATATACACAAAGTACATATAGATAGATACCCACATGTATATCCATTTGCAAATACTCACATGTATATACATATATTACACAAGTATAGTTTGTAGTATCTACAAAACTGAACATACACATATACACACATACATATATGTATGCACAAATGTATTTACAGACTGTACACATAAGCACAATGCATGCTGATCCATATACTATGTACTCATGTCCACATACAAACACACAATTCAACACAACATGCATGAGCGTGATGAACACATATGCATATATGTAAATGTATATACATTACATACACACATGCATGCATGCATGCCCACCCCACAATATAAATATCTATACATTTGCATAGTACACATGTATGTGTGTACATGTATATATGCATGCATGTATGCATATATATGTATGTATATGTGTGCATAGATAGATAGATAGATAGATAGATAGATAGTATGAATGAACTTTTACATACATGCATTTATTCTCACTTCCTCAAATTTTACTTTGAACCCACACTACATTAAGTATTTCTACAATAACAATATGAACAACAATAATAATAGTAATCAAAGCAACAATAATGAGATCTTGATTTGCTCACACCACCATCCCACAAAGTTATACTATTGATGGCTTCCCTTCTTACTTGCCCCTGTACCTGCTCTGCTGTGCTTTCAGACTTTCTAGATTCTGAGTAATCTATGTTACTGCCAGCTTCTGACTCACTAGGACTTCAGAATTCTGTTCCAGGAGAACATATTGCTTAAAGGTCTCTGTAGCATGGTAGATAGGATCTGGACATGGAATCTGGAGGATCTTCTTTCAGGTTCTTCCGCTGATACACTGTTGTATCTGCCTCACAAGGTTATTTTGAGGTTAGTGTGTGTGTGTGTGTGTGTGTATTACACACACACATATATACACACACATATATATATACATATACACACACATATACATATCATTGTTCTCATTTTAAGTAATATATAAATGCCAGTTATTATTATATTGTTGTTGTTACAGTTATTATTATTATTTTACCCCATGATTTGTGATACTCTTTTTGCTTTTTGATTCTGATCAAATTCTAGTATGGTAGAGCAAGATCTCTCCCTTATTCCCTTTTCTTCCTCCCTCCTCCTTCTCTCACTGACACTCCCTTATCTTAATAAGCAAATATGAGGCAAATGTAACCAAGTTATCCCATGTACTTCTTACAATTTCCTTAAGAAGATGAAAATTCTAATATTTCAACAAGAGATTCTTTTTGACAATCCTGGACACACTTTCTTAAGTGTGTGTGTTGGGGTGTGTGTGTATGTATGTGTATGTGTGTGTGTGTGTGTGTGTGTATGTATGAGAAATAAGCATTCATAGTAAACTCACAGACTAGAAATGACAATAGGTCATATAAATAGATAACCCTCAGCAACATGTTTCCAATATTATTTTTCAAGTGAGAGAAAATAAGCAAGACTCAGATGTTTGTTTCTATACACAGTACTACAAGTGCTTTAAAATTCTCTATTTTTCCATTCTCCATTTCATCATGGAATTCCTCCCTAAGAGAACCAGGAGGCAGGAATTTATTTGTTCTTCCTAGCACTTCTTTCTTGTTCAAATTCTATCTGTTTTATTGATTGGTTGCATTTTGAATTATCTTTCTATCCCAGGAAAATTATTCCTTTTTCCCACACATGTCTCCTGTCTTCTTCTCCTTATTATGCATAAGCCTCCATCAGCCGCTTACCTCATGAAATTGAATTTTATAATGAAAAGTATTGCAAGACTGCCTTTCTTTAATCCAAGGGGAGAAAAATGGAGAGAAGTTCCCTACTTTGTCCAAGGCAGAGTGGTGGTGATGGAGAGAATCAGAGTAAGTGGGTAGTCTTGCTTAATTGTTTGGTTCTCCCATCATAATTCTCCTATTGAGCTCATTTACACCTCCTTGGACACAGCACAGGAAGTTGTGGATTTTGCCAGTAGTGTATTTTGATGATTCATTGTTTGACACTATTCACTGTTCTATTGTATTTGCTGTAAATCATCTGCCTGGTTGAAGGATATGTTGGTCTCTTTCAGAAGGGAAGTAAAACTGAGATGTTTAAGAAGTATTTGGTTGCATTTTCTTTTTAAGACTTTTTACCCGGGCTGAGTACCTGCATAAGATGAACTTATCCAAAAAGTCAAGTTGTACATACATAGTAGCAGTAATTTACATTTCTATACAGCTATTAAGGTTTGCAGAATATATTATCACATGATATCTTTGAGATCAGTAGCACCAGTATCACTGATGCTCATGTGATAGAAGGGGATATAAGTTCCTGAGACATAAAGTGATTTACCCAAGGTAACAAAACAACTCAATCAGGGGTGCTGAGTGGACAATGTCTGTATTTCTGCTGTGGTCAATGGTTGTTATCTATGTTCAAAATGGAAGAGAAGGTAAAGAGACTTGAAGCACATCTCTCCATTTTCTTGTTGGTAAGGGAAAATGTAGTATTACATTTTTAAAAATAAAGTGAAGAAGGCCTTAAAGGAAAAAAAAAAGCCTGCTGGAGATGCAAAAGGTAGTCCTGACCTTTTTTTTTTCTTTTTTTTTTTCAGGAAATGGGAAAGTAAAAGAATTTTACACATACATAAAGAAAAGAATAGGAACATCATTTGAGGTGAATGTGACAACAGTAAGTGACATCCTAGAAAAGACAGATATTTTGAAATTTCATTTTGCTTTATTCTTCCCTTCTCAGTTCAGGAGACTAACTTATACTGGAAAGGAAAGAAAGAATAAATATATAAAATAGAGAGTCAACACCCAAGATAAGAAAGGTAATAGAAAGAAACTTACCTAGTATTATAAAGTCAAGTCACTTGGTGACAATGACCTTGAGTAATCAATTAATAAGAATTTGTTAAGCACCTACTATGTGCCAGATACCAGGTTAGATATGAAGGTGACAAAGACAAAATCAAAAAGTCCCTTCCCTCAAGAAAACTACATTCTAAGGAAAGAGATAGCATGTAAAACATAACTCCATAAAAACCACATAAAAAAAACAGATGTGAATTACTCAGGATATGGTAGGAAGCACTGAGTATAAACCAACATCTCATACCACATACTAAAATAACCTTGAAATATATAAATGATTTTTACATAAAGGGTGACACCATTAACAAATTAGTGGAGTAAAGAGAAATCATAGAGATGCTCTCTCTCTCTCTGTCTCTCTCCATATATATGTATATGTATATGTATGTATACATATATGTATATATATACAGATATACACATATATACTCATATATGTATATATATAATCATATACTATATACATACATATACTCATATACTATATACATACAAGAATGCAGCAAATGAGGGAATGTACCAGGTATGTTAGTTACAATGATTTTTTTAAATTTTCTCTCTTTTTTTTGAGATGGTAGGACTGAGAGACACAGAAAATTTAGAAATAGAGAGATAGGGATACTGCTATATCAACTTTCAGATAAAGTGATTGTATTCTCAGATTTAATCACTTTGTTATGGGAAACCTCTCACGGAATGTGGATAATCTGAAAATATTTATTATATTAAAACAAAACACATCCATAAAATTTAAAACAAGAAAAGAAAATCAGGAATATTAAAGGACTGTTAGCGGAGCTGTGAATTGCTCTAAACATTTTGTAAAACAGCGTAGATCTATGTCCTCATATCTAATTAGCTATGCATATTTTATTAAATAAGTTTTTATTTTTTATTTGTTTCATTTTTATATCAAAATATACTTTTCACACACTACTCATCTCCACTCCCTCCCACAGAGCCATCCCATTTAACAAATTGTATTTTTAAATACAAAAAAAAGAAAATTCAGAAAAAAAAACTGATTAACATATTTTAAGAGTCTGAAAATGTGTGCAATTTGCAACACTTGTGAACTTCCTACCTCTGCAGAGGTGGGTTGGAAAAGTAGTTTCATATCTTATCTTTATTCTTTATAAATTTTCAATATTCACTTTTGATTTATTTGTGCATGTGATTGTTCTTTCCATTTACATTTAGGTAGTCATTGTGAATACTGTTTCCTTGACTTTGCTTACTTCTCTCTGAAACAGATTATGTAGATCTTTTTATGCTTCTTTGTACTAATCACATTCATCTTTCTTTTTTATTTGATTATTATTTATTTATAACATTTTTTCTTTTTAAATCTTGAGTTTCAAATTCCCTCCTACAATTTCCCCAGTCACTCAGAAGGCAAACAATATGGTATCAATTATACATGTGAAAACAAGCAAAACATTTCCACTTTAGACATATCAAAAAAAAAGCAATTTTTTTGTTTTTAAAGCAAGGAAATAATATTTCAATTTGCACTTAGAGTTCATCAGTTCTCCTTTGAGAGGTAGATTGCATTTTTTCATCATACGTCCTTTGGAATTGTCTCAGATCATTGTATTGGTCAGAGTAACCAAATCTTTCAGTTGATCATCATTAAAATATTGCTGTTACTGTGCACAATGATCTCCTGATTGTAGTACAACAGTATTCCATAAAAACCATATGCCACAGCTTTTTCAGCCATTCCAAAAAATCCCTTCAATTTCTAATTCTTTGACATCACAAAAAGAGATGCTATAAATATTTTTACATATAGATTCTTTATCTTTTTCCTCTGATATCTTTGGGCTATACACCTAGTAGTGGTATTGCTAAATCAATAGGTACAAAGAGCTTATAGCCCTTTGGGCATAGTTCCAGATTTTTCTCCAGAATGGTTAGACCAGTTCATAATTCCACCAAAAATTCATGAATGTACCAATTCCCCTTAATTCCTTCCAACATTTGTCATTTCTGATAGGTTTGAGGTGGTACCTCAGTTATTTTATTTTCCTTTATTTAATAGGTATTTAGAGCATTTTTGGTATTAATGTAGGTAGCTTTAATATCTTATGCTGAAAACTCCATGTTCATATCCTTTTTATCATTTATCATTGGGGGAATGGCTCTTACTTTTATGAATGTGATTCAGTTCCTTATATAGTTAAGAAATAAGGTCTTTGGGAGGTGGAGCCAAGATGGCAGAGTAAAAGCAGTAACTTGCTTTATCTTTCCCCCAAACTCCTCCATTAAGAAATAAGGTCTTTGGGAGGTGGAGCCAAGATGGCAGAGTAAAAGCAGTAACTTGCTTTATCTTCCCCCCAAACTCCTCCAAATACCTGTAAAAAAAATAGCTCTAAATAAATTCTAAAGCAGCAGAGCCCACAACAAGACAGAGTGAAACAAATTTCCAGCCCAAGACAACCTGGATGGTTGATGGGAAAGGTCCACTGAAATGAACTGGAAGAGGAGCACAATTCAGCATGGGTCTTTCAGGCAAAGACCAGACTTCAATGAACCTGGAGCAGGCCTCAAGGGACTGAATCAAGTGGAACTGTGGTGGTTTCCCGACTTCTCAACCCACAAACACTGAAGACAACTTAGAGGGTGAGTAGGAAAGGTATGTCTAACCATGGTGAGAGAGGAACTTGGCCCCAGCCCCAGTCCCATGCAGCCCCAGGAAGGCAGCTGCTTCCAGAGCTCTCTTCCCACAGATGGAGGGAGGTGGATTATCAGAAGGGGATTACAGGGATTTCTTTGCTAGTGCTGAGGCAAGATTCTCTTGCTTTGCCCATGCTTGGATCCAGGTCACAGTTCTGGGTGGTGGTCCTAGGGAAAGGAGGAGTGCTGGCATTGTGGAGCTTCTGGCTGAGGAGGAGAGGTAATCCTCCTCACAGTTCCATGGCAGAAAAGAGTGCTCATGGTCACTCATATTAGAGCACAGGTCAGGAAAGGAGTAAACACCTCTCCTTTGATCATATCATCTTGGAAGAACTGAAAATTTATATATCCCTAGAAGTATCTCTGAAAACAGCTGTGTGAAACCCCCAAAGCTTGGGACAGTACCTTCTCCCCACTAGAAGCAGACCCTTACTTTAACAAAGATTTTAAAAGTCCAGGCTGGAAACATGAGCAAACACTTCAAAAAAAGTAAGACCATAGATTCTTACTTTGGTGACAAAGAAGATCAAAACCTACAACTAGAAGAAGACAATAAAGTCAAAAGTCCTACACTCAAAACCTCCAAGAAAAATATGAATTGGTCCCAGGCCATGGAAGATCTCAAAAAGGATTTTGAGAAGCAAGTAAGAGAAGTAGAGGAAAAACTGAGAAGAGAAATGAGAGTGATCCAAGAAAACCATGAAAAACAAGTCAACAGCTTGCTGAAGGAAACCCCCCAAAAATACTGAAGAAAATAACACCTTAAAATATAGACTAACCCAAAAAGCAAAAGAGGTCCAAAAAGCCAATGAAAAGAAGAATGCCTTAAAAGGCAGAATTGGCCAAATGGAAAAGGTAGTCCAAAAGCTCACTGAAGAAAATAATTTCTTTTTTTTTAAAATCAATTTATTTATTTTTAGTTTTCAACATTCACTTCCACAAGATTTTGAGTTCCAAATCTTCTCCCCATATCATCCCTACCTCCACCCCAAGGTAGCATGTATTCTGAATACCCCTCATCTGCCCTTCCTTCTATCTCTCCCCCCCTTCTCTTATCCCCTTCCCCTTCAGTATAGGTTTCTATACCCCATTTTCTGTGTATCTAATTTCCCAGTTGCATGTGAAAATAATTTTTTTTAACTTTATTTTTTAAAATTTTGGGTTACATATTTTCTCCCTTCCTCCCTCCCCACCCACCCTCATTGAGAAGGCAAGCAACTCAATACAGGTTATACATGTGTAGTCACACAAAACACTTCCATAGTAGTCATGTTGTGAAAAACTAAGTATATTTCCCTTCATCCTATCCTGTCCCACATTTATTCTATTCTCTCTTTTGACCCAGTCCCTCCTTAGAAGTGTTTGCTCCTGATTACCTCCTCCCCCAATGTGCCCTCCCCTCTATCACCCTCCTGCTCTCTTGTCCCCTTCCCCACCCTGTTTTCTGTAGGTTAAGATAGATTTCTATACCTAATTGAGTGTGTATGTTATTCTCTCCTTAAGCCAAATCCTATGAAAATAAGATTCACTCATTCCCTTTCACCTTCCCCCATTTCCACTCCACTGTAAAAGCCTTTCCTTGTATGTTTTATTTGAGATAATTTACTCCATTCTATAGCTCTCTTTCTCCTTCTCCCAGTATAATCCTCTCTCACCTCTTAATTTTATTCTCCAGTTGTTACCCCTTCATCTTTAACTTACCCTGTGCCTTCTATCTATCTATCTATCTATCTATCTATCTATCTATCTATCTATCTATCTATCTATCTATCTTTCTATCTTTCTATATACATATATATATATTTTCCCTCCAACTACTCTAATACTGACAAAGGACTCATGAGTTACAAATATCATCATTCCATGAAGAATGTAAACAGTTCAACCTTAATAAGTCTCTTGTGATTTCTCTTTCCTGTTTACCTCTTCATGTTTCTCTTGAGTTTTCTATCAGAAAGTAAAATTTTCTATTCAGCTCTGGTTTTTTCATCAAGAATGCTTGAAAGTCCTGTATTTCACTGAATATCCATATTTTCCCCTGAAGAATTATGCTTAGTCTTAATGGTAAATGATTCTTGGTTGTAATCCTATCTCCTTTGCCCTCTGGAATATTCTATTCCAAGCCCTGCAGTCCCTTAATGTAGAAGTTGCTAAATCTTGTGTTATCCTGATTGTGTTTCTACAATACTTGAATTGTTTCTTTCTGACTGCTTGCAATATTTTCTCCTTGACCTGGGAACTCTAGAATTTGGGTACAATGTTCCTAGGAGATTTCCTTTGGGGATCTGTTCCAGGAGGTGATGGGTGGATTCTTTTCATTTCTATTTTCTCTCTGGTTCTAAAATATCAAGGCAGAAAAAGATGATGTCTAAGCTCTTTCTTTGATCATGACTTTCAGATACTCCAATAATTTTTAAATTATCTCTCTTGGATCTATTTTCCAGGTCAGTTGTTTTTCCAATGAGATATTTCACATTGTATTCTATTTTTTTCATTCTTTTGAATTTGTTTTACAGTATCTTGATTTCTCATGAAGTCACTAGCTTCCAATTACTCCATTCTACTTTTTAAGGAAGTATTTTCTTCAGTAAACTTTTGGACTTCCTTTTCCACTTGGCCAATTTTGCTTTTTAAGGTATTCTTCTCCTCATTGGCTTTTTGGACCTCTTTTGACATTTGGGTTAAGCTATTTTTTAAGTTGTTATTTTCTTCAGTATTTTTTTAGGTCTCCTTTAGCAAGCTGTTGACTTGTTTTTCATGACTTTCTTGCATCACTCTCTGTTTTTCCTCTCCTTCTCTTACTTGTTTCTCAAAATCCTTTTTGAGCTCTTTCATGGCCTGGAACCAATTCATATTTTTCTTGGAGACTTTGGATGTAGGAGCTTTGACTGTATTGTTTTCTTCTGGTTGTAAATTTTGTTCTTCTTTGTTACCAAAAAAAGATTCTATGTTCTGATTCTCTTTGCACTGCTTGCTCATGATCCCAGCCAATTACTTGAGTTATAAACTCTTTGTTAAGGTAGGAGTCTGCTCCCAGTGTGGAGAATGTACTATCCCAAGCTTTGGGGGTTTTGTGCAGCTGTTTTCAGAGATACTTCTAGGGACCTGAAAATTTTTAGATTTTCCAAGATGCTATGATCCAGGGCGAAGTATTTACTCCTTTCCTGACCTGTGCTCTTGTCTATGAGTGGCCACAAATATTCTTTTCTTCCTTGGAACTGTGAGAATTATTTCCTTTCCACTGCCACTACAAGCTCCACCACACCAGCACTCTTCCCTGCCCCAGGACTGCCACCCAGAACTGTGACCCAGATCCAAGCACGAGCAAAGCAAGAGAATCCTGCAACAACAAAGAGATCCCTACAATCCCCCTCTGATCAGCCACTCAATTCCCCCTCAGTCTCTGGGCCAGGAGCTCCAGAGGCATCCACCGCCCCGGCGCCGTGCTCAGGACTAGGGCTGCTGCGCTTCTCTCTCTCTTGGCAGACACAGACTTTTCCTACTGACCTTGTAAATTGTCTTTGGAGTTCATGGGTTGAGAAGTCTGGAAACCACCACTGCTGTCTGTGATTCAGTCCTCTGAGACCTGCGCACCCAAGCTGAACTGCGCTCCTCTCCCCGCCCTGTGTGATATATCTTTCTAATCAACCATCCAAGTTGCCTTGGGCTGGAAATTTGTTTCACTCTGTCTTTTTGTGAGTTCTGCTGCTTTAGAATTTGTTTAGAGCCATTTTTTACAGGTATTTGGAGGGGTTTGGGGGAGAGCTCAAGCAAGTCACTGCTTTTACTCTGCCATCTTGGCTCCACCCCCAAGAAAATAATTTCTTAAAAATTAAAATGGGGCAAATGGAAACAAATGAATTCATGAGAAATTGAGAAATTATAAAACAAAACCAAATAATGAAAAAAAAGAAGGCAATGTGAAATATCTCATTGGAAAAATAACTGACCTGGAAAATAGATCCAAGAGAGATAATTTAAAAATTATTGAACTATCTGAAAGCCATGATGAAAAAACAGCCTAGACATCATCTTTCAAGAAATTATCAAGGAAAACTGTCCTGATATTCTAGAACCAAAGGATAAAATAGAACTTGAAAGAATCCACCTATCACCATCTGAAAGACATCCCCAAAGGAAAACTCCAAGGAATATTATACCCAAATTCCAGAGTTTCCAGGTCAAGAAGATAATATTGCAAGCAGCCAGAAAGAAACATTTCAAGTATTATGGAAACACAATCAAGATAATGCAAGATTTAGCAGCTTCTACATTAAGGGGCTAGAAGGTGTAGAATATGATATTCTGGAGATCTGAGAAGCTAGGGTTACAACCAAGAAGAACCTACCCAGCAAAACTGGGCATCATCCTTCAGGTGAAAAAAATGGACATTCAGTGAAATAGGGGACTTTTGAACATTCTTGATAAAAAGACCAGAGCCAAATAAAAAATTTGACTTTCAAATACAAGATTCAAGAGAAGCATGAAAAGGTTAACAGGAAAGAGAAATCACAAGGGACTTATTAAAGATTAACTGTTTATATTCCTACATGGAAAGATGATATTTGTAGCTCATAAGTCCTTTCTCAGTATTATGGTGTTGGAGGGGAAAAAAACAAACAAACATATGTATATATATACACAGAGGGCACAGGGTGAGTTGAAGATGAAAGGATGATATTTAAAAATATAAAATCAAGGAGTGAGAGAGGATTATACTGGGAGAAGGCAAAAGGGAGAGGTAGAATGGAGTAAACTATTTCACATAAAACAGGTAAGAAAAGCCTTTTACAATGCATGGGAAGTGGGGGAAGGTGAGAGGGAATGAATGAATATTATTCTCCTCAGATTTGACTTAAGGAGAGAACAATATACACACTCAATTGGGTATGGAAATCTACATTACCCTACAGGAAAATAGAGTGGAAAGGGATAAGAGAGAGAGGGGATGATAGAAGGGAGGGCAGATTGGAGAAGGGGTAATCAGAAGCAAACACTTTTAAGGAGGAACAGGGTCAAAGGACAGAATTGAATAAATGGAGGGTGGGATAGGATGAAGGGAAATAAAGTTTATTTTTCACAACATGGCTATCGTGGAAGTATTTTGAATGACTATCCATGTATAATGTGTATTGAGTTACTTATCCAAAGTTTTAAAAACAAATGTTAAAAATCATTTTTACATGCAACTGGGTAATAAGATATATAGGCAATGGGTACAGAAATCTGTCCTGCCCCATAGGAAGATAGAAGGAGAAGGGAATAAGAAAAGGGGGTATGAGAGAAGGGAGGGCAGATTAGGTGAAGGGTTATTCAGAATGCATGCCAACTTGGAGTGTGGGAGGGGTGAGAGGGAGAGAAATTTAGGAACTCAAAATCTTGTGGAAGTGAATGTTGAAAACTAAAAATAAATAAATTGTAATTCAAGCTCTTTTGCCTTCTAGAATATCATATTTCAAGCCATCCAATCCTTTAATGTAGAAGCTGCTAACTTCTGTGTGATTCTGACTTTGGCTTCTTGATATTTGAATTGAATTTTTTTTCTCTCCTCTTCCCTCCCTTTCCCTGCTCTTTCCCTTCTTCTACTCTCCCCTATCCTATCCTCTACTATTCCCTCCCCTCCCCTTCCCATTCCTCCTTCCTCTCCCTATATCCACATGGGGTATCATGACCTTACCTGAGGGTGTTCTGCCCAAAGTAATGTAAATTTTGTGGCTGAAACCTAGCAAGATATATTGGGATTTATTGGCTAGTTTTATTTCTTAAAGACTATGCCTTAAACCCAATTGACTCTGGCTTTTGTTGATTGACCAACAATAGGTCTCAGTTCAAGCACCACTTTGCGGTCATTGTTTGGCCCCAAATGGCTCACAGTGAATATAAATAGTAATTGTTTCTGTTTTGTTCTGCAACCTTGGCAGGTTCTTCCCTTCCCAGATGGATTTTTTTTTTTTTGGATAAAAGGGCTATTCCTTAAACCAGTCTTAATAGCTAAATGGGCATTTCCTCAGTTAAAATGAGAACCGGGAAAGACCTTGCCTTTAAAAGGCCAAAGTGTCCCACTGCATCTGGGTTTTTTGTTGTTGTTGTCATTCAGTTGCTTCAGGGCTTTCTTGGCAAAAAATAGCGGAGAGGTTTGTCATTTCCTTCTCCAGCTTATTTTACACTTGCAGAAACTGAGGTTAACAGGCTTAAGTGACTTGCTTAGAGTCACACAGCTAGTAAGTGTCTGAGGACACATTTTAAATTTGGTCTTTCTTATTCCAGGCCCAGCATTCTCTCCACTGTGCCATTTAGCTACCCATATTGATAGTTACATATGTTTCATAATATTTCAGATGAAGTATTTGATCATAGGTCTTACTGACCTCAAAGATTCCCTCTATACAATATACCACATAGCTTATCAAATTTAGAAATACCTTTAATGTTTTATTTAAATATATATATGTTCATTTATTTATTTTATATATATATATACCAATATTAAGTATAATTGTGTGTGTGTGTGTGTATTAATGACTGCTGTAGGAAAACTAAAGAGGACTGAATAGAAAGCCTTGGATGACACCTACACCTGGAGGAAGATGATGGTGATGGTGTCACCTAAAATTAATACTCAATAGAAAAGAAAAAAAAAGAAGCATATTGTTACAGAAGTCAAAGGAAGAGAGCATATTAATAAAGAGTAATTGTAAACACTATCAAATGTTACAGAAATATCAAGGACAATGACAACTGAGAAAAGGTCATTGGTCTTGTCAATTAAGAGGACTTTGGGGATGTCAGAGAGAGCAATTTTAGCAGAGTGATTGGGATGGAAGCTGATTACAGGGCTTTGCTATGAGGAGAAAAATGCAGGCAGTGACTGTACGCTATCGTTTCTAAAAGTTCTGCAATAAAAGGAGCAGACAGAGGAAAAAAACAATTAGGGCTAAGAAAAGAGTTTTTGCAACAATAACGACAAAATTTCTTACAATAATAAATGATACTTACACAGTGCTCTAAGATTTCCAGACTACTTACAATATATTACCTCACTTGATCCTTAACAACAACCATGAGATAAGGACTATTATTATCCCCATTTTATAAGTAAGGAAAATGAATTTGAGAGAGGGTAAATGATTTACCCAGGGTCACATAGCTAGGTAATTGTTGTTATTACTTTTCTATTTGTATAGCAAAGATGAGAGCACACCTTTAAGCAGAGCTGAAAAAATCAGAAGACAGATTAAATATGAGGGGGGAGAGAGAGAGAGAGAGAGAGAGGGACTGGGGAGGGGAATCTTCTCTATAATAATACACAGGAGGCAATATAGGCAATTGAAATTTTCCATTGAAGAATAATCCAGGACTTGTCAAAATATCCCATTCCATTACTGGGATACACTAATCACTGGGAAGATTTTCTTAAAACAAGAAGAAAGTTGCCTTTCTGCAACTTCCAACCATTGTGCTCTTAGTTTTGTGTACTGGGACAATCAGAACAAGCCTGCATAACAGCCCTTCTAATGGATGAAGATAGCAAATGCCCTTGAACTCTTCCCTTCCCCAGAATAAATGCCTCCTTGATTTCTAATTATCTTATAATACTAATACTACTCATAATAATAGCTAAAATTTTATATCACTTTTTTCAGGTTTATAAAGCACTTTTACATAATAATCTCATTTGATACCCAAAACAAGTTTACCAGGTAAATGCTATTTTTGCCTCAATTTTACTGATAGAAAAATTGAAACTGACAAAGGTGAGTGACTGGTCCAAGCTCACACAGATAAAATATATAAAGTAACATTTGAACTTAAGTATTCCTGACTCTCAAGTGAAGATTTCTATTCACTATACTACCAAACTGCCTTCACCTTTCTGGTTATTGCGAAAACCTTGCAAGGTCCCGTCAGTTCTGAAATTAGACTTTTTCATCATCCTTAGTTTCTCTGATTAGAGGGTGGGGCCAGGAACTCCAAAACCTCCATTTAAAGAGAGAGAGGAGCTCAGAACATCTCTTCATTTCTTACTTGGTTGCACTTCTCTCATCTTTCTACCAAACCTCTACACCCCTTCGTTCCCTTTCCTCTCACTTTTCAGCTGCCTTTTGTGTGTTGTTTTGCCCCATTAGATTGCAAGCTCCTTCAGGACAGAGATGAACTTTTCTTTTGTTTTGTTTTGTTGCTCACTTATGTTCTCAGGGCTTACCAAAGTGTCTGAAATATAGTAAATAAGTCCTAATATTTATTAACTGGTTGGCCTGGCTTTTAGGAGTCAGTGTTCTAGAAGAGGAGTTCTTAAATCTCTGTGTCATAGACCTCTTTGGTAGTCTGGTGAAACCTATTCAACCCTTTACAAAATAATGTTTTTTTTAATTTTTATATTTGGGTTAAATAGTATTTTATTTTTCTCCAATTATGTATCAAGAAAAAAATTGGTATTCATTTTTACAAGATTTTGAGTTCCAAATTTTTCTCCCTTCTTCCCCTCCCCTCTTCTGAAAATGGTAGGCAGTTTGAAATAGTTTATACATATGCTATCATGTAAAACATATTTCCATATTCATCACAGTTGGAAAAGAAGAAACAGACCAAAAAAGAAAAAAAAAACACACGAGAAAGAATAAAATAAACGCAAAAAATATGCTTCAATCTACATTCAGAGTCCATCAATTCTTTATCTGGTTATGAATAGCATTTTCCTTTGTGAGTTCTTTGTACTTGTCCTGGACCATTGTGTTGGTGAGAAGAGCCGAATCATCCCCAGTTGATCGTCACATAATGTTGCTGATACTGCATACAGTGTTTTCCTGGTTTTGTTCATTTCACTTTGCTTCAGTTCATACAAGTCTTTCCAGCTTTTTCTGAAATCTGCCTCTTTATCATTTCTTATTGCACATTAGTTTTCCATTACATTCATATATGATAACTTATTCAGTCATTACCCAATTGATGGGCATTCCCTCAATTTCTAATCCTTTCTCAACATTAATAGAGCTACTATAAATATTTTTGCATATTTGTACATGTGGGTCCTTTTCTCTTTTTTGTGGTGGCAAAATCTCTTTGGGTTATAGACCTAGTATTGGTATTGGTGGATCAAAGAGTATGCACAGTTTGGTTGCCCTTTGGGCATAGTTCCCAACTGCTTTCCAGAATGTTTGGATCAGTTCACAACTCCACCAACAATTAATTAATAAGTGTGCCAATTTTCCTACATCTGCTCTGACATTTATCAATTTTTCATTTTCCTTTTTTATTATATTAGCCAATCTGATTGGTGTGAGGTAGGATTTCAGGGTTGTTTTAATTTGCATTTCTCCAAACAAAAGCGATTTAGAACACTTCTTCATATGCCTATAGATAGTTTGGATTTCTTCATCTGCAAATTACTTGTTCATGTTCTTTCACCATTTATCAATTGGGTAATGGTTTGTGTTCTTATAAATTTGACTTAGTTCTCTATACTTTTGAGAAATGAGGAGACCTTTATCAGAAACACTTGCTGTAAGGATTGTTTCCCAGTTTTCCGCTTTCCTTCTAATCTTGGTTGCATTACTTTTTGTTTTTTTGGGGTTTTTTTGTTGTTGTTGTTTTTGTTTTGTACAAAAACTTTTCAATTTAATATGATCAAAATTATCTGTTCTACATTTCATAATACTCTCTAACTCTTGTTTGGTCACAAATTTTTCCCCTCCACTGGATCTATTAAGTAGACTATTCGTTGCTCTCCTAATTTGATTGCTTCAAGTGTCTATGTCACTGTTTATCAAGATGTAATTTCCTTACTTAACTCTTTTATTTAGGTCCATTTTTCCTGTTATTTTGTCTAACATCAGGATTGCTACTCTTTTTTTTTTTACTTCAGCTGAAGCATAATAGATTCTGCTCCAGCTTCTTAGCTTTATTGTGTGTGTGTGCGCGCGCGTGTGTGTCTGCTTCAAGAGTGTTTCTTGTAAGCAACATATTGTAGGATTCTGGTTTTTGATCCACTCTGCTATCCACTTCTGTTTTATGGCAGAGTTCATCCCATTCATATTCCTAGTTATGATTAGTACCTGTGTATCTCCCTCCATCCTATTCTTTCTCCTGTTTATTTTCACTCTCCTTTCAACTTTTCCTACATCACCAATGTTTTGCTTTGTCCTAACTCCCCTGATCTGCTTTCCTTTCTGTTAGTCTCCCCAACCTTCCATCCCCTCCTACTTACCTGTTGGTAAGATATATTTCTATATTCAACTGAGTATGTATATTATTCCTTCTTTGACCCAATACTGATGAGAGTAAGGTTCAAGAGATGCCCATAGTGTACCCTTACATCTTCCCCTTTGCTATTAGTAAAATGTCTTTCTTGCCTCTTCATGGGAGATAATTTAACCCATCCTAACTCTGTTTTCCTTCTGCATCCATTGCATTCCTCTTGCTCATTCCTTAATTTTTTTTATGTCATGACCTCAAATTCACCTTATACCTGTACCCTCTGTCTGTGTATATTCCCTCTATCTCTACTGTTAGTAATACAATTTTTAAGTTACAAGTATCATCTTCCTGCCTAGGCATGTAAACCGTTTAGCTCTATTAAAAACCTTATGCTCTCTCTCTCTCTCTCTCTCTCTCTCTCTCTCTCTCTCTCTCTCTCTCTCTCTCTCTCTCTCTCTCAGTTTATGCTTCTCTTGTATCTTGATATTGGAGATCAACTTTGTTGTTTACTTCTGTTCTTCCCCTTATGAAAGCTTGAAATCCTTCTATTTTGTTTAATTAAAATTTTTTCCCTTGAGGTATTATGGTCAGTTTTGCTGGGTAAGTGATTCTTGGTTATAGTCCTAGCTCCTTTATCCTCCAGAATATCATGTTCCATGCCCTCCAGTCCTTTAATATTGCAGTTGCCAAGTCCTGTATGATCCTGATTATGACTCCCTGGTATTTGAATTGTCTCTTTCTAGCTACTTGTAGTATTTTTTCCTTGAACCAATAGTTCTGAAATTTGGCTAAAATGTTCCCTGGAAATGTTATTTTGGGAAAACTTTCCTTAGGTGATTCGTGGCTTCCTTCAATGCCTATTTTGTCCTCTGGTTCCAGGACATCAGGGCAGTTTTCCTTGATAATTTCTTGAAAGATGCTATCCAGTTCCACCTTTTGGTTATGACTTTCAGGTAGTCCAATGATTCTGACACTGTGTTTCCTGGATCTATTTTCCAAGTCAGTTGTTTTTCCCATGAAGTATTTTACATTTTTTACATTTTGTTTTCATTCTTTGAATTTGTTTGATGGATTCATTATATCTCATAAAGTCATTAACTTCCACTTCCCAATTCTAGCTTTTAAGGTGTTGTTTTCCTTGACTAGTTTTTGAACTTTGTTTTTAATTTGTACAATTGTACTTTTTAAGGAGTTGTTTTCCTCAGTGGATTTTTGTATCACCATTTCCATTTGGCCAAATGTACATTTTATTATTATTATTTATTAATTTGTTTATTTTTAGTTTTCAACATTCACTTCCATAAGATTTTGAGTTACAAATTTTTCCCCACCTCTCCCCTCTCCAACCCCAAGATGGCATGCATTCTGAATACCCTTCCCCTTAATCTGCCCTCCCTTCTATCAGCCCCCTGCCCTTCTCTTATCCCCTTCCCATTCTATTTTCCTATAGGGCAGAACAGATTTCTATACCCCATTGCCTGTATATCTTATTTCCCAGTTGTATGTAAAAACAACTTTTAACATTTGTTTTTAAAATTTTGAGTTCCAAATTCCTCCCTTCCTCTCTCTCCACCCAACCTCATTGAGAAAGAAAGCAATTTGATATAGGTTATACATGTGTAGCCATGCAAAACACTTCCATAATAGTCATGTTGTGAAAGACTATTTCCTTCTATACTATCCCATCCCTCACCCATTTATTCTATTCTCTCCTTTGACCCTGTCCCTCCTCAAAAGTGTTTGCTTCTGATTGCCACCTCCCCCAATATGGCCTCCCTTCTATCACCCTTTCCTCTCTTATCCCCTTTCCCCCTATTCTCCTGTAGGGTAAGGTAGATTTCCATACCCAATTGAGTGTGTATGTTATTCCTTCCTTAAGCCAAGTCCTATGAGAGTAAGATTCACTCATTCCCTTGAACCTCCCTTCTCTTTCCCTCCACTGTAAAAGCTTTTTCTTGACTCTATTATGTAAAATAATTTACTCCATTCTATCTCTCCCTTTCTCCTTCTCCCAGTACAATCTTCTTTCTCACTCCTTAATTTTATTTTTTTCGATATCATCTTTTCATTTTCAATTCAACCTGTGCCCTCTGTCTATATGTATGTATGTGTGTGTGTTTGCATGTATGTATGTATAATCCCTCCAACTATCCTAATGAGAAAGGTCTCATGAGTTACAAATATCATCTTTCCACGTAGGAATATAAACAGTTCAACTTTAATAAATCCCTATGATTTCTCTTTCTTGTTTACCTTTTCATGACTCTTGAATCTTGTGTTTGAAAGTCAAATTTTCTATTCTGCTCTGATCATTTCATCAAGAATGCTTGAAAGCCCTCTGTTTCATTGAATGCCCCCTTTTCCCCCCTGAAGAATTATAGTCAGTTTTGCTGGGTAGGTGATTCTTTGTTCTAATCCTAGATCCTTTGACCTTCAGAATATCATATTCCAAGCCATCGGGTCCCTTAATGTAGAAACTGCTAAATTTTGTGTTATCCTGATTTTGTTTCCGTGATACTTGAGCTGTTTCTTTCCAGTTGCTTGCACTATTTTCTCCTTCATCTGGGAACTCTGGATTTTGGCTATAATATTCCTTGGAGTTTCCCTTGGGGGATCTCTTTCAAGAGACCCAGATCTAAGCATGGGCAAAGCAAGAGAATACTGCCTTAGCACCAACAAAGAGATTCCTGCAATCCCCCTCTGATAAGCCACTCAATCCCCCCACCATCTGTAGGCCAAAAGCTCTAGAAGCAGCCACTGCCAACTCCACACCAGGGCTGTGCCAGGGCTGGGGCTGGGCCATGCTCCACTCTCACCCAGGTCTTACAGACTTTTCCCACCTACCTTTTAAATTGTCTTTGGCATTTGTGGGTTGAGAAGTCTGGAAACTGCCACAGCTGCCCATGATGCAATCATACCAGGACTGCTCTGGATTTGCTGGGATCCTGTCTTTGCCGGTGTGGCCTATGCTGAACTGTACTCTTCTCCCTGCTCTAAGTAGTATATCTTTCTCATCAAACATCCAGGTTGTCTTGTGCTGGAAATTTGTTTCACTCTGTCTTTTTGTGGGTTCTGTTGCTCTCAAATTTGTTTAGAGTCATTTTTACAGGTATTTGAAGGGGTTTGGGGGAGAGCTCAAGCAAGTCATTATTTTTACTCCACCATCTTGTGGCCAAATTTACTTTTTAAACAGTTTACCAGGTTGTTGACTCTTTTTTTTTTTCATGTTTCTCTTGAATTATTCTCATTTTTTCCCACATTTTTCTTCTGTCTCTCTTAAATGCTTTTTTAGTTGTTTTTTGAACTCTTCCATGGGTTTTTTCTGGGCTTGAGACCACTTCCTGTTTTTCTTTGGGGTTTTTGCTCATAGGTGTTTTTACATTGTTGTCATATTTTGAGTTTATGTCTTGTTCTCTGTCACCAAAATAATTTCCTATGGTCAGATTCATTTTTGGTTGTTGTTTTTTGTTCATCTTTTTTTTTTTTGGTGGGGGGGTGGGGTTTTTTCCTCTTTTAAATTTGAGCTCTGCTCTCAGGATGAAAGAAGCACTGTCTCTGGCTTCTTGTGTTAGTGGCTATAGGTCCTGGATATTTACCTGGTGTTGTGCTACTGTTGCCCTGAGGCCCCCAGGGGACCCTTGAGTCTGATGCTGAACTAAGGAGGTGGGGTGGGGTTGGTTAGTACTGCTGGAGTCTGTAGGGGTCAGGCAGCTTACCTGGCACTAAACTGGGATCTTACTGGTGGTATCTGGTGTATGCTGACACTGGGTGGGTGTTTCTGCTTTTCCCCAGGGCTACACTGAAATAAGTGGTTTTCTGGCCTCACGTGGCTGCCTGTTTTTTCAGGCACCCATGGGGTTGGTGTGCTGTGCTACAGCATGTGGCAGTTCTCAGAGATGTAGTCTGCCAGTTCTCATGGCTTTGCTAAGGCATGTGTGGTGTTTGCCTGCTCCTCCATACTGGGGCTCAGGAGCTCCCACTGGTTTGCTGAGGTGCAGTGTGCTTCTGGTTTGCTAGGATGCTTTCAGTCCTGGACTGTGGTCCCCTTTTTACTCAAGTAAGATGGAATTCTTGCCTATCTCCAAGTTTCTTGAGCTGAAAGATTGTTTCATCCTGTCTTTTCACTTGTTCCAGTGTTCCAGGGTTTCTTTTAGGGCTCATTTTGTGGTTGTTTGGGGGTGAGTATGGGGAAGTTATAGCAATTTAATGTTTACTCTGCCATCTTGGCTCCCAGGAGTCTATATGGCAAAATAATTTTTCTAAAACCATAAAATAAAGTACTTAGGCTACAAAGGTAACTGATTATATATAAAAAAATGTAGGTGGCATTTATGTAGCACATTAAATTTTACAAAGTGATTTATGAATATTATTTTATTTGTAATCCTCACAACAACCTTTGGAGGTAGGTGCTATTTTTATACAAATTTTTTAGATAAGGAAACTGAGGCAAACAGATGGTAAGTGACTTGCCCAGGACCATATTGCTAGCAATTGTCTGAGGACAGATTTGATATCAGGTCTTTCTGACTCTAGGTTTAGTACTCTATCCACTGTACTACCTCCTTGCCTCTGTGTTGAAATATAAATATTTTTCCCAATTCAAGTTCATAGACCTCAATCAAATCTATATTCTGATCCCTTGTGCATCCATAGACTTAAAGTTAAGAACCCTTGCTCCAGAATACAATGCCCATCTAAAATTATGGTACTCAAATTTTAATATTATAGTCTAGATGTTTTTTTTCTGGGGCAGTGTACAAAAGGAATAATATTTTGCTTGTTCTGGATACTTTTCCTCCTCTAATGCTGTTAGTATTAATAACTTTGGCTTCTATATCACACTATTTACTCACATCAAGCTTGTAGACTTCTACAAAGCCCCAGTACTTTCCCCCATAGGCAATGCTTTCTAGACATGACAATAAAATGTAAATTCCTTTGTTGTTTTGTATTTATATCATGAGTGCCTAGCTTAATGTTTTGCACAAAGTAGACAATGAATAAATAGTTGTGAAAATCAATTTCATTGGAAAAGATTCAATTTAATTTAGAATTAAATCTTGGAGCAACTAGATGGCTAGGTGGATAGAGCTCCTACCTTGGAGTCAGGAGGACCTGAGTTCAAATTTGGCCTCAGACACTTGACATTTACTAGCAGTGAGACTCTGGGCAAGTCACTTAACCCCAATTGCCTCACCAAAAAGCAAAAAAAAAAATTAAATCTGGTGTTTATGTTGACATTTCTTATTTTTTGCCTAGACATAAGATTATATATTTGTTTTATTTCATTATATTAAAATCTAGTACAATACTGTAGATTATTAAGCAATTTTGGAATTCCTCCTGTCTTTCAGAGTGTTGTACAATCCTTTCAGCTTTGATTTATCTTCAATACATGCTCTCTATGACTTTTTTTTTTTTTCAGGTCATAAGTAAAATGTGAAATGTTAGCACAAAGTGAAGCACAAATCCCTGAGGTTCTCTACTGGAGAATTTCTTCCACGTTTGACATTGACATTTTTTTTTTGATCCAGCCAATTAAGGAACTTCTAATGTAATTAACTAAATATACAAATTGTACCAAAAATCTTAGTTTTAATCTTAACAGCTATTAACAATTTAATAGTTTTAATAATTTTAAAAGCATAAAACTATACTGAGACTTTTTGGGGACCCTGTATAACTCTGACATCATCTAGCTCATATGTCTCCATGTTTTACATAAGGATAGCATGAGAAATGTTGTCAAATACTTTCCTGAAATCATGGTAAACTAAGCAAAATATACTTAGCGTTTTTTTTTATATACCCATCTGACAAAACTGTAAAAAAAAAAAAAAAGAAATTTAGTCTGGCATAATTTGTTCCTGGTGAAGTCATACTGGCTCTTTACTATGACTGCTTGCTTTTCAAGATCTTCACTGACCATCTCTTGGTCTTCTTAAACAAAGAAAAACTAGGGAAGAATGATCATAGCATTACCCTATGGTGCTGAAATTTAGAGAGCCTTAATACCATCTGTACTCCATCATCTAGCAAGCTGAGAGTATATTGCATGACAACAGCTAGCATTAACATGTTGCTTAAAGGTTTGTAAAGCACAGTACAATATTATGTATCATTTTTATCCTCACAGTAACACTGGGAGGTAGGTACTATCATTATGCCATTTTAAAAATGGGAAAATTGAGGCAGTCAGAGGTGAAATAACTTATCCCATGCCACACAGCTAGAAAATGTCTGATACCAGTCTTCCTGACTCTAGGTCTAGCATGTAATCCATTGCCCCACCTAGGTATTCAATGCCTAACTTGCCTCATAGTTCTGTGGGGAATGTTGAACATATTGGGAAAAAACAGCTGAAATAATTAACAGTGAAATGAAATATATGAGAGAATAAAATAGGACTTATCTGTTCTCAGTGGGATGGAGACAACAGGTCTGACTAAAATTCATGCCAATATACTGAAACAAACACACAAACAAAAATCATGGATATTATTGATTAGTCAGTGTAGAAAAATTGTGGCCAACAGAAGTGGCACTTCAAGAAAGGAAATGGGAGTTCTTGGAAGAAGGAGTAGGAGAAAAGAGTAAGACTTGAGTAGAGTAAGGATGAAAAAAACTCATATGGATGACTTGAAAGGGTGTAGACTAGTGTACTAGGTCAGTAGGTGATTTTGGGGTGGTGAAATTTGTAAAATTTAGGAGAAATTGAGGAAAGTTTGTAGAACAATTTCCATACTGAGATACTCATACACATTCTACTTTCAGATTCTAGTAAAAGCTGGATCAAAGGACATTAAGGAGAATATAAAAGGATTAAGGAGGATTAAGGCAGATCAAGGAGGATTAGGGAATGGAACCTGAAGAGGTAAACTCCTGAAGGAAAAAGAGAATTTAAGAGGAGGTAAAGTAAGAAAAGGTAAGTAGATTAATTAGAGGGTTAAGCAAATGACAGAATGGTGGGTGGTGAAACATACCAAACTTTAGTGTGGGGCTGAAGGGGAGGTGCAAGTGGATGTTCCTTTGGCATTATTGAGACAAAGCAAATAAGCTTGAAAGAAGTTCTCTGTAAAAAAGTTTAAACTAAGTGCTTAAAGTTGAGGTATAAACACCCACAGGAAATTTCAAAAATCAAAGCTGAAAAATTTTACTATAGTAGAAGGAATCCTATAGTAACTTGCATCATTATCAAATGTGTGATGTTTGTATTCCTGCCATAGTCTGGTAATTATTATCTGTGTTCCAAATGTAAGCTGATCTCACTATTACTGGAGAACAGGAAGGCACTTCTATAACACTCTTCTACACCTCCAAGCTCTTAAAGATACTAATTGATTCTCTACTTCAATTTCATAAAGTAAGGCTTCAATAGGAAAGAAGGGGAACCTAACCAGAGGAGGGAAAATTAGACCCTTTTCAGAATAGTGGAGAATGGGAGAATGTTACATACAAAAGAAAGGGAAAGAAAGAAACCTCTTTACAAATAGAGTTTAAAAACATATTTTAAAATATTCTTGAAAAGTTAATAATTGGGGCAGCTAGGTGGCACAGTGGATAGAGCACTGGCCCTGGAGTCAGGAGGACCTGAGTTCAAATCCAGTCTCAGACACATGACACTCACTAGTTGTGTGACCCTGGGCAAGTCACTTAACCCCATTGCCTAGTCAAAAAAAAAAGTAAATAATTAGATGCTATGAAGAGGAAGAATCTACTTGCTCTTTCAAGGTTGAGATAGGAGAGCAACCATAGCCATCATAGGAGGGATCATCTAGTAAACAGTAGAGGAGGAAGAAAAATATTAGAAAGTGGGTATCTTCTCATAGGTACTGAGGCAGTCATTTGTTATGAAAAGTAGACTAATCAGTCCATATCAGTATAGACTGACAGCAAACATAGAGTCTTCTTGGGACACATATCCAAGACAAAACAGAAATTCTCCAAGACTTAATGAAAATGAAGGACAATTACCCACTTGCTCACATTCATGTGGGCACAAATGACTCTTCCAATAAGAACCCAAAAAGTATCACCAATGATTACGAAGTCTTGTGCAAGAAAATGAAGACCGTAGTAGTGCATAGGTCATGTTGCTCATTAAAGAAAAAAGGTGCAAAAAGGAAAGTAAATTTGGAAAGTGAGCAGCTGGCAATGAAGGCAGTGGCTTGGAATGAGATTTGATTTACATATCACAGTTTACAACAAGAGGTTGAAGGATTCCTGGCCAGAGGTGGAGTACATTTAACAAAGGCTAGAGAGAATGCATTTGTCAGGGGTCTTGCAAAATTAATCAAGAGAACTTTAAACCATAAAAAAAGATGAAGAAAGTAGACTGTTTATGTAGATACCCCTAAGCTATATAGGAGTTCTTAACATAGTGGTATTGCAGTGCTCAAAATGTGATCTGAAGTCCCTAACATCTTGCCATGAGATGTCAAAGAGACATCTGGAAATCTAATGCTATAAAGTTCAAAGATCCAAAGGACCTCACCCTGGGAAATGAGGTCAGCACATGAATTAGGAGAATCAGAGAAAGGCCAGAAAAGGTTGACCACTCCTACTTAGCTGTGGAGCAGGGAGTAGTGACTGGCTCTGGTAAAACAAACAAACAAACAAACAAAAAACCCTAATTCAGATAATGAGTGAATCAAATAAAACACCAATCATTATTAAAAAAAAAAACTATTGCAAATTTGGGAATCCACAAAAAGGAGGAAAAGGTAACTTAGTAACAATCAAGCAGAAACTCTAAGAAGAAAGAATGTGCATTTGTTTTTCACAAGGACTACATGAATATATAGAAGAAATGAAGGGAAAAAATTAAAATAATATAAAAGTTCTATATGAAAGAATTGGAAGGAGAATTAATAGCTTGGAAGAAAAAGTGGTAAACCTCCTCCCAAAAAAGTGGATTCTGATAATTAGAGTTGACCAAACTGAAATCAGTGCCTCCTTGAGACAGATATAAATGTTAGAGTAAAGATAAAATATTAAAAAATATAATATAATGTAAAATGTCTCAAGATAAATATAAAGCTAGGAAAAAAAAACACATGAAGGCAGAATAATTTAAGCATCATTGGACTTCCTGAAAATCATTTTTAGAAGTGAATCCTGGACAGTATATTTCAAGAAATCATAAATAAAAACTTTCCAAGTTTATTGGCATGAAAGAGCTACGTGAAGATAGAGTGTGCCAATCATGCCTGAAAAGAACCCAAAAAAGAAAATCCCCAGGAATGCCATAACACAACACACAACTCCCACAACAAAGAAGAAATATTGTAAGCACCCAGAAAGTAGTTCAAGAACTAACAACTACACTCAGCATCACATAAGACATAATATATTTTCTCTAAATGAGAGAGAAGAACTTGAAATTTAATATTTCCAAAACAAAGCAAAGAAGAAAAAAAATGAGATAGGCTTACAACTAGGAATAATTTACTTAGTGAAACTAAATATAAAACTATGATCTCAGAGAGTTGAGGGATGGGGGTGGAAGCAGCATCCTATTTTTGAAAAAAGACTTTCAGGCATTTCTGATGGAAATTCTGGAGATTTTAGGGACTTTAAAATATAAAGGAAAGAATCCCAAAAAATCTAGAAAGGTAAATTAATTTGAGCAATTGCAAGGAACTGCATGATGTTACAGTGATAACATACTCATACAAAGGGAAGAAACAAGTGTCCTGTCAAAACATTCATGATTTCACCGGGCATTGAGATAGTTAAATAAGAAAACAAATCTTTAAAAAAATATGGAAGCTTAGGGGATGGATTTATTTTGCTTTGAACATTTGAAGAAGAGAAAGAGTAGGAAAGATAAAAGGAACATAACACTGTAGGATGGAGTTAGAAAAGAGTGCAACTTGAATGAGAAGAAAAGTATATAAACATGGAGTAGGAGGTGAGAAGAATCAACAGTAGATGAATTTCACTCTTAGCTGAAATGGACAAAGGGAGGTTGAATACATACATAGTTAGAACTAGAATTATTTAAATTAAACAGAGAAACTAGTGGGGATGAGGGAGTGGTTAAGAGGGACATAGATAATATTAAGGATCAAACATCTTCAAAGCAAAACAAAATCCCAATCCAGAAGGGAGATAAAAATAAAATAAAATAAAATAAAATAAAAAAAACAAAGATCAAGAATATAAGGGCATCCCTTTGACTGTGTCTCAGACAACTGGAAAATCTTAAACTGATTGGGGCAGATGAATGTAATGGAATAGTATTGTATATTATAATAGTATAAAATATAACAAAACATTTTCAGAGAATCTTGAGTAGTATGATTTGATACTGAATGAAATGAGCAGAACAAGAATAATTCAACAAATTTAGCAACTATGTAAAGAAAAATAACTTTGAAAACTTTAGAACTCTGACCAATGCAGTGACCAACATGGATATATTATGAAGCATGTTTCTTATTCCTTGACAAAGAGGTAATGGACTCAAAATATTGAGAGATAAATTTATGGACATGTGTAATGTATGGATTTGTTTTGTTTGACTATAACAATTGGTTACAAGTTATTTTTTTCTTTTCCTTCCTTGTTTCTTTCCTTCTTCCCTCCTTCCTATCTGTCCTTTCCTTTCTTCTTTCTTTCCTTCCCTCTTCCCTTTCTTCCATCTCTTCTTCTTTCCTTTTCTTCTTTCCTTCCTCTCCATTTTTAATTGGAGGAGGGGTTTATAAACAATATTGATATCATTCTAAATAAAAGGACCTACATAACATTTATTTTTAAATGAACAGAAAAAAGCTTAGAAGGAAGCATGAATGAGTCGGGCACTTAGGCAAGTAAGGGGAAGAATTTATTATATACTTCCTTCTAAAAAGGAAGTGTTATTAAATGATGACTCAGTCTCATATAGTATCCTAATTCATTTTCTGCTGTGTGTATGGAAATGCTCTTTTTGATATTTAAATTGAGAAAAAAAATTCAGAAAAATAAATTTAGAAAGTTCACTGTTGTTATGAAGCAAAATAATCTCAATGAAATGTTTTAAAATTTGTACTGCTCATAATTAGAAATTATAAAAAGTCATCAATTAATTTGCACAAAAATTGAATATAATATTATAGGAAATAATCAAGGAAAATATTTGAAAAGTGAAAATAAATACAGGTTATGGTGTACACATAGAAAGTATCCACAATGTGTATTGTATATACTTATATGTGTATATAGTATTCAAAATTTTTAGACATAATCTTCTACTTTCCTAAATACATAATTCAATATTAAGGGAAATAATACTCAAACTGTTAGAAGAAAGACAGAAATTGAATGACATAGAAAACTAATCAATATCACAGCAGACTTTTTATGGAAGATAAGATATAATCTGAGAAATCAGAACACAACATATTTAAAATAAATAGGTATTGGGCAAGAACCCAGAGTTATCTTCCCAGGAAAACTCACTATTCTACTTCAAGGCAGGAGATGGACATTTACAAAGTAATCAGACCTTGTCGAGTTCACGGAAAGACATACCCTCTTCAATGAAATCTTCTTAAATCATCTAAGCCTCTTAGCCAAAGAGATAAGTACTTAAAGCAATCCAAACTTATAAAATCAAGACAACCAGCTAATAACAATGTGAAAACTCTTAGAGATATAAGAACCCTCTAAGAGTTATATTAGCTAAATCAGTAGTTTCTAAACTTTTTTGATCACATACCCCTATCAGTAATATATATATATAACTTAAGGGTATTATGAAACATATTAAAATATAAAGAGAAAATGGTGAGATACAACCAAGAATCTCATCATTCCACACAACTGGATCAGCCTTAGTATTCATATCTCATCAGTACCCTCAGTACATCCTGCTACTCTGATTGGAGGGCAGAGTGAAGAATTCCAAAACCTCCATTTAAGGAGAACTCCAAAGCCAGCTTCATTTAGCAACTGGCTGCATTCCTTTGGAAATCTCCATCATGCTCACCAGTTGATTACATTCCCCTGCCCCTTTTTTCAGCTTCCTTTTTATGGGTTATCTCCCCTCATTAGACTGCAAACTCCTGGAAGACAGGACTATCTTTTGCCTCTTTTTATATCCTGAACACTTGACACAGTGCTTGATACATAGTAAATTCTTAAAAAAAAATAAATCTTTTGTTCTTATTCAAATATTGCCAAAACTATGTAAAAGTATAAGAAGGATGATATGATTGATAGTTTCATTATTCTAAAAATTCCTGTATATTTCCTGAGAGATGAGAGATTTATGAACAATAGGTGCTTGCTAGTAATTATTCAGTTAATATGATCTATGTAGCTAAGTTGGCTAATTTCTTTTTCTTTTCATTTTTAAAAAATTTTTAATGTATAGGATAAAACAATCATTTCCATATCATACTATAATTAAACATATGATTACACACTGCAAATCTATCATGTACAACTTGCTATTCATTTTAAATATATAATAAAGTTATCATGTAAGTTTTTTTTTTCCATTTTTTCTCTCTCCTCTTTCTGCCCCAAAGATGGCTACCATTAGACACAAATAGGTATATGTATGTAAAATCATTCTGTACATATTTCTATTTATCAGTTCTTTCTCTGGATACTGATAGTGTCTTCCTTATTATTTCCTTTGTAGCTAATTTGGGTTATTTACAATAATCAAAATGACTTATTCACTCAAAGTTGTTCTTAAAACAATATTCCTGTTACTATATACAATGTTCTCTTTGTCCTGCTCATTTCACTCTTCATTATTTCATGCAAGTCTACCCATTTTTTTAAGATCTTTGAGCTCATAATTTCTTGTACCAGAGTAGTATTTCATCACAAGCATATACTGCAACTTGTTCAGCCATTCCCCAATTGGCAGGCATCCCCACAACTTCCAGTTCTTTGCCACCACAAAGATTACTACTATAAATATTTTAGAACATATAGATTATGTTCCTTTTTCCATAATCATCTTTGGAAATAGACCTAGTAGTGGTATTGCTGGACAAAAGGGTATAGGAAGTTTAAAAACTCTTTAGACATAATTTTTTTAATTATTTTTTTATTGAAACGTATACATTGAAACAATCAAATCATAGATCACAATGAACAAACAGCTTTTTAGAAGGAATCAAATATCTTATTTTATAATTATTCACTACATTAAATGCAAAAACAGCAAACTAAAGTTAATTGTCTCTGATTTCAGTTCATTAAAGTGTTTTAAATATAAATTCATTCCTGTTTCTTTATGTGAGTCTATGTAATGGATGATATCAGACCTTAATTTCCTATTTCTGATTGGATATGAAGTTTTGTTTTCATGGTAGTATAAGGATGTATGAGTGTATGGGTGTTCAAGGAGCCCTAGCACCTCTGATATGAAGGCTTGCTGGGCCCTTTTGAGGACTGCTCATCCACCTTTGGTGTCCACCTGGCACTCAACTCTCACTTACAACTCCAAGAAGCTGTAGCATGTGCAGCAGTCACCATAAACTAGTAAACCATAAGTAAACCATCTCAGCAGATTGGTTAAACCAGGTTGAGGGTAACAAATGGGCTACAAATCTATTAGTGAGTTTGTGGGAGGTATCTATCCCAAGTATGTGAAGACCCCCCTGGCAGAATTGATATATGAGTACAATTTGTTCTAACAGCCATGAAGGCAGCAGAAGTAGGCATCGTGGAACACTTAGAGTTTGGTCAGACATCAAAGATTCCAAGTTCATCTGTTGCATCCCAAGTCATCACCAAATATCCTGACATTTGTCTTGCCATTGAATTTTGGTGACTCTGGAAGAGAAAGCAATGTTGACAATTTTGTGCAACTCTGTCTCATGTATGTACAGTTCATACACTAGTCAAGACACCATCCTGTGATACCATTGGTCCTCTTCAAAAATGAAAGACAAACAACAGTGTTAAGGGACAGAAAGAAGACCAGTTTTAATTGACTAAAGAATGTAAAAAGGCAGTTTATGTATAATAAACCTAAAAAGTTAAATTGGAGATAGGTTGTTAAAGTCTTTAAATGCCAAACATAGGAGTTTATATTTGATCACAGAGTCAGTAAGGATGCATTTGAATTTAACTAAGTAGGGTATAAGGAAGTGAAATTCTAAGCTTGGGTTCACCGGAAGGAACCCAGGAAGATTCTCACCAATCAGCTAGATCTGCTGAATGGTGGTCAAATAACTTGAGAAACAATCTGAAAGTTAAAAAAAATGATTAGTATGCTAAGGAAGACTGTTCAGTGACAGTGGCTTCAGCTCCTAGTATACAAATTTGATTGTTTTGTGAATTTCTAGACTCATTCATTCAAAGATATAGAGGAGAGTTAGTAGCTGTGCCACCAGACAATTATTAAACACTTGATAAGTCTTCAAAACTTCAAACTACAAAACCTCTTTTTACCTCTCTCTTTTTGCTTTTGAAATTACTGGAGATAAAATTTTCTTGATGTTATTTTCATTGAAGATTAGGGAATTTCTAATTAGCTAAATCACCTTCATTTCCTACATTAAATCAAAAAAATCATTCAATCTCCAGGGGTGAGTGAGAATGGTAGAAAGGTTTGGGTGCTGTTATATACAATTTCCACAAAATCTCTACTTTACAAGTCTAAATAGGTGTATCCTCCAAAATTCATTATTTTGGCATATTAAAAAAAAAAACATTCAAACAACACTGTAATCACAAATTTGGAAATCTAAATGAAACATACTATATTTCAATTATAAATTTCATCTCTTAAATTTGCAATACATTAAATTCCTTGAAATAGAAGGATTGAACCATTATCCTTCATATCTAACTCTCTCTGTCTCTGTCTCTGTGTCTCTCTCCTTGTCTCTGACATTGAGAATTATGGTTCTAAATTCCCCTTTCTGATAGCATTGTAGACATGAAACAACAGTGAACAAATAGACAGTTACTTCAAAGATAGCCAAAGAAAAATCAAGAACTTTAAAGAAAAATTCTTTAGGGAATTTTTTGGATTAAAAATAATAATTTAAAAAATTTAGTCATTTTTTTCCCCAACAGAGTCTTGAGACATTTGATTGCTCTGTTTATCTCCCATTTCAGAAATCCCAAATGCCAGGGCCACATTACATTGCATATAGCAAAGGACCTGGTCTATTCCCAGCTTTCCAGGAGACTGGACTGAGTCTTGGTCAGTGGTTTATATAATCTAATAGGCATCCTTATGCATGGAACATTATAAAGGTTGGAATCCAAGCCATAAATATACAGCAATATCACATCACTTTTCAAATTACCAAGGGTCTACATTATTTTCAATTTATCTTTTAATAGATAAATTTAAAGAAAAAATGTCTCTTACCATCCCTTGAGAGTAAAAGAGAAAAAGAGTCACCACAGGAGGTTAGTTGAATAAAATCATACATTGTATACTCTCTGAATGTCCTGAGTAGTGGAAAACTTAGCCACTTTTCTCAGGAGTCCAGTCATCCTAATTCTGACACCAAATTGTTAGGGAATTTCTCATATTGGGTTTCTGGGAATACAGGGATCATCTTACCAACCATCTATATATGCTGACTAGTTATGAAATAACTTGAGCAGCCATAATGGAAATACAAAGTTATGTTAGTATGCTAAAGAATACTGATTGCTAATAGCAGCTTCAGCTTCCTTGGGTACAGATTTGTTGATTATAACTTTTAAGGTTCACTTAAGCTACATAGCCAATTAGCAGCATTCTGCAGCAATTTGACATAGATAACATACTTTTCAAAGTAGCTAGGTGGCACAGTGAATAGAGTTCTGAGACTAGAATCATGAAGATATTAGTTCAAATTCAGCTTCAGATATTTACTAGGTTTGTGACCCTGGTCAACTCACTTAAACCTGTTTGTCTCAGTTTCCTCATCTGTCAAATGAACTGGAGAAGGAAATGGCAAACTCTTCCAGTATTTTTGCGAAGAAAACCCTGGATAGGGTCCCAAAGAGTTGGACATGACTGAAACAACTGAATAGCCAAAACATACTTTTCACAAGAGAGAAAGGGATAGAGTAAAAGGAAATAAGTGAGAAAAAAAGTAGAGTTTCTGGGAAATATTTGCCATGCAGCTGTCAGAGTTTGTTATCAAAATAGTCCAGGGGTGGGGAGCCTGTAACCTTGAAGCCACATGTGGCCTCCAGGCTACAGGTTCACCAGCCCTGAAATATTACTTGATCAAGGGCAGGAAAGAATGGGTGGTGACCAAATACTTTTGCAATTGCTAATGAAATCCATTTGTTCTAAAATAGTAATGTATAGGTAACCACTGAGACAAAATTGCAGATGTCTTATCCTAGGACAATAGATAATTTTTACAACATTGGATAAGACCATTTGCTTTACTGTGTCATCATATAATTTATTATATTTTATTTCTCCTTCAGGTAACATGATCACACCCATGTTTGTGAAAATTACATAGGCAAGTATGTGGTAGATGGATTAAGAAAAGTAGAAAAATTAGGAGACAATAATTCAGGTAAGATATAATAACCTCCTAGTTTGGGAAGTCACTGTGTGAGTAGAGAGAAAGTGGCATATATGAGAAATGTGGAGATACAAATGGCAAGATTTGATAACTAAGAGGATATTCTGAGTAAGTGAAAGTGAAGAATTGAGGATGACACCAGGGTTGCAAATCTAGGTGATGAGAAGGATGGTGGTGTCCTCAAAAGAAACAGAGAAATTAAGAAGATAGGTAAGTATGGGGAGAAAGGTACTGTAATATGTCTCTAATCCAGATCCTGATAAATCCATGCTTGTTCATCCTGTATGACTCACTCTGTTGTCTTCTCCAAAATGAAAAATGTGTGGAGGGGAAAGCTGGAAAAAAGAGAAGGCAAGGATCTTACTCATGGATTATTTACCTGGAGCATAGAGCCTATGTTCAGATATGGATATCATTTACATATTCTATGGATTCATTGTACTATTCTTTGGCATTTTGCATCCCAAGGCTCCTCCTTTGGAGAACACTGTGCTAAATTATTAAATGTTTCAGAAGAAATATTGAGAGAAAAGAGAAGACAAAGGGATTTGTGGAGCAGAATCCAAGAGAAGAAGTATATGGAAAGAAGGCAATCCCTTCATTAAAGGGGCAGTTTAAGTTAAAAATGCTTTGTACTTTTGGGCAAAGGGGATCTGTCACTATCAGTAATTGCATCTGTTTATGGAACTCAGAGTAAGGAAATTTTCTCTACCAACATAGATTAGAAAGTGTCCTGCAGATCTTCTATAGGTTTTAGAAGAGGGATTTGAATCCAAGTCATCTGACTCCAAGACCTTCCTTCTATATCCTAACCATTCTACCCCTTAAAATATAGCTATATAACTAATAAGATAGAGGAATATTTTAGAGTGTTTCAGTTCAATGGGGGTTAATAAAAGAAATGATGACTGTAGACAAGATGGCTTGGTAAGAACTTATACATATACCTAGATTCCTCTTATCACCTCAAGAGAGCTAGAAATACACTATATAAATAACTAATGTTTATGTCAACCTATGATAGGTCATATTGACACTCCTTCCAAAGATACAGATAACAACCCATCAAATCCTTGGTGACATTTGTCCATGTTCTCTAGAAGATTCCTAATCCATAAAATACTTTGCAAAGGTTCTAGATTACTTGGTATCACATAGATACCAACCAGGCTATCCATATGCCTCACACATGTAATATGAATGAGCTACATTCTTTTCAAGTCACATACTATAAAATAACCATATGTATGCTGTTTCCCTTGCATTATTTGTAATGTGTTACAGCTATTTATGACCACCATGTGCTTCTACATTACCTTTTAGGTGATCCTCAGCTGCACCTCTTTAGAGATTATGTTATTCAATAATTCATAACATATAACATGTTATTTATTATATTAATTACTATTTATTAAAAATTACATATTTAAATGGAAGAATTATAACTAAAAAGATGGGACTTTAAGGTATTGGAGTCATTAAAAGGATTACAGTTTTACCAAAATAACCTAGCTTTCTTTTCATCTCATGACTAATTCTGGGCAAAGTTCATTGTGCACCTCCAATGTCTGTGGAACATATATGTACTGATGAATCAACTCCATGGACTGTCCATCCAATGACAAAGCTTTCTTTGGTCAATAGATATTAATTAATCCACTTTTCTTTTTCCATTCTGTACAGTTGTGCTCAAATCTTTGGAATCATTATCAATTTTACTTAGGAGGCTTTCTAATTTTCCAGAGAGAGATTCAGTTATCACAGTGTCATCTGTAAATAGGACCATGTGGAAGATATTATCATCTATCGGGAATTCCTTCTTTGTTTTAACTCTGTTCTGTTCATTTACCATGATGTTGGGAGGATAAAGCTTTAAGAGCATATGTCTCTACATTTTATTCTTTACATGATACATCATCAAAATTTTCTATTTTATCTTTTATGATATCCTATATCTCTTGCTTAGTTCATGATTTTTCTCTATCTATAGCTATAGAAGGTATACAATCTTATTTAATTATATTTTGTTTAATTCTGTGACCTTTAGTGTTCAGGTTATTCAACCATTTTGAATTAATTGTAGAATATAGTGTAAAATGTTGGTCTAAATCTAATTTCTGAAAGAGAAAATGCTTTCCAGTTTTCCTAGCAGTTCTTGTGAAAAGGTATTCCTTTCTTTCTGAATGTCTTTGTCTCTCTCTCTCTCTCTCCTCTTTCTGTGTTTCTGTCTCTGAGTTTCTCTGTTTCTTTTTCTATCTCTGTCCTTCCTTGACTCCTTCTGTCTCTTTGTATTTCTGTGTATCTCTCTGTCTCTGTCTCACTCTCTCCCATTCATTTTGCCTTTTACTTTTCCAATTAAAGAAAAGTTATCTCATATGCCCTGCCCTACTCTACCTCTACATTTCCACCCTTCTGTTTCAGTAACATTAATTGTCTTGGCCCTTTCCAAGTGTTATTTTCAGTGATTCACTTTCATATTGCTTACTTCTTCTAGAATCCTCTAGAATTTTTTTTTCTGATAAATTTTATTTCTTGATGGATAAAGTGGGATGTAGTAGAATCTGCTCTGTAACACTGGGCCATGGGGCAGAATGCTATTTATTTTCTTTCTTGCAACACTTATCTAGAATAGAATGATTATGTAACAATGCCAGTCTTAGAAAAGAGAGCACAATGATCATAATAAGCCCAATAACATTTGAAAGGTATTTTTTTTAATGTAGGGGAATAAAAATGATGAGAATGAAAAACTCAAAAGAGAATTGATGGATTAGACCACATAATGGAAAATATTAACAAAGCAGTGTACACACTGGGTAAAAAGAATATAGGTTGCAGAATTCAAAATTCCAATTATATAACTCAAATTATTAGAGGAATGACAAAATGATAGCATAACTAGAACAGAATGTGTGGTTCCTGCAGTCAAAATCAATTTATTTGGAAAGCAGTGCACAGAGAAACAAAATGCAATTACCAGAAAAAAAAAGTGAAGAAAAAAAATTGAAATTCTTTAATACTACATTTCAGGATGCAGAAAATTTCAGACAATTATTGGGATAAACAGGTAAAGTACAGTTCAGCATATTTTATAGAAGTTTAACAAAAAAGACTCCCAGATTTATTTTAGAGAAACAAATGTTTGCAAAGCTCAAGAGTTTCCAGGGTCAATGGGGAAAAAAATCACATTGCCAGGAAAAGATGGATAGCAACAAAGGAATTTCAGTAAGAATTACAGAGGACTATTCATTAGCAATTTGAAACATAAGGACTGAATAGACTATGACATACTACAAAACAAAAGAAATTACTTGAACCTAAGGTCAACTCATATTGTAGAATTGACCATAATTCTAGAGGACAAAATGAAAATGGATTTTTTTTACAGATTTAATTTCAACTAGGTAATGATTATCTCAAATGATGAATCTAATAAAGTGGGATAATTTGAAGTAATATGAAATATTTCCATTGATTTAAAACCAATTAACATCATATTTTACATAATTATAACTTAGATTAGTATGAATTCAAATACATGTGGCCACTTTACTGGATTCATTGTTCACACTAACAAAAAAAAACTAGGTATAGCTCTAAGCATTCCCTTTTTTTAAAAAAAAACTAGATTTGACAGAGCTTTTGAAAAGCAAATAGAGTAGACAAAAGAAAGTTATGAAAGATAAAACTTTGAGTAGTTTAATATAGATAGGTGAAGATTTAGTGCTTAAATGCTGAAAAGAAGAGAAAAAATCAGTTTCCAAGGAATCCAAACCTATGTAAGGAGTGATTGAAGAAACAAAGGGAGAAAAGTTCTAGTCTTAAGTGTATCAAAAAAGTACCCTTAGTCAGTCACCAATCATTGAAAAATAACTAATTTAATAGATTTGTGACATTATACACAAAAAGCCAGTCAATATCTATTGAGAAGATCATAGTTTTTTTTATTGTTGGTAAGTCTGATTTGTTTTGGTATTTTGAGTTGTTGCTATTTAAATCATTTTCCTTATTCATCTTTGTACAGAAATATAAAGTTCTGCACATAATGAGAGAGTCCCCATTATTCTGTCCCAAATGCCCTATCTTTGCAAATCTACACTGTGAGGTTGGTATAATCATCATATTTCTAGAAGGGGTCATCAATGTAGCAATTCTGCATCTTCCAGAAAGACATGATCATTTTATAAAGGTGTTTGCTTTGTGTTTTGTTGCAGAACACCTGTTCCCTGAGGTGTCTTTTACATGCAACCACAAAATTGGTTCATTAGTAGGCAAATCTTCAACAGATGCATAATAAACTAGCTCCAGAATTGGTCATAAGGAAGCAAAAAAAGTAAAAATATTGTCCTTGTTATCAAGGAATTCATATTCTAATGTGGAAGATGTATGTATGTATTCATGTATGTATATGTATGTATGTTTATATATGTATATGTGTACATATATATGTATGTATATATAGTCTAAAAGAGAGGTGATCTCAGAGAGAAGGCTTTAGAAGTGGAGGGTGGTTAGGCATGGTCTCATGTAGGAAGTGGTATTTCATATGAGTCCTGAAGCAATCTAAGGAAGAGAGAAGGTAGAAATGATAAAGGAGAGCAGTATTCTATGCATAGGGGACAGTCATTGAAAAAGAATAATCAAGAGATGGAGTGTTTGTGACTAACAGCAAGAAAGTCAGTGAAACACCCTGATGAAAGAAACAGTGGATGTGTGGGACTTTGTATTTCTTGAAACTGAAGCAAAAGAAATTAAGGTTTTTAAAACATGGAGGTGACTGGTAGAGTCAATATTTCATGATGCACCTTCTTATTTGGGTCATTTAAAAAGATTATAGTGCACAAACAGAATCTAGAGTGATAGTTGTACTTGAGTGGGAAGAATCACAGTATTACAGAACTGTGAAGTTAGAAGGGAACACTGTGCCTATACCTGAAAAATCAATACCTTCTACAACTTATTCAAACCATAGTAACCTAGCTTTTGATTGAAGACTGTCATTGAGGAGAAATTAAAAGCTTCCCATACAACTTTTAAATAGTCCTAATTGTTAGGATAATTTTCCTGTCATATTTTATTTTGCTTTATTATCATACCTTAATTGCCTCTCAATTGCACCGTAATTCCTAGTACTTCATAAAAGGGCCAAAAAGAGTAAGTGTAATCCCTCCACCACACAATAACATTCAAATATTTTCAGATATTTCAAATAATCTAATAGTCAGATATCTCCAAGTCTCCCCTTTGAAAGATTAAATCCACAAACTTTCTTCCAAAAATCTTCATATAATATAAACTCAAAACTCTTCATCACCTCTAGACATACTCTGGACAACATCCAGTGTATCAGTTTCCTTCCTAATTATGGTGCCAGAAACTAAAGCAAAATCAATGTAGCCCAAATTCATGTGCTGCCATTACACATTGTTGTCTGATGTTGATCTTAAAGCCCCCTGAATCCCTTTGATTGGCCCTTGAAAATTTTCTGACTAACTTTACCTCCCTCATTTACTTCTCATAATATATAATTTTTCAAATCTCAATGTAAATGTTTTTTTCCATATCATTTTATCTGAAGAGACATAGCCTAATGGTGTAGCCTGCAGAAATATCCTGAAATCCTCATTTATCCCTCTAATGTTAGCTAACCTTTCTTGTTTTGTGTTATTTGCAAATTTCATAAGCCTATGACTGATGCCTTTATCCCTGTTGTTGATTAAACACAACAAAATCTGGAATCCCTAATCATTGGTATAGGGAACGCCTGATAAGGAACTTCTATCAATGCAACTGGACATCTTTTCTGGAATGTATACTATTAGAGAATTGATTTGGGTAATGAGAGGTTAAATCTCTTACCGAGGGTCTCATAATCAGTCTGTGGCTGAGCCAGAATTTGAATTAAGTTTCCTTGACTTTGAGGTCAGATTTTTGTCTACTATACCATGTTGCTAAAGAGCCCAGAGCTCTAAGCACAAATTCCTGGTGATGTCCTCCTAAATTTTTATCAAACCATTAAAGAATCAATGGCTACTTTTGGAATCCAGCCATTCAACTGGCTTTTAAAGTATTTAGTTGTGTGATTGTCTAGCCTACATCTTGCTCTTCTTTTTTTCCACATAAAAAGTATTATAGCAGGTTTTGATATAAGGAAAAATTAACTTGATAATTATTACTATGGATGTCAATAGGATGGATATTCCTTTGAATTGGAGTATAGAATCAAAGTGAATTACAAAAAAAAATTCTATTGAAGGAAATGGAAAAAGTGACTGGGTTTGCTGTTTATGCATTTTGGAAAGCAGGCCTAGGTTTGTGACCACTTTTGCACTCTGTCCAAAGCATATGGGACCCTCAATTTCCCTCATACCTGTCATGGCAAAAAACTGCACTAGAAGGAATCTGAAGCACAAATTTCTGAGCATAATCTATTTATTATCAAGGCTAGCCAATAATAGTTGCCAATAATAGAGGTCATTGGCCCCTCATTGACTAGAGACACATCTAACAAGCAGAACAGCTTTTTATAGTTTGGTGGTTACGTAAGTTCCAGTGATGCAAACTAAAATAAGACTCTAATTGGCCTGTAAGAAAGGTGAAGGATGGGTTATACATTTTGCTTAATATGCTGACTTGCAAGAAGGGATCTCCATAATCCATAGCAATGGAGAAAACAGAGTTGAACAATATCATCTAGAAAGTCCTGTGCTAGATACCACTAATACCAAAGAAACCCACTTTTGGGAAAAATATCTCTTTGATATCATCTTCTGGTTGAACCATCTTCTACTTACCTTCCTTATTTCCCTCATGAAGCAGCACCAGTTTGTAGCCTTTAAAATTAAAGAACCTCAATCTATATTGCAGACTCTAATGCCAAAGTCTATACAAGTAAATCCAAATCAAATCCATAAAAAATAATTCCAGTGATTGATTAAAACTCTTAACTATAAATCAATCAATAATCAATCATCAAAATTTCACACACCTCCACAATATCTCGCTCACATTCTAGCTCTTCTCTCTCATATGTCCAACACCCTAGTGCAGGCCCTTATCATGTGCAGCCAAAACTACTATCATGACCTCCTAATTGGTCTCCTTGCCTCAAGTGTCACCTCATCCCAATGCATTTCATTAAGTTAGACTTGATCATGTCACTCCCCTATTTAATAAATTCCAATGACTTTGCCAGCTCTAGCCTAAAATTTGAATTCCTCTATTTATCTTTTAAAGCTCTTCATAACCATGCTTCAGCCTACCTTTTCAACCTCACTGTGCATTACTCTCCCTCTAGCACTCTGCCATCAAGCCAAACTGGCTTTTCTCTTTAGATATATAACTCCATCTCTTGTCTGTATGCCTTTTCATTGTCCATCACCCAGCCCTGAAAGGTGGTGCCTCTTCAATTCTGCATCATAAAATGCCTCTCTTCCTACAGTACAATTACTTGTTTGAAGCATTTCTGTATCACCCAAATGAAAGCATCCTCCATCCTTATATTGTATTTACTTTGTGTTTGTTTTATACATATTAAAATAGATAATCTTGTATCCTTCCCCTCAAAATTGTATATAATCTCATTGAGAGTAGAAATTGTTTTAATTTTTCTGTGCAGTAAACCCTTAATAAATACTCATTGCTTGCTTACAGAAGACATCAAATAATAATGCCTCAATTTACATGTGAAGAAACCAAGACACCAGAACTATGTTAAGCAACTTGTCAAAGGTAATTCTTTTTATTTGGGGGGAGGAGATCTTCTTCCCCTCCAAAATTGAGTAGTAGAAGTGGGACATAAACTGAGAGCTTCTGACTCCCAGTACAGTGGTCTTTCAATTTTGCAATTTTAGCTTAATAGTATGAACTACCCTCAGGATTCTACAAATGGTGGTTATTTTTTTTCAACATGGTGTTCTTTCTAATTCTTATACTTTTATACAGACACAGAAAAGTTAAGTACTTGCCTGCTTAACTCTCCTTGAAACTCATCATTTTCTATTACCATCCTAATAGCAATTAACTGTTTATAACTTGTGACTCAACTATAAATTGGACAGAAAATGTCTCACAGATTTCTAAGGAAAAGGGATATCTATATGTCATATGAGTGGGTTCATCAGAAGGCTTTCAGTTATTGAGAATGTTGGAACTTCTTTGTTACACAAAAATTTCTCCTTAAATGATGAAGACTCACCCCCATTTAGGAAACATTTCAAATTTTATCTGTATCTTAAAATGTAGAAGTATGATATTTTCCCCCTTCCAACCCTAAATGAGATGTATTGAGCATCCTATGGAGATTCAAGAAAAAAAAAAGTAATTATTTATCACTTAAAGAAAAAGGCCATCATCATGTATATTTGTGACCAGAAATATTCCACTTATGTAGCCAAAATTGGGAGGAGGTGGTGCAAGATGGACAGTCAAAGTGTTATGCTAGTATCCCTCACATATGAAAATAATCAGAGCAAGGTCCATCAAAGTTTCAATAATACATGGTCATGTAAACACAGAGTCATTTAAAAATTATCATGAAACATCATGAAGAGCATTTAAAACCAAAGACACAGGTAGATCAGTCATATATTGAGAATGAGAAACAACAGTGCTATACTAGTGCATTAAAAGAACAAATAAATTAAATTTAATTAATAATTAAATAAAATTTATAAATTAATTAACAATAAGTTGAATTAAATTAATTAAAAGAAGAAATGTTGTAATCCATAAATTTTCATCTCAAAAAGAAGTTTTTCTCAAGGAAAAAAAGAGCAAATAAAAGAAAAACTTCTGAGAAGGAAAAGATATATATGGACACTAAAACAGTACATAAAACATTAACAGCAACTAGACATCTATTATCTTTACAAATTTAGATCTTGACAAAGTTAGATCACCCCATCCCACCAAAAAAAGGGAGATAGTTCACTGATACATGTATAATGAGGAGACAAATATTTGCTATTCAAAAGTTTTGGAAATGGAATGTAACTTCTGTTCCTCCCTCTCCAGTCTGTGTAGTGCAATCTTGTGATGTCTCTGGCCTATGTCTACTCATAGTGCAGGGAAAGGATGACAGAAATTGAGATGGCAAATGGAAAGAGAGTGAGTATGTTTTCTTGGCAAAGGCTTAGCAGAAACTGCTGACCACACAGGTTGTATCCCTAAGGCAGGGAAGACTTGAATAGAATTATTACCCCTAACTCAGCTAGAAATGAGAACCAAGGACTGCTGTTTAAAAGGGGTGCAAAAAGAAATTCTCATTGCTGTCTAATGAGAAATCCTTTAAATAAAGGCCAGGTTGTGTGTAGAGCTTATTACTAACATTGTTGGATACTTATTAACTAGCATAAAGGCATATTAATTTTGGACAAATTTCTTTGCAAGACATTAACACTTTCCTTAATGAAGGGAACCACAGCAGTGATAGCAGCAGATGAAGAAAATAGCTGTGTGGTAGAACAGGAGAGATTGAGTGGCAAAGGACTCATAGAGCAAGTGAAAGATTTATTTAACCAAAGTAAGGATTTCTGGTTCAAGCTAGAAGATGCCGTAACTAAAACTAAGGAGCATGACCACAAACTGTTATAGCAATTCATTAAACTTACAGTGACTAAGATTTACTTTCTCATACAGAGCCATGAGGTAGAAGAGTAAACTCAGTTCTTTTTCTTCAATGTTAACATATGTGGACTTCATAGAGCCATCTAGGTACTATTTAAGGTAGTCTCAATGCCATAGTAGCACAGGTAATCTGGAGTAGCCATATAGGTACCTAAAGAAGATGGGACTCACCAGGAAAGTAGGCTGTTTAGCTCCCTTACAAATTCATGTTCCCTCTCTTATGGGGTATGAGCTGCCTAACAATATGGTGGCATTTTATGTGTGAACCAACTATAGATCACTGGGAAAAATAGAGATCACTATAGGGAAATTTTTTTTTAAATTATTATTATCTAAGCCTTCAGACATAAGATATTTTTGTGCTTTTTGTTGTACGCAATATATTTGTTTTATGATGCATGTTTTCTTATCCTTAGATTTATTGAGGAACCAAGGACACCTAAATGAGAGCTGGGAATGAACCACTCAACTGAGGAGTAAATGAGTGAAGACAGATCAAGGAGTCTTTGTAAAAAGTATTAATTATTGATAACACTTCAAATTTGATCCTGGAACTACATCAGTTCAGAGTCATCATTCCAGAATTGTTGCACAGGAAATCAAAAGATAATGATGGCAATTTGTTTTCTTTTTTTTTTTCATTTCCTGTAGGACAGCTTAGTTAACCAGATGTTTTAAAGCTTAATTTAAACCCGCAATGGTAGCCTCCTCTAACACTTCACCTTGGTGAGGGAACTCTGGGCTTGTAGAGCACAAGCATTAGAAGGAAGATTGAAACCTTTTGAGCATGGAACCAATGATAGATTTATGTGTCTGTTACTTATGGACTGAAGTAGCTAATTTAAGAGACCCTCATCACCAGTTTATCTTTAAGGTAATGAATTTTTCAGCTATGGCAATTCTCAAAGGATGCCTACCAAGTTGTAATAGGGTTGGGTTACATACACACATGTATGTATGTATGTATGTATGTATGTATGTATGTATGTATGTATTTACACACATATACACATATACATAAACATATGCATATACATATATACATACGTACATATATTATATATATATATATATATATATATATATATATATATATCTTGGTTGAGGGTGTATCCATCTTGACAAATTCACATCTATTTAAAACACTGAAAGTAGTATTAAATCATAAAAATATACCCTGAAAGGTCATCTGCAATGAATTCAATTTCACAGATAAAAGAGATACTGTCAAATCTCTGAAGCACTCCATGCAATGAAGAAAAGGGGTTTATGAAGTCCTAGATTCCATGATAGGATAATGAATGGTAGAAAAGGAATACAGAAACAAAGGTTTGAAAACCTCTATGCATCCTCAATGTTAAATCATTTACCAACTATAAAACTATTTCACAGAGATACTGAGAACAGTGTCAGAGGAAATAATTTTCATCCCCACAGCTGTCCACACTTGTCTTTTGATCCATTTCTCTAAACTGGTGACTGGATCATTATTTTATAGAAGTGAAATGGGTCAAACTGTGCTTTTGTATATACATTGTCCAATTAAGATGGGTATAGTGAAAAGCTATAAGAAGCTACATCTTATTCCTTGGAGGCTTTAATCAATTTTTGTAACAAAGTTGGTGGCTTTGCTTATTCAATCTCAAATAAATTTCTTTCTGTTAGAACCACATCATTTTAGTTGAATTTAGCAGTGGAGTAGCAGTCTGTCAGGCACTTTCAAAATGAGAGTTCTTAAAAGTGAAAATAGTGCACTTAGGAAATGCTGTCATTGGGGACATTTATCTGTTTGAGAGATTAAATCAATTTCATTTTGTTCTCTTCTTCCTTGGACAAACTAACTAAGCAAAGAGAGATTTAGAGACTCTTTCATGTAACTGCCTTTCCTTCCTCTTGAGAACAGAAAATATCTTGGACAATGACAAGTTAATTATTTAAATTAGAGAAAGAGAGAAATTTAAGATAGACACATAAATAAAAGAAGATGGATGAACAATCTTTTAAAAAGGAATGAGCTTGACAAGATGGAAAGCACAGTATTTATGGGTGTTATTAATAAATGAACTATGGCTTTTTCTTCCTTTTCTGTTTAGTTGATTGAAAGATTCAGTGATTAACTGTGGTTTTAAATCAATATCTCTATAATTTGCTGAGAGCATATTGAAAAAGACTTTGGAGGCAGCAGGTATAATCGATGTCTTCAGCTCTCCTAATTACCACCTATAATGCTGAAAAATGCAAAGGGGCAATCCCCTCCCCAACTTTTGATGTGCATCTAACTTTGCTAGAGCTACAAATATCCATCAAAGAGAAAGAAAAAAGTTGCAAAGTATTTTCAAAAGCCAAATTTACATGTTATATCCTATTACAGAATATAAGCCTTTTGGGATCATGGACTATTTCATTTCTGCCTTTTTGTGTGTAGTATCTAAAATGCTTGGTGCATAGTAAGTTTTTAGTTAGTGCTCATATCTTGAGGTCTGTATACAGATGAATTGAACAAAGACCACTAAATTTTAACCATGGGATTTTGATAGCATACATTTGTCAAGACCTCGCTTCTAGAAGTTATAATTAACATAGTGTAAAGAGCCCTGGAATCAAGGAACAGGGCTTATAGACAGGACTTTTTCCTTAACATATTATGTGACCATAAGACATTTCATTTTTCTACCTCTCTAGGATAAAGTTGGTCAAACATTTCTTAAGAACATATTGAATGAGGTTATAGAATAACTAAAATATTTAGACAGGACATTTCCTAGCTTCATGGAACTTATAGTTTAACAGATGATATAAATGTATATGATCATGGTTCCAAAGATAGATGGGACTTGAGGTTATCTAATCTAATTTCTTTTTCTTACAAATGAAGAACATTAGATGAATGCATAAGTTGCTTACATAAAGTCAGATAGATAGTAAAGAGCAGACCTAGAAATTCATCCCCAGGTCCTCTGCCTACAAAATTCTTTCCCCTACATCACACTATTCTACTATTTTAAAACACCACTCCTACAGTACAGAATTGGGTTTCCATTCAAGTGTAGCTTTGATTTCTAAAGGTAGAATGGGGGAATCTTTTTTTTTTTGCAGCCATTCAACTACCTACAATTCAAAATAATAAATGACATGTTCATAGCAGTGCTATGAGAAGACAGTAAAAAAAAAACATTTATTACATGACTGCTACATGTTCAGGCACTGTGCTAAGCTCTGGGGACACAAAGAAAGATAAAAGGTAGTCCCTGTCCTCAAGAAGCTCACAATCTAAAAAGGTAGATAAAACAAAAATGATTACACACAAACTATATACAGAACAGAATGGAAATAATTAAAAGGGGGAAATATTAGAAATAAGAGGGACTAGAATGTGGGATTTTAGCTGGGACTTGAAAGACATGAGGAAATTTAGAAAACATAAATGAGAAGTGATAATATTCCATGCGTAGAAGACATCCAGTCAAAATGGATGGAGTCAGGGTTTGGAGTATCTTGTTTGGGGACAATAAGAAAGCCAGTGTCACTGGATGGAAGAGAAGGTATGGAGGGGAGGGGATGTAAAGTAAAAGACTGCTGAAAATATTAGGAGAGGATATGACAGAGGATTTCATATTTAATCCTAGAAGTGATAGGGAGACACTGGAGTTTACTGAGTAGGGAGTTGATATGGTCAAAGCTGTAGTTTAGGAAGGTCACTTTGACAGCTAAGTGGAAGATAGACTGGAGCATGGAGAAATTTGTGGCAGGCAGTTCAGCGATCAGGCTTTTTGTTGCAATAATGCAAGTGTGAGATGATGAGGGCCTATACTAAGGTTGTGGCAGTATTAGAGCAAAGAAGAGGATATGGGGGGAAAATGTTATAAAAAATAAATGTACAGGTATTAACAACAGTTTGGATATGTTAGGTGAGAGAGAGTAAGAAGTCCAAGGATGACACCTAAGTTATGAGCCTGAGGGACAGGGAGAATGGTAGCATCTTAAGCAATACTAAAAAAAGTTGGGAAAGGGGAAAATTTTGTGGGAAAGATAAAATTTTCAGTTTTCATAAAGAAAATCTTCAAGGACATATAGGAAATCAATGTAGGAAATCAATTTCTTTATCTCAAAGTTGGGAATGACAACATATGTGCTACATACCTCACATGGTTTTTGAGGGGATATTGAAATATTCCAATGCCTCAGTGACTACATTATTGTTGCTAGCACCTCCAACAATGCATATTACAATCAATTCCTGCCTACTCAACTAATATGACCCTTATCTATGGCCTTCCTTTAAATTCACAAAAAGAGCTCACATTACATGGATACTAATGGAACATGAAAACGTTCATTATGACTTCACTCATTTTCATAGGGAGGAAAGTAATCTTAGTGAGTGTTTCCCTTTAGTTAAAATTTTATACTTCTTGAAATTAATGCTCACTTCTCTTTAAAAGAAACATAAATATAATAATAGTAATTATTATTATTATTATTATAATAGCTAATGTTTATAAATCACCTACAATGTGCCAAGCATTGTGCTAAGTACCTTACAAATAGTATCTCATTTGAACTTCACAACTTTGTGTTGTAATCATATCTGCATTTTCCATTTGAAGAAACTGAGGCAAAGAAAGGTTAGAAGACTTGCCCAAAATCACACAGCTAGTAATTGTCTGAAGCTGAATTTGAACTTGGTTCTTCCTGAATCTACCCACCACTCTATCAATGTGTCACCTAACTGCTATATGGTATAATGATAACTTACATTTATATAATGCATTAAGGTTTATAATTAATCACCTTTATGTATATCATCTAATTTGATCCTCACAGTAAGCCTTTGAAGAAGGAGCTCTTTTAATGGTTATTTTACAAATGAGAAAATTGAAGTACAGAGAGGTTAAGTGACTACCTGACAGTTATATAGCTCATAAGTGACAGATACAGGATTTTAACCTAGGTTTTACTGATTACAACTTTAGTGCTTTGTTCATTATAACATAGTATTCTGTTCTTGTAATGCCAACTCCCAACACTAAATTTCTCCTGACTTGCTCAGGATCACTCAGTTTGTGAGTACCAGGTATGTGATTTGAATCTCATTGCTCTTGGTCTACATTCATGAGTTTTATTTATGTATGACTTCTCATATTTTGTGTCATTTTCCCATTATTGATTTTCAGTTGCTCATCTCTTAAAAAGGCATCCCCACCCCCCCCAAAAAAGAAGATTATAATCTTCGGGATACATAAAAGCTCAATCCATCTCATGCTTTTTGGGATACTTGGCATACTTTTCCTATCAGGATTAAGCAAAGCTCTAAATTTTCCTGGCATTTTGCCAAAACAGAAGCCATTACTATGGTTTATTATTGTTGCCAAAGCCTCATGTTATTGTTTACCTCACCAAGACAGAAGGTGCTGCTGCTGCTGAAGGTTTTCATTCCTTTCCTTTTTCACAAGATATATACAAGATGACCATAACTACATCCTTCCCCTCCCTCTAGTATATTGTTTTAACATGTGCCAAAAAGCCCCCCAAACATGAAGATGTTCAGTTATAAAGGACAAATAGAGAACCCAAGAAGAGTTACTTGTAGAATTTTATAATGTATTTAGCTAAGAGAAAAATCATGTCAAAAGGGTAGAGATAATAAATACAGCACATTAGCTGGTGTGATACACATGAATAACAAGCAGTAAAGTTAAAGAAATAGCTACAGGACAAAATAATGGATCAGTATTTAGATATTCAAGAATAAGTACAAAAGTCATTGCTCTCTGGGTTCAAAACACTATGAGAAACATTAGGCTGAGTCATGTTGGTACTACAGATATATTTTTTCATGATAAACTCCAGGTGCATGAAATATATACATATATATATGTATGCATGTGTGTGTATACATATATATAATGTGTATGTATGTATATAAGGGTGTATGTATATATAGCATGTATATATGTATGTATATGTGTGTATACATACATATATATGTATGTGTGTATGTGTGTGTGTATATATATATATATATATATATTTCTGGCATATCATTAGTGCTGTCAACAAGGAAGATCAAGTATAGGCATCAACACAAATTTGTGAGGCTTAGCTAGGGGTATTATTTATGCTGCTGAATATTTAGCCATTAGGTATACATCATAAAACCAATAAAAATAATAAAGGGAAACTACATCATCCCCAAATATTAGTGGTTTGCTAAGTATCACCAAAGTGGGTTTGATTTGAGGTTGCTAAATCAAATAACTCTACTAGAAATTGATAACAAAATGATAGATATCTAAATCATATATACCTACTTATATACATACATGCATACATACATACATACATACATAGGGACAGAGAGACATGGAGACTGAGACAAAGATAAATATAGAGACAGAAATAGGAAGGCCTTCCTAATCATGTCACACAAAGCAATAGAGGGTTGAGCAATAAGATAAGAAGCAAAATAGAAAGAAAAAGATAGACAAAAAAGGCTTTTGTTTTGTTTTGTTTTGTTTGTTTGTTTTTGTTTATTTTGTTTCTGTATGAGCACCCTCCATAGAAATTGGATATATCCTCTCTGGATACCACAAATTTCTCTCATACCAAAGTCCTCCTAAGTTTTGTCCATAGTATTGTCTATGCCACACACTCTTTGGGGAGCCCATTTCCCAACAATCTTATCCTAAGGGTATGATCATAGTAGTCCTCCCTCCTCTGTTTCTCTTTGTGTCTCTTTCTCTCTGTGTCTCTCTTGTTTCTGTCTGTCTCATGGTCATGCCCCTATTACACAGAAAGTATAACAGATTGAATATGTAGGATGATGACATTCTAACAAAGAAATCACTACATTATCAACTTATTTTTTAGAGTTCTTACTCAGGGAAGAAGAGTTATTTTTGTAGGGATTTGCCTTTTAACTTGGAATTTTCAGATATTTCCTTTCCAACTTTATTACTGGTATATTGCAGTACATCATAGAAAAAAAATTCCACTCCCTGTGATGATTATAATTAATAGTAATAAGTAGTGGTGGTAGTTGTACTAGTAGTCATAGTGGTAGTAGTTATAGTAGTACTAAGAGTGGTGGTGGTGGTAGTAGTAGTAATAGTAGTAGCAATAGTAACTTATATAGTGCTTTAAAGTTCTAAAAAGTGTTTTACATATGCATGTTATCCACACTAAGATGATAATGATCATTAACCTTAAACTTTATACTTATTATGGGTGGAGGGAGACTATTTACTTATTTGAACATTTTTTCATGGATCTGTGATTTCATTTGTTTTGGATGCTCCCTCATACACCCCCTCCCATTTATACCTTAAAATAATTTCTTTTAGAGTTGCTGTTGTAAAAATATTTAACAGCCTGTGGCCAGCCTGGTGATAAACTTCTCTCAATTTAGTTGGGCATGTCTTTGGATAACAGATGAAAAGTCCATCCTCAGGTTAAATTGGAAGCCTTTCCAATTTGTTAGGACCTGGCAGAAACTATATGCTGCCAGAAGTGGCTTGAAGAAACCAGGGGCATCTCTATGCCATGATGGAAGAGGACTTCAATCAAGAAGTTATAGGGCAAGTAATTTTTGAGGAGAATTTCCCTTAAATCTTTCAATTTAGTCTTCCTAGAAAGGACACTACCTGATTTTCGGAGCAGGGAAGAAAATGATGTATTATGATTTTGAGGTCTCTATGAAGAAAGGAAGTAGAAAAAGAAAGGAAGGGGAAAAGAGAAGGATAGAAAAGGGACTGGGAAGTGAAAAGAAATGGATAGAGAATGAGGGAAAGGAAGGAAAGGTAGAGAAAGAGAAATGGAAGGTAAAGGGCAGAAGGGGGAAGATAATGGAAGAGAGAAAAATAGGAAAAGAAAGGAAGGCAAGGTTAGGCAAGGCAAGACAAGGGATTCCCCTTCATCTCCATAAGTTGAAATCCTCTTTCTTCAAGGCCTAAGATCTCACCTACACCAGCAATCTTATGTGATTTCTCCTCTCTCCAAGCTGAGTGGAATCTTTCTTTTCTCTAACTCTTCATGGTGATTTGGACCCTTCTTCTCTGCTTAGTACAATCTGACAGGGACTGTGCATTTAATTTTGGTGTCTTTAGCACATAGCACAGTATCCACATATAGTGCAGTGCTTAATGAAAGTCTGTTGAATTGAGATGTGTGTGACATTAGTCTTTATAGGCAATCCTTTGTTTAGTTTGTAAAGTGACACAATTATCCTCCCAGGCTTAACATAGCTGGACTAATTGAGGATTTTCTTTCCCATGTCACTCTGGAGGAGATATCATTTCACCCTGCAGAGCAGGAATGGAAGAAACAGGACCAAATGATTGAGATTCTTATTTAGAAAACCTAAAATTCCATTGCCAGCTGGAGTTATTTATTTACAATAGGTGTTGCCACAGGGAATCTATACACTTCTTGGTATGATCAGATGATATATTTTCAAACCCAGGGACCTCTGCCATTTGTAACCCTGGACGTAGGGGCGGTCAGAACATGGGGATCTCAAGACATGTGTTGCTGGGCAGAGAATAGGGGAAAGAGGGCAGCACAAGTTGTACTCATAAGTTAATAGGACATATTAAGGAATAGGAAAACAGTTTATGTCAGTGATATACCAAAGCAGCTTTCTGATTATTCTTCATACATGGCACTCTATACCTTTGAACAGGCATTAGGACATATCTGAAATGCAATATCTCCTTATCTTTACCTTTGCAAATCCTTAGTTTTTTTCAAGACTTGACTACAGTTCCCAAGTTCACTTTTTACATAAAACCTTTTACGATCCCTTTAAAGTTTATTTCTTCCCTTCAAATCACTTTGTATCTATTGTCTCTCTCTCTCTCTCTCTCTCTCTCTCTCTCTCTCTCTCACACACATACATCTAAGTGTATATCTGTGCACATATGTATGTACACTCATATACATTATATGTACACACATTATTTATATATGATTATATATATAATATTATATTATAATATATTATATGATAATTGATTTGTTATTAATTGGCCATGAATGAGTAGAGATAAATTCAGAATCTGAATGCAGACAGATTCAAGAATACAAGAGATTGGACCAAGCAGGACAGCCTACATCAATCTCACTAGTTCCTCTATCTCTGCCTCCTGAGGGAAGCTAATCAATCACCAAGACTCAGGTCCATAAAGTAGTTTGAAGGATAGGTTTATGATAATTAATAGGGTTCTAATTAAGGATCAAGAAAGAAAAATTAATGTCCACACAGTAAACAGAGCAAAATTGACCAAAACTAGAACCTCACTTACATGAATCATGCCATTCTGTGTTATCCTTGCACGGTTTTAGAATTTGGAACATATGATTTGACCCATAATGTTGCAGGTCAGAAAGATCAGGCACCTTTTTTTCCCTGGATAGGAGGGAGTATAGCTTAAGATAGCTACAGTGAGTAATAATAATCCATGAATGCAGGCCCTAATTCCAAAAGAATTCTTTCAATCCATTCGTGTAAACTTCTATGTTCATCATAAGATTTAGTGAATTTGTAGAAAACTACAAAGACTTTCATCTAGCTTTCTAAACAAAACTCCACAGCTTTTGCTAGCTTTGGTCTATCCAGAACCAGCTGGCTATCTGGGTTGAATTGGTTAACTAAGATTTAGCCATTGACTCACATTACTTTATTTCCCTGACCTTGGCCAAAGTGGAAACCTGGGAATATTACTGATACATACTCATCTGGTGACTGTTATTATATGAAATATTCTGGGAGTGGCTTTCATTCTATTGGCTAAAAATCTTTGTATTCAGCTTAAGGTTCATGCCATCACCATCTTTCATACATTTAGAGCTGAAAGATACCTCAATTGTGTTATAAAATAATTTAAATTTATTTGCAGATAATGATCCCACCTATCAATCTCCATCAATACTATAAGTTCTCAGTTCCTCAAATTTCCACAGAAAATCAATCAAGAGTTCCATTAATCTCCTGAAGTACCTTTGCTCCTGCCATGACTCAGGGAATGAGATGCCAACACTCCTTGTCTGACCCTCTCATTTTACAGATGAGAGCACTGAGGTACAGAGAACTTATGTGATTGGCCCAAGGTCACCCAGGTATAAATAGCTGTACTGAGAGTCAAACCCAGAATCCCTGATTCTAAATCCAACAATAGTTGGAGTGTGGCTTACTTGCTTTCTTGTTCCTTGAACCTGACTGGGTTACGTGGCATATTTGAATCTGACTAAAAATAACCAGAAAATTTGGAGTTGGAAAGGACGTTAGCAAGAATCTAGTCTAATACCTTCACTTTGTAGAGGAAACTGAGGCCTAGAGAAATGAAATTACTGGCCCAAAGATAGTGGATCTTGAATTCAAGCTCAGGTATTTCTCACTCCAAACCTAATGCTTTTATTACTAGATCAAGCTACTTCCCCCAGTTGTGCTACAAAAAAGTTGTATTTTGTTTATAGCTGGTGATTCAATTTAGACATGCTCATTAATCCCTTATATGTTCAGATTCTTGATTTTTCACAGAAAAGACTATTAAGAACTTTACTTATTATAGAAATTCTTTGATTTCCATTCACTTCCAGGGACCCAAGATACCAGCATTTCATGTACTGCTGCAGGTGTGCTTATATTTGAGTCATGTGGAACAATTCTGCTATACATTTTCAAATCACCCAGGATGGTATTGCTGCTAATTAATGGATGAAAACTATTCCCCCTAGCCTTTTTTTGTAACATTATTGCCTTCCTGGTATTTCACACCCATCATGTCAGCACGTTTCCCAAACCTGCTAGCTCAGTTTTGCTAGCAGTTTCTAATATTAATTTACTGACAATTTATTTAACCTTTCTTCAGTCCTTTCCCTTGTCCTGCATTCTTTGATACTTTTAGTATTTCCTTGGAGTAACATCGTCTCAGAATTTTATTGAAATAGGATATCTGTTGTCTTCAAAGAGATATTAATCAATGTGGAGTTATACTAAGGCATAATTGGGAAGGAAAACTTTTCCTCAGTATTCTTTCTTTTACTTCTCTTTACCTTGTTGTCCCTTTTTAGCTCCCCCTCTTTCTACTGCACTCCTCACTTCAGGTTCCTTTCTAGTATTCTCTCTAGAGAAAAGAGATTTGATAAGCTACTAGCAGTGAAACCCCTAATTAGTTTACTAAATCCCCCACCCTCCTGCTGAGTATTTGCACTTTAAAAGAAAATTTGGGGTATACATGAAGAAGAAATCTCTAATGGTGTAATTGCAAACATTGTATCACATTTGTGGGGGTGCTATTTTGAAGCAAGGCAAACTTCTTAGAGTCTTGGATATCACACCATCCGTGCAACTATCTACTTTGCATAAATGTGTTACCAGCCTTGGGCTGAAGTCATGTAGTTTTAAATCTCCTTCTACTGTCTCAACATTTTAATTCACATTGATTTAATTCTGCTTAATGAGATGTATGAGATAGCAGTTTCGATTGAACTAGATATACTCTGAGGTACCTTCTAGATCAAACATTCTACGGTTCTATAATTCAACCAAAATATTAACAAAATTCCTTCCCTGAGAAAGGCTAGACTATTCTCAGTCTGATACTTTTCACTGTGGAATGAGAATAGCACCTGTGTGAACACTCCATCTCACACATGCATTCCTATATGAACACAAGGTAGGGCAAATTAACAGAAGGTTACAATGCTCCGGTGTCACTTCCACTGATATTTAAGGAGATAGTAAGGCTTCCTGAAAGATGCTAGTGTACTTAGTGCTGGGATTCATCTTTGAGAACAATATAGCTCAGCAGAACACTTGGGATACCTGGAATTAGAGGTTATGAATTCAACTCTCCCTTGTGCTAAGTAGTGAAAGTTGGGACAAGTGACCTAACCTCTTCTAATGTCCTTCATAGCTCTAAATTAATGATCTAACTTAAACTTTTCAGTATTAAAGATATAAATGAGACCCACACATGAGGAAAGAGGAATCAGGAATATCAAGATATTATGCACCCTCAGAAAAACAGAGGACAAATATAGTACAGTCTTACATAGATGCATATGAATGTATGTATCTTTTATGAGTATGAATATAGATATCTAAGTAGATGTATGTGCACACAAATGTATGTGTACATATATATAATTTTGTGTGTATGTATAAAGTATGTATATATGTGAATATATGTATATATGCACATATACACATATACATGCACACATACAAATATATACACATACATGTATGCATACATACATGCATATTAGTATATACATACTTATATATGTACACACACATACACACATGTACATATACACATACACTCATATATGTATGTGCTTAATTCTAGCCTTCTTGGGGGAGAAGGGGAGGAAGGTAAAAAAAAAGAACAAAGTAAAAAGTGTACAGCAGAGAAGAAAAGAAAACTTAAAAGGAAGCAAAGAAAAGATGGACAACTCTGAAAACAGCGTATGCTATTTATTATATATGCTTTCTTGAAATGAAAATTTTTTGCTGGCTACTTTGAATCCTCTCTTACATTTTATTGTGCACATGGCAATGTTTTTTTAAATTTTCTTTTCTTATTTTGTATGTAAGTTTTAGTATGTAACTTTATATTTCCTTTTTCTTTTCTTATTGTGCATTTAAGTTTAAAATACATAGAGGGAAAAAATTCATTAAAAAACAAAAGATTCTGAAAGCAACCAGAGAGAAGACAGTCGAATGTGAAAGACAGGAAATTCAAATAACACAAAACAATTCTGGATCCACCATAATCTGCATGAGAGAAGGTAATAACGTGGTTCAAAGAACAAAGGAGTCTGATATGCAACCCAACTGACATACCCTACAAATCTGAGACTCTTATTGAAAAAATAAATATGTGGTTAATAAAAAAGAGGTGTTCAAAAAAGTTCTAGAAAGAAAAGCACTTGGAAGGAAATTGTTTGATTTTCAAATACTCCAGATAACAGAAATTCAAGAAGGTAAACAAACACAGTTACCAAGGACAATAACAATTTCAAAAAAGAGCAGAAGTACAGTTAAGAGATTTTTTTTCTAAGTGAATACAAGATGACAAGGGTGAAAGGAGAAGTCAAAGTGATGGTAGAGAAACAGGCCTGAAATAACATGGATTACATTGCTCTTTGCATCATTGTTTGTTTATTTATTTATTTGTTTTGAAAGCAGCAGTTTCAGAATTGTGTATGTAATTGATGAGGCGGAAAAGATAATAGAGGGAAATATGTGATGTACTTTAGTTTACAGGCTAAAAGTAAAAGGACATTTAACTCCTGTACTTTCTTAGGAGGAAGACAATCGAAAGCAGTTTGGGCAAGGTGTCAAAGGGACCACAAAAAGGATACCAATCTAAGTGAAGAATTAAAAATGAAATTCTAAATAATATTAGAGAACAAATCATGGGAACAATTAAAAATTTTACAAAAAAAAGATGGTAAAACAAAATGTGCAAATTACTGGAATAGCCCTAAAGTCATCCTTTACGGGAAGATGATATTTCTATAAACATGCATTAAAAAGATAGCAAAAATGATAGGATAATGAACTGATTTTTTTTAATTAGAAAGTCAACAAACATGAGAACCTGAAATGAGCACAAAAAACGAGATATCAAACTCAGACAAATAGATATAGGTAACAAAAGACATTATGTAATAGATTATTGGTCCAAGTATATGAGCAAACATTTCTTTTTTTTTTTTTTTTGGCAATTGGGGTTAAGTGACTTGCCCAGGGTCACACAGCTAGTTAGTGACAAGCGTTTGGTCTGAGGCTGGTTTTGAACTCAGGTCCTCCTGACTTCAGTGCCAGTGCTTTATCCACTGCACCACCTAGCTGCCCCATCCAGTGTGCCACCGAGCTGCCCCAAACATTTCTTAAAACAAGAATTGCAAAGTATTAAGAAACAAGAAAAAATGCTCCAAATCACAAATAAAAAGAGAAATATAAATCAAAATAACCACTAGCTTTTGCTTTATAACCTGAAAATAGGTAAAGATCACAAAAGATGGGAATAGTCAATATTGGATGTCTTGCTGGAAGATATAAACATTATTGAATTATTGATGGAGCTATGGTTCAATACAACCACTTTGGAAAGCAATTTGGCATTACATAAAATTGTAATCAAAATTTCTGTATGCCTTGACCGAGAGATTCCATCACTATACTCCAAGGAATCTATTGATAAGAAAAAAGTCCCCATATACACCAGGATATTTAAAGTAATACTTTTTTGTGTGTGATAATAAAGAATTGCAAACAGAGTAAGTGCCCATCAATTTGGGAATATTAAGAAAATTATGGTGCATTAATGTAATTCAATAGGACTGTCTGTAAGAAATAATAAATATGATGAATACGTAGAAATATGAAAAGATATACATGAACTGATGCCAAGTGAAGTAAACAGAACTAAGAAAACCATATATATCACTACAACAATATAAATAACAAGAACAACCATAATAAATCAAAACTTAATGTTGCAAAATTTTAAAAAATGTCTGTCTTGAAAGAGATATGAGAAGATGCTCTTATCTCAGCCCTTTGAAGAAGTAAGAGACATGTTCTTTGTATTGGATTTTATTTTAGAATTTTTCAATGTATTGATTAGTCATCCTGATTTTTCTCTTCTTTTTCTTTTATTTTTTTAATTTTATACAAATGCTAAAACTTAAATATATAATAAAAGAAAGAAACAGCATAAACAAATATAAAATTAGAAAAAAAACAAAAAAAGGTCAAGTGCACAGCAGAACATAGAAGAGGATTCAAATTATATAGTGATTATTTCATTTCAAGAAAGCCTATATATTAAATACTGTTCATTATGTTGAAAGCTGTCCATCTTTTCTTTGCTTCCTTGTAGGTTTTCTTTTGTTCTCTGGTTTACACTTTTACTTTGTTCTTTTTCCCCTTCCTTTCCCACCACCCCAGGGCTACAGTTGAGCATTGGATATATATAGGTATTGATACATACATATACTTATACATACACACATACATACACATAATTTCCTAAGGGACTCTACTCCTAGTCTTTGTTTTTATGTTTGTGCAAATTTCTTTATTTTTTCTCTCTCCTAAATCCTCTACTTTACTTCTACCTGCTACCTTGCCCTCTTATCACTTAGCCTACCCCCACTCCAACAATCCCCCCTTATCCTCTCATTTCCCCAAATCTAAATCCCCTTCTATATCCCCCTTTTAACCTATTCCCACACCCTCCCCTCTAAAGACCCCTCCTTTATCCTCTCCCCCCTCCTTATCACCTGAATTTTATTTCTTTGTAAATTTGGAAGACTTTTATACTCTTCTAAATGTATATGTGTTTTCCCCTCTTAAACCATTCCCAAGGAGAGTAGGTTTCCAGAACTAACTGCCCCTCTCCCCCATCTAACTCCTCTGTATTGGTTCTTCCTCTTGTACCTCATTTGTAAAAAATAATTACTATTTTAACTGTACTTGAATGGTTTTACTTTTTGAAATCATATCATACTGAGATCTATCCCAATCTTCCTTATAAGTTACCTTATTACTAGTAACAATCTTAGACATAGATTTTACATTTTTCACACTTAAGAGGTACATATTGTATAGTTATTTAGTCCTTTGTAATTGGTCATTGGTACGTACCTTATATTTCTTTTGGCTCTTGTATGTTAAATCTTCTATTAAGTTGAGGGTTTTTTTTTTCTTTGTTTTTTTGTTTTGATTTTTAACAAAGACCTGAAAGTTAAACAAATGATCAAATGTCCATTTTTTTTTCATTCAGAATTATATTTAACTTTGCTGGGTATGATATTTTCAGCTGGAAGCCCAGTTGTTTTGCTCTTTAATATACAATGTTCCAAGACTTGAGATCTTTTAGTGTTGCCACTGCTAGTCTTGTGTGATTCTCATTGTGGTACCACCACATGTAAATTGTTTTTTTGTTGTTGTTGTTGTTGTTGTTGCTCGTAATATTTTATCCTTGATCTGGGGGTTTCAAAAGTTTACTATAATATTCCTGTGAGTTTTCCTCATAGGATCTCTTTCAGGTGGTGATCAATGGATTTTTTCTATTTCTACTTTCCCCTCTTGTTCTAATGCTTCAGGACAATTTTCTTTAATTACTTCTTATATTATTGTATCAATATTCCTTTTTTGACCAGAACTTTCAGGTAGTTCAATTATTCTTATGTTTTCTCATTTTGATCTGTTCTCTAGATCTGTTGTTTTTCTTATGAGATGTTTCACATTCTCTTCTATTTTTTCATTTTATATATCTATCTATATATGTATCTAACAATCTATCTATCTATCTATCTATCTATCTATCTATCTATCTATCTATATCCTCATCTCTTATAACTTCATTGACTCCCCCCAATTCTGATTTTCAAGGACTCATTTTCTTCCTTAAGATTCTGAATCTCTTTTTTTAATTGGTTGACTTTCTTTTCATAATCTTCTTGTTTGTCTTGTATTACTCTTATTTTTCTTTTTAGTTTTTCCTCAGTCTCTCTCATTTGATTTTAAAGTCTTTTTGAAATTCTTCAGTGAGTTCTTTTTTGGGCAGGTGATCACTTTATATTACTCTTTGGGGGAAAAGAGAGTTTCTTTGCTTCAGCACCTTCCTCTGAAGATGAACCCCATCTTTTCTATTCCTATAATAGCTCTCTATGGTTGGATTCCTTCTCCTTTGCCTGTGCTTTTCTTGGTAATAATTTAGGTGTTTTTTTTTATAATCACCTCTAGTCCTGGGGTATGGGGGATGGTGCCTCTAATCCTCTTCAGTTCACCCTTCTGACTCTAAACTCAAACCAAGACCTCCAACCTCCTGTAAATGCCCACAGCAGAAGTGTCCCCACCCCATTGCTTCTGCACTCACTAGGCATATGCTAGTTCCTTCTTACCGCTGCCACATCTCTGTAGCAGAGCTGGGTCTGGCATTCCTTGTCAGAAGAGGTTCCCTCTATCTTCTCCAGATCAGACACTCAACTTCCCTCACTATCCCTGGGGTAAAAGTTGCTGTGGCTGGGACTGAGACAGCCTCCCAAACCAGCTAATGCCAGGTTTGCCTCTTGTTGTTTAAGCCAACCCTAGCCTGGAGGTGTTTACATTTCACCGGGAGGAAATCTTGTCCAGGATTTTTCTTCAGATCTTCTCCAATTGTCCCAGAAGGACCCCTCTTCTGCCCCTACTCTTATTTGTTTTTTCGGCCCTATGTTTGCCCAAAGGCACTATTTCATGTCTTTTGTGGAGGAAAATTTTGAGAGTTTGAAATTTTCTGACCTACTGTGCCATCTTCCCAGAATTATCTCTCTTTTTTTTTCTTTTGGTCTTAAAAGACACTACTTGATATAGGAGATGACTTTTAAGGAGGTAAGGGAGAGGAGGAAGAATTATGGGGGTAATTGTGGGGATAAAATACAGTAATACATTTTAAAATAGGAAAAATATGTATATGTAACAATCACTATTGATGTCACTGATGTCTGTTAAGGTAACAATTTATTGGCTATGAGTAGCAATTAGGTTATATTTCATCACATATCAGTTGTCTAGATGACAGCACCAGAAAAGTGTAATTAATTAATTAGCATTACAAAAATGCTATAATTAATTATAACAATGATAGTTTTGTGGAGAGCAAAAGATAGCACAGCCTAAGCAAATGCGTCATCATCATTTCTCTCTAATAATCAGAGGGATGTGATGTTGCTTATCAGTTTCACTATTCTTTTTAAAACAGAATTATCGTGTTTCTTTTATTCATTAACACATCTGTGTGATAATTATATTTAGAAATGTCATGGAAATTTCCTCTTCCTTCTTCTCTAGTTTTAGCATACAACTAAATTTGATCACATACACACAAGCATATTGATTAACTGATAGCCCCCTTCTTCATTGGTCAACCAGATAGTTCATTAAGATGATACTTAATGTTAGATTCTGCATTTTCCATTTATATGTGTGTGTGCGTGTGTACATATATATATATATATTCTCTGAAGTCATTAAGTAAATCAAATTAAGGGAAATTACAATTTTTTAAAAAAATTAATGGAGGATGTTTTCAATCCATCAACCTCTGGGTTATGGGACTAGCATAGTTCTGCTGCAATACTCTGCTACTGATAAGCAATAAGTCCTCATTCATCAAAAAGAAGAAATGTTGCATGCTGAGCATGGAATTTAGAGAATAATACGGAAATTTTTAGATATTTGTAACACTTAAAAATATTTTACAAATTCAACAAAAAACTTAGAATATCTAATGCCTTCCACGTGCTGAGCATAGTGCTAATTACCAGAAATAAAAATATAATAGTTTTTGCCCTCAATTACTAGGGGCTTTAATTTGTCTGTTTTTTTCTATTTAATCTACATTAAATCAACAGTATGTGTATAAGTAGAATACTGGCTTTGGAGTCAGGAACATTTAAGTACTATCTCATATATATGTGTGTATATATATGTAGGGTTTTTTTGTATAAAACTCTGGTCCATCTTTATCCCAAATTCCACTCACACAGATGAGTCAGATATCCCAGGTCAAGTCTAGATCTCCCATTCAGTTTTCTAGGGTTATCCCTAAAAGATTGAGTATATTTCTCTAATTCTACTCACTCTACTCACTCAAGCCTCCAGAATTTTTCCCATGGCAATCACCAGTGATTAACACTCAGTTTCATTTACCTAATTAACATCAATAAGCTTTTAGAAAAGGGAAAGTTACTGAGAATCTATAGCAAGAACAGAAGTTATAAAATATTTCCTCAACCCGTAGGGACACACCAATCCTATGCCACCAGAGACACCAGAGACAGTAAGCTAAATTTAAAGCATTTTCTTTACAGCTTCACCTCATCAATTTAACTTCTAAATGTGACAGACCTGATGGATGGATTGTTCCACATGTCTACTACTGCTTAGTTAATGAAAGCAGGTTGCTTTTCAGAGCCTCAGTTGCATTTAGAGCCTCCCACAAACTGCAATGTAGATCCTAGTTGCCACATTTCTGCTGCTTGCTATTCCAACCTTTTAAAGTTCACAAGATCATGCCCATCTCTAATACTTCTTCACCTAAAAGTAGGAAGAATGAACGCATCATAGACAAAACCAACATTAGAATCATACATCATGGGCCACTGAGAACTTACTACAGTCCTTTCCTCTTAACTTGAACACAGACCACAGGAAAAAAAAAGAAAGAGACATGTTTGGGGCAGTTAGTACTCTTGAAATGTGCCCCCATTTCACCTCTGCAGCCAGTCAATCATCCATCTCCTCACCATATGGTTTGCAGACCAGAAACAGTTGCACAATGTCTGCATATGCTCCAAATTAGATGGGGGAGATGTAGAGAGAAGATAATCGTGACTTTCCAGAATTAAGTTCCCAAGACCCTTCCACATGGTCTGATGGCTGGCAAAACACATTGTGCATGGTCTAAAGATGGAACTTCAGGAGGGTGTTCCAGAACCATATAGTACAATTTTACCTAGAAAAACCATTTTCCTTCCATAACAGCTCTAACAAATGGTCACTTAGGCTCTGCTTCAAGACCTCCAATGAGGGAGAACATACTTCTACAAAAAAAAAATAGCTCATTTCCACTACTTTGGAGAAAAATATGCTCTAATTTCAAGGTTTTCTACATATGACTAAATTTTCCTTTGTACATCTGTCCATTGCTTCAGATATTGCCTTCTAGGGCCAAGCAGAACAAGTTTAATTACTGTTTTACATAACAACCTTTCAAATACTTGAAGACAGTTTACATTTCATCCCTAAGTCATCTCTACTATCTGTAAAATATCCCCAACTGTTTTACTCTGTCTTCTTTTGGGATGGACCACAATCCTTTTACTACTACAGTAACTTCTCAGTATGTTTACTGGTTTGTTGATATTAAATGTGGCACAAAGAACTGAACATAAAACTCCAGATGTTCTCTGGACACATTAGAAAGATCTCCTAGCTAGTTTTAGACCCTATTCTTCTCTTAAGACAGCCTAGAATATTAGTAGCTTGTTCAAATGGCATTTCACACTGATGGTGTTTTGAGATTACAGTCCAATAAAAGTTCTATATCTTATTAAAGGAGTTATTACCTTGTTATATCTCCTCTGTCCTATACTTGTAAAAGAATTAATTTTTGGAGTATTAGAGTAACACTTTACATGTATTACTATCCATGTGGTAATTCTACCATTCAACACATTCCAGTGATTTCATATTACCTCAAGGGTCAAAAATAAACTCCTGTTTGTCATTTAAAGCCCTAACAACTTGACCCCAAAATTGGTATTCCACCTTTATTGCATATTACTCCCCTACATACATAATGTAGTCCAAGCAAACTGGCACTCCTGCTGTTCCTCATCTATAGCACTTTATCTTTCACCTCCATGTTTTTGCCCAGTTTTCAAAGGCTGACATCCACATTTTCTTTACCTCATCCATGTAAGAATCACTAGTTTTCTTTCAGGTTGAGATCAAGTGCCACCATTTACCCAAAGCCTTTCCTAATTTCCCTTTCAACAATATATTAATTATGCCTTTCTATCCAAATCACTTGATCCATTTTGAGTAAATATAAATATATGTATCTATTGCCTTTCCTGCCTAGACTATAAGTTCTTTAAAAGTAAAGTTCACTTTTGTTGTTGTATCCTTGGTATCTAGCACAGAACCTGTAATATAGCACATAGTTAATATATTTAATAAATAATAATAGTTAATAAATGCTCATTGACTGATTGAAGAATTCAATCAATCACAAATTTTTATACAAGACAATGTTATGTATTCAATCAGTACCACTTCCTTATACCCCTTACGGGCTCTCAGTTACAGGTTTTGTTTCTCTTTGGTATAAAGGAACAGCTTCCTTACTTAAAGTCCTTGAGTGGTAGTAACTACATGCTACTCACAATTGGAAAATCTGCTTATGGTTAGAAATCTGATAGGAAACTGTCTATACACAGCTCTCTCAAAGGGGGGCTTCTTTCCTGATGAAAGGAATTAATAATATTCACTGCCCCATTCATATTAAATACCCAGAAAAAATACACAAGGCAAGGCAAGGTGAGGCTATTGCTATATGACAAGCAGAACAATGCCACTCTGAAATTCTTTCAGCTATCTCTCTTACATATTACTTCCATCAGAATGTATGTTGGGGAGGGAATTAATGGCAAGCAGTTTCTACAGTATATTAGTGTTAATTGCTGTGATCCCATAAATTCTGGCCTAGTAGTTCCTCATGTAACACCTGTTTCCAAAACCTCTCCTACGAGTGCTATAGTTATTACTACTGTAGTTTTAAGAGGATAATGGAATATTTAGAATTGGTCAGTTAGGGTTAGAAGTTTTTGAAGGAAAAAAAAAAACCTGAAAAGGGTTAATGGAGATGGCTTGAGAAAAAAACTATGGAGAAAGTAAAAATAAAGGGGAATCAGAAAAAGAAAATTCCTGGGAGAAGTGTCAACGATTATTTTATGAAGAAATGTTATAAAGAGAAGTTTATGAAGGGTGAGCATGGAAGGTGAGGGCTAGAAAAAAGCTGAAGAGATTTTTGTGTGTGGGTGTGTCTTAGCTGGGATAAAGCTTCTGAGAGAAGACAGAAAGTATATTCTTTTCTTCCTGATTAAAGTTTTTTTTTAATTTGAAAATGAAGAAAATCAAAAGAATTCTAGAGAAGAGATTTTGCACAATAGCTTTAAAAAACTGAATTGTGTAGTTTTACTTTCAGAAATAAAGTTATCTTCAGTTAGAGTGGTGATTGGAAATGACTCACTAATCCTTCTCACATCTATATTATTGCAAAAATTTTCAGTGTTTTTTTAATATTTTTTCATTGTTAGTGCAATTGTGGATCTAGTAACTTTAGTAGTTACTTAATCCTGGTATATTTGGGAAATTATAAAGACATGAATAACTGTTTATGGGAAAGGAGGTATTTCTAGTTCATTAATTAAATATTTAGTGAACTGAGGTGAGGGCTCTGAGCTTAGTTGATTAATCGAAGGACCCATTTCAAAAAAGTTATTAAAGAAATAACCCCTGGATTAATTTAGAGCTCAAGAGGATAAAATCAACTATGGTACTGAGTTAAATATCAGGCATAGGGGAGACCTACAAGTATGATTGACAGGTTCCATAAACCTTGTTACAAAAAGAATAAAAGAAAGGCCCAGAGGGTTTTACCAAGTATATTACTGTCACTGACTTTGTGACAATGCATTTTTGGGATTCAACCCAATATCTTGAGCAGTCTACATAACATCACAATGCAAAGGAACTTTTTCAGAGATGCACATAGGCTAAAACAAGCATAGATGTTTTAGAAAAATCACTCAAGTACTTGGAGCTACATTACTCTTACATTATAAATTGTTACTTGGCCCTCTTGCTCTTTCTGCTGTTAACAAACTCTGCCCCGCTGTAGCTGTCCAAGGTTTAGGGTTTAGAGAACACCATCTAAGAGTTTTGGATTAACTCCAAGTTTAACTAGATACAGGAAGCCTCAAAGTAGGAAAGAGGCTCATATCTTTGTTTTACTCTTAATACAAGATGCTCCCTTCAAAATCTCACAGCTCAAATATCTCTCTTTCCCAATTAGGACAATACTTATGTCCTGTACTTACATTTGAGAATGCCATCCACATAATCTAAGGAGAATTTATGGCAGCTAGGTGGAGCAGTGGTTAGAGCACCAGACCTGGAGTCAGGAAGACTCATGTTTGTGAATTCAAATCTGGCCTCAGACACTCACAAACTCTGTGACCTCTGGCGATTTAACACATGTCTTAATCTACTGCAGAAAGAAATGGCAAACCACTACAGTATCTCTGCCAAGAAAACTTCAAATGGGATCACAAAGAGTAGGACACAACTGAACAACAACAAAAGGATAGTCTAACAGTATGATGTTTACAGTTTTTAGTCTGACTGTTAGCATCTGTCAAGGAATAAGACCAAAATATGGGGTGGCAAAGGGTGCTCTTAGGATCTCAGGTCTCAGGTGTGTGTAGTAGGAGCCGTCTGACTGGTGGAAACATGACCTAAAGTCTCACAGTTAATGTAAGCTACCTTTAACAAGTGTAAACAGCAAAAGAAGCTCTAACTATCCCATAAGAAAACTTGCATGTGATCCTGGGCCATCCCTGGCACTATGCCTTCTTTGTTCTGTTTTCTATATAATACCTGTCCTGTCCTATGGGTGGGTGCAAGGATACATATCACTTTTTCTTGCTGCTACCCAAGGCCTGGCCTCTTGTAAGTAAGGTCCCCTAACTAACCTTAATAAAACCTATTAATAACAAAACTGACCCTGGCCCCTCTTTCTTTGCTATCTCAGTATTCTCTTGAAGGGTAAGCCACCCTACAACTGGCAAATCTGGGAAGAACAGATCTGGCCCCTTATTATATGTGTTCTTGTGTGTGTGTATGTGTGTGTGTGTGTGTGTGTGTGTGTAGGAGGAAAAAGTGGACTATGCAAACTCCCCACATTAGGAATGGAAGAAGGAATCATGACACCTTAGAATTACTTTAAAAATGTGCATAATCAACAATCCTCAATGAAGAGCTTTCCAATTATCTGTAAGGACTCACAGTTAAGCATGTGGCAACTCAGATTGCATATTATATAAAGGGTTTCACTGGTCCACTTAATAAAGGTTTGTTGAGTTGAATTGAATAGAATATCTTTTAAATGTGAGATTTAACAAATGACTTCTCAGAGTTCTGTTCAATGTTCAATACATTAGATAAATTGAAAGCAAAAGTGGCCATATAGGTCATCCTTTTGTCTGAGGAAATCTCATGATCTCTCCCCCTTCTTGAACATGTAGAGCCTCCCCTCGGTATTTCATTTGGTTTGTGCTATTGGAATCTCACTATGACTTTAGTTGATATATTGCACATTTCCTCCACTGTTTATTTTCAATCCTGAAGACAGCATATTATTCTTTAACTGTAATTTTCTCAGAGCCTTTATTTTTTTTCTGTAGTACTAGAAAATGTGTTCTCTCTGTGCTCCATTTTATTCATCAATGTTAGATGTTATGTGCCACCCAGTATTGATAGATTCATCTGCTGTCCACTAAACCATTGCTCCTTTATCCATATCTTCATTGTAAGTTGGCAATCAGTTTCACAAGGAATTTTTCTTTCCTTTGTAGACAAAAGATCTAACTAATTATTAATTACGGGGTTGATGTTTCTCCTGCTATGTAGCTGAAGAACTGTTTATCTCAATCTTTTTGCACATTTTACTTGCAAAAAGATTTACAGCCCAGCTTGTTGCTGGGCATATTTACACAATATAAGTAGGAATTTGGAACATAGAACTGTACTGGGGATGATGTCTCACCAAAGCTACAGCTAAACTTTGTATTTCCCTACTTTCCTCCCTCTCTTTCATCTATTAGAGGGAACCAAAGGCTCATGGGTAGTTGCAGAGAAGAAGTATCTCATGCCTCTATAGCTCTTAAAGATTTTCTTGTGTGAATACTCCACAGTGTGATTTCATGATACAGGATCCTCAAGAGGTTTTAAAAGTTGTCAAAAGGAAACACAATGCAAACACTAACACAAAATCAGATACTTGTCTGGGACATAGTAGTTCAAAGTCACATTCAATGCCCATAGTTTCAACTTGGCAAGATTAACCCCTTGAGGCAAAAACTCACATTCTGAAGAGGAAAGTCAGACACAGGGAAGGCTCTGACCTCCCTCTCTTTGTGAAGAAAACAAATAAATATGCAAATAATTGAGATTTTCTCCTTACTTTGACAGCGAGTGTGAAGCGTTTGTTTCCTTAAAAGAACTGAATCAAAAACTTCTAGGCAGTAAGCTAAAAGAGAAACTGTATAGCCTACTTTTCCATATAACCTTAGGTGAGGGTTCAAGGTAAAGCCAGATTTTAAAAAGAGAGAAGTAACATAACCATGTGCTCATTGGAACACTACCCAGAAGAACAACAAGAACAGTGAGGAGAAAATCAAACAAGGTGACATAATAACATCATAAAGGGTCAGAGAAATTATCTGTCTATTCATGCTTGCTTATTTAATGTGGCCACAAATAAATGAGCACACGTACATGTGGATTCCTTGGTTACATATTTTCTGCTTGTGTGGTGCTGTATACATCCCCCACACACATCCCAGACATATCTGCTCCTATCATTGGCAATACATCTATAGGTGAGTGTGCCTCAGGCTTGAGATAAGAAATATTTTATTTGCTAGATTTTTTTTAGGATATAATTTTATTGAATAATTTTGCTTGAACTAATTATGTCTTCTGGAAGACCAATAAAAGTAAACACATCAGTGGGGGTTCATGCAATGGTTTAGAGTTCATTTAGGCCCAGAGTATCTCAAACTTGGGGAAGTTTTTTTTTTTTTTCTGGGAGTCCTAAATGTAATTAAGGGGTACTGAATGCTTAATTCATTTAATTTCTCCACCAAAAAGAACTTCAGTATGAGAATTTATTTTTGGTCTACTGCCAATGAAACTGGATAGAAAAATATAAAAATGTGAGCATATGCCTTCAAACAAATTTCTCTATTATTAAAAACATAGCCTCAGGAAACAATCATTAAGTGACATTAATGTTTAAAAAAAACAACATATGTTCTGCCAGCCTAGTTCTAGTATTTCCAGATTTTATCTTAATAGGATAGTAGAAAAATAATGAGAAATTAAAATAAAAATTATTAAGAATAATTTTGATACATATTTTAGACATATGGTTCCAGGCAGATCAGACTTATTAGGAAAGACATTTCCCAGGTTAAAGACCTTATAGGTGTTAAAAATTACCTAATATTTAATAATAGCTATTTCTTACTTGCTTCCATACTAATCCTATAGTAAATGTTCTTATTATAAAGCACTCCTTTTAACATCCTCTTATTTTCCCATGCAATAAGCTCTGTGAAGGGATCATTTTACCTTCTGATGTGTTATTTTCCTATATACCTTGAAATATACCTATTTTAGTAGTTTTCCACTGACCTAGACAGAAAGGTTCAATCCCTCAGATTGGAAACTTCAGAGATCACAGAAAGTAAATGTAAAATACCTTGTATATACAAAAATGTCCTTGGTTTTCATAGAGATTGGTTTGTAAGGGAAGGTGTGAGTTGATTTCCCATAGGGAAATAATCCTTTTCTCTTAACATATTAATATTGGAATACATTTGGGAGAGATAATTTAAAAAAATTAATGGACTACCTGAAAGCCATGATCAAAAAAAGAGCCTAGGCATCATCTTTCAAGAAATTGTCAAGGAAAACTGCCCTGATATTCTAGAATCAGAGGGTAAAATGGAAATTGAAAGAACCCACCGATCATTTCTTGAAAGAGATCCCAAAATGAAAACTCCCAGGAATATTATAGCCAAATTCCAGAGCTCCCAGGTCAAGGAGAAAATATTGCAAGCAGTCAGAAAGACACACTTCAAGTATCATGAAGCCACAGTCAGAATAACACAAGATTTATCTGCTTCTACATGAAAGGATCAGAGGGCTTGGAATACAATGTTCTGGAGGGCAAAGGAGCTAGGATTACAACCAAGAATAACCTACCCAGCAAAACTGAAAATAATCCTTCAGGGGAAAAAATGAAATTGGATGAAATAGAGGAATTTCAAACATCTTTGATGAAAAGACCAGAACTGAATAGAAAATTTGACTTTCAAATACCATACTTAAGAGAAGCATAAAAAGGTAAACAAAAAAGGAACATAATAAATGAGTTATTAAGGTCAAACTGTTTACATTCTACATGGGAAGATCATACTTTTAACTCATAAGAACTTTCTGATTATTGCAGCAGTTGGAGTATACATAGACAGAGGGCACAGGTGTTAAATGAATATGAAGAAATGATAGCTAAAAAAAAATTAAGAAGTGAGAGTGGAAGGTACTGGCAGAAGGAGAAAGGGAAAGATAGAATGGGGTAAATTATCTCACATAAAAGAGGAAAGTAAAAGCTTTTATATTGGAGGGGATCATGGGGGAAGTAGGGGGATGAGTGAACCTTACTCTCATCAGAATTGGCTCAAACAGGAAATAACACACACTCAGTTGGGTATAGAAATTTATCTTACCCCACAGGAAAGTAGAAAGGGAAGGGAATAAAAGAAGAGGGTAGTGATAGAAAAGAGAGCATATTGGAGGAGGGGTAGTCAGAAGCAAAACATTTTCCAGCAGGGACAGGGTGAAAGGATAGAGTTAATGGAATAAACAGGGGGAGAAATGGGATGGAGGAAAATACATTTAGCAATAGTTACTGAAAAAATTGAAGCAAGTTTCTACGATAAACATATAGAGAATTGAGTCAAATTTATAAAAATGAGAGCCATTCTTCAACTGATAAATGATCAAAAGATATGAACAGTTTCCAGATGAAGTAATCAAAGGTATCTATGGTCATATGAAAAAAAGTCCTCTAACTCATTACTGATTGGAGAAATGCAAATTAAAACAATTTTGAGGTCCTGCCTCATACTTATTAAATTGGCTAATAGGACAAAAAAAAAAGACAAAATTAGAGGGGATGTGGGAAGAGTGGGTCATAATGCACTGTTAGTGGCATTGTGAACTGATTCAACCATTCTGTAGAGCAATTTGGAACTATGCTTAAAGGGCTATAAAACAATGTATACCCTTTGACTTTTAGCAATATCACTACTAGGTTTGTATACCAAAAGAGATAAGAAAACAAAAAGGAAAGGGACCTATGTACAAAAATATAGCAGCTCTTTTCCGGGGGGAAAGAAATAGAATCTAGGGGATGTACATCATTTGAGGAATGACTGAACAAATTGTGGTATGTGATTATGATGGAATACTATTGTGCCATAAGAAATGATGAATAGCATGCTCTCAGAAAAACCTGGAAAGACTCACATGAGCTGGTGCAAAGTGAAATATACTGTGTACAAAGAAACAGCAACATTGTAAGATGATCAGCTGTGAATGACTTAGTTATTCTCTGTAGTACAATGATTCAAAAAAACTCTGAAGGACTTATGATGAAAAATGTTGTCCATCACCAGAGAAAGAACTGATGGTATCTGAATAAAGATTGAAGCATATTTTTTTTATTAACTTTATTTTTTCTTGAGTTGTTTTTTAAATCTATGTTTTCTTTCACAACATGACTAATAATAAAATGTTTTGCATGACTACATCTGTATAATCTATATCAAATTGATTTCCTTCTCAATGAGGAGTGGTGGGAAGGGAGAAAGAGAATTTAGAACTCGAAGTTTTAAAAAATGAATGTTAAAAATTGTTTTCACATGTAATCAGGGAAAAATAAAATGCTAAAAAATGTTGATATTGGGAATTTTAGAAAGAATAAAAAGTGATTAAGTTTGAGAAAGCTATCTAATAACTTTTGTAAGTGTACAATCCATTGACTTATAGGTTATTTAAGATATAGTCTTGGTATAGGTTTTATCCTTGAAGTTCCTATAATTTCTCCCAGTCAGGCTTAAAATCTTCCCTATGTACTCCCTGGTTCATATATCAACTCAATTTTACAAGTTTGATCATATGACCAAAACAGTGAAATGTTACACATTTACTCTCTTCTTCATGATCTCCCAGACCTCTGCAAAATAAGAATTATGTGTAAGAGGTAAACTAACCGTAGCTATCCCCATAGAGTATGGTATCAAGAATTCTAATAAGTTAAAAACACAATGAATAAACAATGTAGAAAGTTAATCCTTAATTCCTAACACACTCAGAATCTCCTCAACCCAAAACCATTATGCTCTGGCAAGGCTTCACAATAGGACCCATAGTCTTGTGCTCTGTGATCCACACAGAAATTCTCTTACTGATGCTATAATCTCTGCCAACTGACCTTATTGGTCTTGCTGTCATCCTGCTATTAGGTAGAATCAAGCAACAGAACTCATCTCTGTCCCTACCCAAAGAGGAAGAGGTTGTGGTATAGAGAAGCAAGTTGTTTGCTCTGTCTGGGGAGATAGCATGATCGTACAAGAGTGTTCATCCAGAGAACTAATGAACAGAGGAAACTGAAGCAATACTTCAGCATGGTGAGGGATCCCACTTATTGTTTGTCTTTCATTTTCAGAGGACCAATGATATTACAGGGTGCTATCTAGACTCATGCATCAATTAGAATTAAGTGAGGTAGAGCTGCACAAAGTTTTCAGCCTCACTTTCTCTTCCAGAGTCATTGACATCCAGATGACTGATGATGGCCAGGGATGCAGTGGATTAACTCAGTGTCTTTGATGTCTGATCAAACTTGAAGTACTCCATGATGCCTGCTTCAGCTGCCTTTGTGGCCATTAGAACAAACTGTTCTCATCTTCCCATTCTGCTGGGGAAATCTTCACATGCCTGGGGTAGACAACCCCTTGCTCCACTAACAGACTGGTGGCCCATCTATTACCCTCAAACTAGTTTAATTCATCTGTTGAGATGATTTACTGGTGGTATGTCATTTTATGGTGGCTTCTGCACATGCTATAACTTCTTGGAGTCATAAATGAGAGATGAGTGTCAGGTGGACATCAAAGGTAGATGATCAGCCCTGTAAAGGGCATGGCAAGCCCTCACACTAGATGCTAGTGCTTCTTGAACAATCACACCTCCACTAGTAAATTGGTAGACTAGAAAAAACTTGAATCTATAGTTGCAAGTTTTTCCCAAAGAAATGAAATAGATAACAACTGAATGGAACATCAATGGTTGTTGTCCTTTGTTTTCTAAAAGGACTAAAATGACATCATTATGTTAGAGTAGTGTTACAGTATGTCCAACTGTGACTTATCAGACAAAACAAGCTTGGAATGCTTTACCACAGGTTCAGTATAAGTAGTACATGTGAACATTTGTGGTGGATTCTCTAAATTTGTACATTTCACATTTCTTTTGAGCTACTTCAATTCTGCTTTGCTCATAGAGCATAGCACCTTTGATGAGAACACACCATGCTAGGTGGTCTTGTGCCAGTTTCTTGCATGCCATGCAATCAATTCCAAAGTTCTTAAAAGAGACCTTGAGAGTGTCCTTGTATCACTTCTTCTTACCACCATGTGAGTGCTTCCCTTGCATGAGTTCTCCATAGAATAGTCTTTTAGGCAAGCATGTGTTTGGCATTCAAACAATGTGGCCAGCCCATTGGAGTTGTGATCTCTGCAATAGAGTTTCAATGTTTGGCAGTTTAATTCCAGAAAGGATTTCTGTGTCTTGCACCTTTCCTTGACAGGTGATCTTCAGAATCTTCCTAAGACAATTCAAATAAAAGCAATTCAATTTCCTGGCATGACATTGGTATACTGTCCAAGTCTCACAGGCATACAACAATGAGGTCAGCACAATGACTCTGTAGATCTTCAGTTTGATAGTGAGTATGATAGCTATTTCGTCCCATGCTTTCCTTCAGCACCTCCCAAATACTGAGCTAGCCCTGGCAATGCATGCACCAACCTTATTGTCAATGCATGTACATCCCTAGAAAGTATACTTCCAAGGTAAGTGAACTTATCCACAGTGCTCATAACTTCTCCATTTGCTGTAACCAATGGTTCCATGTATGGATGGTTTGGTGCTGCCTGGTGGAGTATCTGTGCTTTCTTGCTGGTAATTGTTAGGTCAAAATTAGCACAAGCAACAGATAATTAATCAATACTTTGCTTCATTTCAGTTTCAGAGGCTACATTGAGTGCACGGTCATCTGTGAACAAAAAATCATGCACTAACTCTCCCTCCACTTTAGTCTTGGTTTGTAGACTTTTCAAGTTAAATAATTTACCATCAATGTGGTAGCTGACCTTGATGCCATGTTCATACTCACTGAAGATGTCTGACAATATAGCTGAAAACATCATGGAAAAAAAGTATGGGAGCAAGCACACAGCCTTTTTTTTTTTACTCCATTGGTAACTGGGAAAGCTGGAAAATAAATACACAGAAGGAAAAGACAGTCAAGAAGAAGGCAATTAAAAAAAACATTAAAAGAAAACATGATTTCTATACAAGCAAAGCATATTGACTTCAAACACAAAAAAAGCAGAGACAACTTAGGAATTATAGATCTCCCATATATAATATGACAGGTCAAAAAAGCTGAACACCATAAAACAAGAAATAATACAAGAAAACTGTCTAGAACTTCTACACACAGAAAACAACACCTGTAAAAAACCAAAAGCCAAAAACCAAAACTATATTTTACATTTCAAGACACATTGTATTTAAACTGAACTGAATTCCAATGACAAACAACAAATTTTGTAAGTGAATAAAATACTTGGGGATCAATCAACCAAAGCATGTTAAATAGTTATATGGATTAAAATAAATACTCCTTAAAGAAATAAAGAGAAAAAGCTCAGGAAACCAATGCTCATGGCTATGCTTCAGCAACATAATAAAAATAAAAGTACTACCAAAACTAATTTATAAATTTTATGTTATCTCCATCAACTATCAAATGAATACTTTTCAGAACTCAACAAAATAATAGTAGCATTCATTTGGAGAAATAAAGGATCTTAGAATATGAAAAAAATAATGAAACAAAAAGTATAGAAGAAAATTGAATAATGCTTGCAGAATGTGAACTATATTACATGGCAGTAGTTATTAAAACTACTTGGCAACAATTAATAATATAGAAGTATATCAATGGAATATTCTAGCAAGAAGGTTTCACAAATAATAGGACTTAATAATTTCATGTTCCTTAAACCAGAAAAGCTAAATTATTTAGGAAAGGACTGTCTTTTTGATGAAAAAAAAACTGCTGGGAAAACTGGAAAATGATCTGGGAGAAATTAGACATAGATCAACATCGTATACCATATTCCATAATCAATTTAAAATGGGTATGTGACCTGAATATTAAATATCATACCATAAAAAAAATTAGAAGAGAAGCAGATCATATACCTTTCACAAATACATATAGGAAATACATTCTTAATCAAACAAAGACTAGAGACACTATTCAAAGTTAAACTAAATAACTTTTATGTCATAAAAATAAAAAGTTTCTACACAAACAAAATAATAACCCTCAGATAAGAAGGAAAGCAGTCAAATGGGGGAAAATCTTTTTACCATATTTCTCATATAAGATAGCTACCTATCTATCTATCTATTTCACAGATATGTGTATAATCATTTATATATAAATATAAATGTGTTTATAAAAGTATAAATATTTGCATGGTAGAAAATGAAAAGCCATTCCCCAATAGACAAATCATATGAGCAAACGATTATTAAAAGAAGCCTTGTGAACTATTAACAATCTTATGAAAGAATGTTCCAAAACAATTAGAAAAAAAGAAATGCAAATCCCTGAATTTTACCTTCCATTCTGTAAATTGGCAAAGGTAACCAAAGACAGAAAGATAGGTCCACCATTTCATTGCTGGTGTAGCTATGAACCACTACAACCATTTTGGAAAGTAATTTGGATATAATATGTAATATACACAATATAATATAACACACTAAATTGTAAAGATTCCTTGATCCACATATTATACTACTATACCCCAAATATATCATTGATTAAAAAAAGTTCTCATATGCATGAAAATATTTATAGCAGCATTTTTTTTATGTTGGAAAAGAATTAGAAACAAATGATGTCTTTTGATTATGGAAAGACTAAATAGATTGTGGTACCTGAATGTAATGGAACAGTACAATTCTGTAAGAAATGACAAAATGATATATCTAGAGAAACATGGAATGATATCTAGTGAACTGAAACAGTTAAGTAAAAAGAGTGAAGAAAACATATACACAGTGACAATAACAATGTAAATAGGAAGAAAAAAAGGAAAAGCAAATACTACAAAATTAAAAATAAAAAAAATGACCTCAAAGAAGAACATGAGACAACATGCATCTACTATTCCTATAAAGAGCTGTGAAGTCCATGGGCCTGTTACATTGTATTCATTTTCAGAATGTCAATATACTAATTAATTTTGCAGTTTACATTCTTCCTCCTTTTTTCCTATTTAAAGTACTGTTTATTATATTGATTATCTCTCCAGGAAGGGTAGGGTGGGGATGATGGGAGAAATTCTAGTATATTAAAAAAAAGTTTTCAATTTAAAAAAATTGCTTAAGATCATCACTACCTTTTCTGCATATGTTCTGTCACTCTCTTTTTCTTCTTTCTATTTCTTTCTATATACTTTCTATTTCATAATGTATATGAAGCACAAACATGTGTATATAAGCAGAGGTACATATATGCATATATATACACACACACATGCACACCTACATATATAATATCTTGTCCTACTATTTTCCCACTTCACTGCAATGGAGGAGATATGTATCTATATCTTCTCTAGGACCTTGCTTGGTATTTCTTCATCTGTTAAATAAAAGGGTATTCATAGATGATAGATTCAGCTCTATAAACCCCTTAATTTTGATCTTTCTTGACTGTAAAGGGTATTTCTCAATAGAAAACAATGGATTTTATTTTATCCTTGGTAGAGGTTCTTGAAAATCAATTGGTTGAGCTCAACTGACTAAAAATAACGACTATAATCACATGCCAGTGGTGGGAGGATAGCCCAGCAAGAGACAGTCATTAGCTTCCAGTGACTCAGTTCAACAGGCATCCCTAAGATTTGCTCCCTGCTGAGACACCTATTAGAGCCTTCCAAATGGTAATTTAATATTTTGTTAACTGGAAGTTGACTTCCCATTTATTCAACTTTCTCCACAAACTGTGAAAATCTTTCTGTGCTTGTTGGCAACCTTCAGCTCTGTTATTCCCCTGACTTCATTAGCAGTGAGAAAAATGCAAAGTTTATTTTGTAAGAGACTTAAATTTGTCAGCATTTACCTTTTTCTTATTTTTGGCACCCAAATTGTAGTAGCACTGAAATGTGTTGGGATCCAGTTGAATAGGGTCTTGCACAATTTTTTTTGCTACTTTGATTTGGCAGTCCAAATATAGATATGTTTTTGATTATTTGTGGAGTCAATCCAGTACAATAGAAGGAGTATTGGCTCTAGTGTTATGTCTCACCCTCCATGACCCCATTTGGAGCTTACTTGGAAAAGATATTGGAGTGGTTTCTCATTTTCATCTCTTCACAGATGAAAAAACTGAGGCAAATGGGGTTAAGTGACTTGTGTAGGGTCGCACAGCTAAAAAGTGTTTGAGGCCAGATTTGAACTCAAGAAAGTGAGTCTTGCTGACTCCAGGCCCAGAACTCTATCCACCCATCAGAATCACAGGACATGGCTTCAAATCTCTCCTCAGAAGGTTACTACTGATGCGATCTAGGGCAAATCTTTTTCCTTTCCTTATTAGTTTTATCATCAATACAATAAGAGAAACTGCCCCTTGTGGTACTTTCTGCCTCTAGATCTTTGAAGCTACAGTTTTGTAGCTTGTTATTGGTCAGACTCAGAAAATATTGATAACCCTCTCATAGGTTCCCCCCAACCACGTTAGGCCTGGTCATTGAGTAGAAAGTAGGATATGGGCACAGATCAAATAACCATAGTTAGAAAAAAAATTTAGTGTAGTCCAAGGGTTAGTGATGGAACAAATAAGGACAGGTAGAAGGAGCAGATTGGCCCAGATCATGTATTTCAGTGATCAAGTAGGCATCAAGGATATAAAGATCCAGGTAAGAATCTGGACATAGGAAGTTAGAAGTACAAAGTAAAATTCTAAGTAGCCAGTATCAGAAACTTGGCAAAGAGACTTTCTAATGAGCATTAGGCACTAATAGCAAGAAAGGGAGTTTGCTATTGAGCCAACCATCTTGTTAGACAGGAGAGGTTGTGTACTTCCTGATCAGATCATCCTGAGTTCAGCATGAAGTCTCATCCTTGAAAGTCACGACTAACATGAGGAAGTAAGCAAGTGAGGGTTGGATGAGGAAGCTCCTGGCACCTATACAAATGAAAAATGAATATTTGATGCCTCACCTTTCTAAAATTATTGCTATATCTCACTTGACTCCCTCTGAGATAGAATGCAGTGAATATTAATTGCCCTAATGAAAAGAAGCTTTTTCTGATAATATAACAGAGATGTAGGCTAGATGAGAGAAGGGAAAAAACTGTATAAGAGCAAAGTATAAACCTTGACAAAAGTAGACAAGACATCTATTCTGTTCAGAATGTCTGTGTTCAAAGGTTTGTTTTTTTTTTTTTTAGGGAAAAAAATTAAAACTCTGGTATTAAAAGTGATTACTGAGAGACCTAGAATACTCAATAGAAAGTCTGGGAGGCAAGAGGCTCCCAGGTATTTATCTGCTTGAAGGATGATACCTTTAATATTAGATAATGGAGCATATGCCTTGTAAGCACTGCTGTGGAGGCAAGAGACTCAAGGAGATCCTACCTTAGAATTCGACAATCAAGGATGGATTTGCATTTGCATTTCTGGATCTGTGATTTGAGAGGATTTTAGAAAAAGGAAACTAGAAGCTGGGACAGCTTTACCCACTACCCACTTGAAGTGTGGGATGGGTGGAGCAGTGTGCTTAATCTCTAGGTGTTGGCTCCCCTGCTCCTTTCACCACAGTTCTGGTTATAGATAATGGTAATCAGAAGCCAAGAAAAGACCTTCCACAAACACTACCTTCATCCCTCAGCCAAGAAATGATGAAGTGTGCTTTGGTGAGAGTATAGAATGGTAAGAGGGAATTATTCATTTCCCTTCACTAGTCTGTTAAAGAGAGATTACCTCAAAGCTCATGAATTCATTTAATTGGTGAACTAGTCTTAATGAGAAGACTGAGCCCAGAAAGAGAAGTTGATTCTACTCCAACAGTTGGCCTCATGAGTCAATAGTTCTTATCCAAATGAACTGATCCCCTGTTGCTCACCATCCTTTCAATGATACAATTTCTTTCTCTCTTCCCTTTATAGAAAAGAAAATCCATCAACCACAATATATAATTAATGCTGGCATGGGTAGAGATTTGGGCAAAAGGTAAAATCTATGTAGAGGGCCAAAACACTTACCTCTGTCTTAGTGACAGTGAATTGGGAAGAAAGAGAAAATAAAAAAGATAGTTCCAATTCTATTTGGAAACCTGAAATACCCATTGAGGCCCACTGAAATGGTGCCCTTAAGGAAGAACAAGTTTCTATAAGCAGGAGAAGAGTGAGAATAATAATAATAGCTTTATAGTAACCCCTACACCTACTAGAGATAAACCTTTGAGGCAGAAATCAACTTAAGCCCAGGAAAGTGGCATTTGTGCTACAAGCAGTATAGGGACCCACTCTTTAAACATGTACAAACAGTAGCACATGAGGAATAATGAAATTATCTTCCTGTATATTCTTTATACTTCATAACCTATACTCATTCAAGTGTGAAATAATGGTGACTCTTACAAATAATACATGTTGGCACCTCTCTTTCTTTTTCCAATAACATGTTGCATGTGGAGACTGTTTACAAATTTTACATTAAGTGGCATAGTCCATAGATCCACAACCCTTAAGGTGATAGTAACAACCTGATGGGCCTAATGCCTAATGTGGTGCTTTGCAGCTATATGCAAGATGTGGCCAACTATCCAATAAGGATATTATTTATTATAGGCAGCTAGGTTGCACATTAGATAGGATGATGGTCCTTGAGTCAAGAGGAGGAGTTAAAAATCTAGGCTTAGGAACTTACTAGCTGTGTGATCTTGGGTAGGTCACTTTATTTATTTGTTTTGCTTTCCTAATCTTTAAAATGGAGATAATAATGACACCTACCTCCCAGAGCTGTTGTGAGGTTCCAATGAGATAATAATTGTAAATTGCTTACTGTCATTGTACAAATTTTTAGCTAATATTAGTATTTATTTATTAAGCTAGATGCCATGCTAAGTAATAGGGATACAAAGAAAGGCAAAATAGTATCTGCCCCCAAGGAGCTAAATAATCAAGGAACTGGAGGAGAAGTAGGAATTAGAAATGGAAAGAAGAGTTGAGGCCATGGAGGGAGAAACTGTAATATCAAAGTCTACCTTCAATGAAGAGTCCTTTCTTCTTTCTTTTTTTATGAAAATAAAAATTGGGGGACAGAGCCAAGATGGTGGAGTAGAAGCAGGGACTCACTTGAGTTCTCCCCAAACCCCTCCAAATACTTGTAAAATTGACTCTAAACATTCTAGAGCAGCAGAACCTACAAAAAGACAGAGTGAAACAAATTTCCAGCCCAAGATAACCTGGATGGTTGACACAAAAGGTCTGTTTCTCTGGACTGGGAGAGGAGTGCAGTTCAGTGTGGGCCATGCACCAACAAAGATGGGGGCCCAGCAAACCTGGAGCAGGCCTCAGGAGCCTGAAACAAGGAGAGCTATGGTGATTTCCAGACTTTTCAATCCATAAATGCCAAACACAACTTAGAAGATCAGTGGGAAAGGTCTATCAGACCTGCAGGAGAGAGGAGAGTGGTCTGGCCCCAGCCTAGGCATAGCCCCAGGGCAGTGACCACAGCAGCAGTGTCTGCTTCCAGAGCTCTCAGCCCACAGATGGTGGAAGAATCAAGAGGTTCATCAGAGGGAGATTGCAGGAATCTCTTTACTGGTGCTGAGACATGATTCTCTTGCTTTGTCCATGTTTGGATCTGGGTGGCAATCCTGGGGTGGGGAGGAGCACTGACATAGCAGAGTTGATGGCAGCAGTGGAGAGGGAACCCTCCTCTCATTTCCAGGGCAGGAAAGAGTGTTTGTAGTCACTCACAGACCAGACCACAGACCAAGAGACAAGTAAACACCTCTCCTTAGATCATACCACCTTGGAAGAACTGAAAACTTACAGGTACCTAGAAGTATCTCTGAAAACAGCTTCACAAAATCCTTGAAACTTGGGACAATATACCTTCAACAATGGAAGCAGAGCCCTACCTTAACTAAGAGTCAAAAAGTCAAGCAACTGGCTGGGAAGATGAGCAAAGAGAGGAAACAAAGTAAAACCATAGAATCTTACTTTGGTGACAAAGAAGAACAAAACATACAACCAGAAGAAAATAACAAAGTCAGAGCTCCTACAACCAAAACCCCCAAGAAAAATATGAATTCATCTCAGGCCATGGAAGAGCTCAAAAAGGACTTTGAAAATCAAGTAAGAGAAGCAGAAGAAAAATTAGGAAGGGAAATGAGAGTGATGCAAGAAAATCATGAAAAAAAAATGAGTCAACAGCTTGCTAAAGGAGACCCAAAAATATGCTGAGGAAATAACACCTTAAAAATAGACTAACCCAAATGGCAAAAGAGGTTCAAAAAGCCAATGAGGAGGACACCTTAAAAAGCAGAATTGGCCAAATGGAAAAAGAGGTCCAAAAGCTCACTGAGGAAAATAGTTCCTTAAAAATTAGAATGGAGCCAATGAAAGCTAATGACTCTATGAGAAATCAAGAAATTATAAAACAAACCCAAAAGAATGAAAAGACAGAAGACAATGTGAAATATCTAATTGAAAAAAAAAACTAACCTGGAAAATAGATCCAGGGGAGATAACTTAAAAATTATAGGACTATCTGAAAGCCATGATTAAAAAAAGAGTCTAGATATCTTCTTTCAAGAAATTATCAAGGAAAACTTCCCTGATATTCTAGAACCAGAGGATAAAATAGAAATTGAAAGAATCCACCACTCACCTCCTCAAAGAGATCCCAAAAGAAAAACTCCCAGGAATATTATAGTCAAATTCCAGAGTTCCCAGCTCAAGGAGAAAATATTGCAAGTAGCCAGAAAGAAACAATTCAAGTATTATGGAAACACAATCAGGATGACACAAGATTTAGCAGCTTCTACATTAGGGGGTTAGAGGGCATGGAATATGATATTCTGGAGGTCAAAGGAGCTAGGATTAAAAACAAGAATCACCTACTCAGCAAAACTGAGTGTAATTAATGAGAGGAAAAATTGCCATTCAATATTGTAGAGAAATTTAATGCATTCTTGAGAAGTCAGAGCTAAATAGAAAAATTGACTTTCCAATACAAGACTCAAGAGAAGCATGAAAAGATAAACAGGAAAGAGAAATCATAAGGGATTTATTAAAGTTGAACTGTTTACATTGCTACATGAAAAGATGATATTTGTAGCTCATGAGACCTTTCTCATTATTAAGGTAGTTGGTGGAATATGTATATATATATATATATATACATATATATATGATATCTAAAAAAGAAAATTAAGAAATGAGAGAGGAATGTATTGGGAGAGAGAGAAGGGAGAAGTAGAATGGGGCAAATTCAGACAATAAAAAGCTTTTACAGTAGAAATGAAGAGGGGGAGGTGAGAAGGAATGAATGAACTTCACTTTCATTGGATTTGGCTAAAGAAGGGAATAACATACACACCCAGTTGGGTATGGAAATCTATCTTACCCTACAGGAAAGTAGGAAGGAAGGGGATAAGAGAGGGAGGGGTGATGGAAGAGACAGCAGAATTAGGGAGGGGATAATCAAAGACAAATACTTTTGCTGAGGGACAGGGACAAAGGAGGGATTAGAATAAATGTGGGCTGGGGTAAGCTGGAGGGAAAGATAGTTAGCCTTTCACAACATGACTATTATGGAAGTGTTTTGCATGACTACATATGTATAACATATATAAAACTGCTTGCCTTCTCAATGAAGCTGGATGGGGAAGGAGAAAGTGAGAGAATTTGGAACTCAATGTTTTAGAAATGAATGTTAGAAATTGTTTCTGCATGCAACTAGGAAATAAGATGCACAGGCAAAGGTAGAAATCTATCTTATCCTACAGGAAAATGGAAGGGGAAGGAGATAAGAGAAGGGAGTGGGGTAATAGAAGGGAGAACAGATTGAGTGAAGGGGCAATCAGAAGGTAGGTTATCATGGATTGGGGAAAGGGGAGGCATGAGGAGAAAATTAGGAACTCAAAATCTTGTGGAAGTGAATGTTGAAAACTGAAAATAAATAAATTGGAGGGAAAATTGAATTTAATAAATGTCAACAAAAAAAAAACTAATTTAACAAATGAAAATAAATATTGGGACTCCTGGGAGCCAAGATGGCAGAGCAAGCAGTGAATTGCTGTAACTATCCCAAATTCACCTCCAAACAACCATAAAATAGCATCCCAAAACAAATCATGGAAGAGCAGAACCAGCAAAAAGAAGGAGTGAAACAATCTTTTAGCTCAATAAACTTGGAAGATCAGTAAGAAAGATCCATTTCACTTGGGTAAAAGAGGAGTGCATTCTAAGACAGAAAGCATCCCAGCAAGCTAGCAGTAAGCTCCACCTCAGCAAAACAGAGGGAGATCCTGAGCCCCATTGTGGTGAAAACAAATGCCAAAACCAGGACACCCCACAAGCCTTAGTGTAGCCAGAGGAACCAACAGACTCTAACTCAGAACCACCACATGCTTCAATGTAGCCCCTGGCAAACAGACATCCTCCAGCAGCCAGACCTCCACATGCTTCATTGTAGCCCTGAGAAATACAGAAACGCCCCATCAAGCCTCAGCATATGCCAGACACTACTACTAGAACCCCAGCTCAGCACCAGATCCCTATGGTCTCTAGTATCACCCCACGCCTCATCCCATCAGCATAGCACCAGACACGAGAGTCCCTTGGGGGCCTCAGTGCAACATCAGTTTAGCATCAGATAAACAGTGAGGGCCTTAAACCACTGGCACAAGAAGCCTGAAAAAGTGTCCCTTCCTTTGAACACCAGATACAGAGCTCAAATTTAAAAGAAAAGAAATGTCAAAAAAAATAGGGAAAAAAAGGATGAACAACAAAAACAAAATAATAATCTGACAATAGAAAGTTATTTTTAGTGACAAGGAAGACAACGACACAAACTCAGAAGAGGATAACAATGTCAAAACACCCATGGGCAAAACCCCAAAGAAAAATGGAAAGTAGTCTCAAACCCAGAAAGAACTCATGGAAGAGCTCAAAAAGAAGCTTTAAAATCACACATAATTTGGAAAACTGCTTAAAAATTAGAATTGGAGGGGCAGCTAGGTGGCACAGTGGATGGAGCACCAGCCCTGGAGTCAGAAGGACCTGAGTTCAAATCTGGTCTCAGACACTAGCTGTGTGACCCTGGGCATGTAACCCCATTGCCTTAAATAAATAAATAAAAGCAGAATTGGCCAAATGGAAAAGGAGATACAAAAATCCACTGATGAAAACAACTCTTTAAAGATTACAATTAATCAAATGGAAAAGAAGGTACAAAAGCTAATTGAGGAAAACAACCCCTTGAAAGTGAGATTTGGGCAAGTAGAAGCTAATGACTCTATGAGACAACATGAATCGATCAAACAAATTCAAAACAATGAAAAAATGGAATAAAATGTAAAATACCTCATGGGGGGAAAAACTGACTTGGAAAATAGATCAAGGAGAGACAATATCAGAATCATTGGACTACCTAAAGTTGCAATCAAAAGAAGGACCTGGACAACATCTTTCAAGAAATGATAAAGGAAGACTGCCCTAATGTCCTGGAACCAGAGGGCAAAATAAACATTGAAGGAAATTTGCTGATCATCTCAGGAAAGACATCCCAAGATAAAAACTCTAAAGAACATTACAGTCAAAAGTCAAAAGTACCAGGTCAAAGAAAAAATACTACAAGTGCCCAGAAAGAAACAATTCAAATATTGGCGAGTCACAATCAGAATTACACAGCAGCTGCAACATAAAGAATTGGAGGTCATGGAACATTATAGTCTGGAAGGCAAATGAGCTAGGACTACAACCAAGAATCATTCATTTGGAAAATTAAACATAAGGGAATCTGAGGGATCAAGGGGAAAAATAGCCATTCAATGAATTAGAAGGATTTCAGGCTTTCATAAGCAGACCAGAACTAAATCAAAAATTTGACTTCTAATATCAAGGACCAAAGAAGTATAAACAGGTTAAAAGGGTAAAGAAAACATAAAGAATTCAATAGAGCTACACTATTTACATCCTTTCACAGGAAGATGATACTTGTAATTCTTTAAAAAAATTTCCTTAAATTGAGTGAGTTTGCATTTTTGTATGACCTCAATCTTCTTGGTAAAATCATGTCATATTGAGGGGACCCCTCGCATGTGGGCTCTTCAGCCAATTTACTGTATTGTCATAAGTGTTAATACTTTTTCCCCATAACAAAACTTGTGAATGTTTTGCATAAAATATATAAATATTTAATTGGTCTCAAATTTGGAGGTGTCTCTGGAGTTCTTATACTTTGGTAATAGATATATGATGCCTTCTTTTAACAAAGGTGGGATCAGGCTTATCATATGAGAGGAAGCAGTTGAAGTACCTTACTAGGAATTCACTGGCCATTTGGGTTTATTTGAGCCAATAATTATGAATCTTCTTTGGCCCCACCGCTTTCTACATTTTAGCAGAGAAGTCAGACTTTGCCATCTGCCTTAATTGAACTTTTGTGTTGTTTGTTATTTCCATGGTTCAGTATATTAAAACTTTGTTTCTCCTTTAATTCAAGTTATGTTTTCATAGTGTTGTACTTGTTCAGTCATATAGATGGCCAGAAATTATTCACTTCTTCCTCCTTTTGGAGTTTGGTCTTGTTGCAGATGTATTTCCTCCTCAAGCTTTTGCAGTAGAGTTTTAAAGTTATTGATGTTAAATAGTTAACATTTTGCCCTGCTTTGACTCCTTGTATTGCGTTAGTATTTTAACTTGTATTTCCAGTAGCTGATTAAAGGAATCCAAACTTTGTGACATAAAAAAAAATTTCCTTAAAAACGGAAAGTACATCTTGCTAAAAGGTACCATGGACAATGAAGCAACATCAATACTGAACATATATGCACCAAGTAGTATAGCATTGACATTTTCCAAGTTAACTGAGTTACAGTAAGAAATAGACAGCATAACTATATTAGTGGAAGACTTCAACTTTTCCTTCTCAGAACTCAATAAATCTAACAGAAAAAAAAACAAGAAAGAAACTAAAGAGGTAAATAGAAAATTAGAAAAGTTAGATGTGACAGACCTTTGGCATGATTTAGACATAAAGGGTGGCACCATAAGAAAAGTAGAATAGTAAAGAATAGTCTACCTGTTAGATGTATGGGAAGGTGAAGAATTCATAACCAAACAAGAGATAGAGAACATTACAAAATGTAAAATAGATAGTTAAGTTATATTAAATTGGAAAGCATTTGTACAAACAAAATGAGTGCAACCAAGATTAGAGGGAAAACAGAAAGCTGAGAAACAATCTTTATAGCAAGTGTCTTTGATAAAGGCCTCAATTCTCAAATATATAGAGAACTGAGTCAAATTTACAAGAATACAAGGCATTACCCAATTGATAAATGGTCAAAGGATATGAACAGGCAGTTTTCAGATGAAGAAATCAAAGCTATCGATAGTCATATGAACAAGTACTTTAAATCACTTTTGATTAGAGAAATGCAAATCAAAATGACTCTGAGGTACCACCCCACACCTATCAGATTGACTGATACGACAAAAAAAGGAAAATTATTAATTCTGGAGAAGATGTGGGAAAATTGGGATACTACTGAATTGTTGGTGGATTTGTGAACTGATCCAACCATTCTGGAGAGCAATTTGGAACTATGCGCAAAGGACAATAAAACTATGCATACCCTTTGATCCAGCAATACCGCTATTAGGTCTGCATCCCAAAGGGACCATAAAAAAGGTAAAATGACCTATATGTACAAAAATATTTATAGCAGCCCTATTCATGGTGGCAAAATATTGGAAATTGAGGGAATAACCATTAATTGAGGAAAGGCCTTAAAAGCTGTGACATATTGATATAATGGAATACTAATGTACAATAAGAAATGATGAACAGGCAGATTTTCAGAAAAACCTGGACAGACTTGTACAAACTGAAATGAGCAGAACCAGTAAAACATTATACATAGTATCAGCAATATTGTGTCATGATCAGCTATGAGTGACTCAGCTCTTCTCAGAAATACAAAGGACCTATGAAAGAAAATACTATCCATATCCAGATAAAGAACTGATACATGCTGAATGCAGACTGAAGCATATTTTTTACTTATTTTATTCTTTCTCTTGTTTTTCCCCTTTTGATATGTTTCTTCTTCCACAAATGTGACTAATATGGAACTATCTTTACATGACAGCACATATATAAAATATATCAAACTGCTGATCATTTTCAGAAGAGGGGAGGGGAATGAGAGAGGGAGAAGATTTTGGAACTCAAAACCTCATAAAAATGAATGCTAAAACATTCTTAACATGTAACTGGGGGAAAATAATATTTTTAAATAAAATATCACACACATATAAGAAAATGCAAATTATTTACAATGTAATACTCATTAATTGAAACAAAAGAAAGTTGTTCTTAGCTTCTATATGCATGTTTGATCTCATATATTTTTCTTCTATTTATTGTGGGTGGATGGGCTGTTATTTTAAAATATTGTTGAAATCTTTCTATATGTTGCTTTTCTGATTCTACTAACTTCACTCTCCATCATTTTATATGACTTTTCAAATTTTGTTGCATTTCAAATATTTGTCATTTCTAATGGTATAGTGACAGTCTTTTACATTGATAAGCCATGATTTATTCACCTTTACCTCTTTTGAAATTGACCCATTCATAGACAGTCCCTGGCAATGATGTTACCATGACTGATCTCACTCAGACTTGGAGCTCTGGGTCAAAGTTATTTACTACCTCTCTCCTCAGGTACTCTAAATTTCATTCCCACTTTCTCCCTCACCCTATTACTCTTTACCCCCACCCCATTATACTCTGAAATAAAAGGTAACATTAGAAGGAGGCCTCCATCAAGAATTTTAACTAATCAGACTGTCTTAGGGATAGCACTGGTTACTGGATCCCAATCCCATTTCCAATCCAAATTGGGAGGTGCCAAAGATTATTGATTAAGGAGGGGTGGCTCCAAACTAACCAGTTTATCTTGGAGCAACCTCAGCTTGTGCTAATATGCTATAGAAAGAGGTGCTTTCAAAAGTCCCAGACAAATGGATCACCATGTCAACTCCTCAAATCAATGAGGACCACTCTCGTGATCATCCCTCTCCCTTTTACAAAGATAAGACTTAAAATGAAAAGTTAATTGCCTTACTCTAGTAAATATCAGTAGAAAAATATAAAACCACATTTCTTAGACAATTACTAGCTATGTTACCTGTTTACCTAAGTTTCCTCACCTGTAAAATGGGAATAATAATGACACCTACCTCCCAGGGTTGTTGAGAAGGTAAAATGAGATAATATTATAAAACACTTTGCAAATCTTAAAGCAATATGTAAGAATTATTTATTAATATTCCTTCCCCCAAGCCCAACATTCTATATGTTATAACAGGCTGCCTTGTGAGTTAGGAATGAAGACACAAACTCCCATAGGCAGTCCCTCTTACTTCAATATACTGTATAAAACTAAAGAACACCATGCCTCTGCACTAGTTCTTCCTCTGTCTCCTACAAGAAAGATCACTTCTGAGACTCCAAGATCCTAGACACACTTCCATATATTAAGAAGTGACTCCTCTTCCTGGAACTTCAAGGCACACAAAGATCAAGTAAATTGTGTTTCTTCCCTAGTAGGAATAAGACAAGTACATAAAATACCACAGCATGAGTCAGAATGTGTCAGTAAAAAAGTGCAAACATCTCTGAAGGGAGTAAAGGAAGACAATGCTGTTGGGAGAACCAGGGAAGGTTTAGTGGAAGAGGTAACATTTGATCTGAGTCTAAAGAAAGGGTAATATTTTGACAGCCAAAGATGTGACAAAAGGTACTGCATGAAGAAAATGTCTTCTTTCTCTACTTCTAAATGATTCCTCCACAACATTAAAACTGCTAGGTTTTACTCCCTCTCTCATTTCACTTTTCACATATTCCTTTCTCCTCTTCTCATGCACATCCCTGAATTTGGCACTGATTCAGGCTTCTTGAATACTTCTTTCTCTCATGAACACATTCATAGATTCATAGATGCTAGAGTTCATGGCCTCAATCATGCCTTCTTTAGCAACAGTGTCAATAGCATAAAAATACATTTCCTAAATAGCCCCACAGATAATTAACCATTGCTTGCATGTATGTGCCTTTCATAACCCCTTGAACCTCCTTAAAATTCTATCACAATTCTTAAGCATATGAAAGTTTTTTGCCAACATTTTTTTTCTATTAAGAATATAGCTATGTCATTTTATACAATGGGGACTAGGTGGCCTAATTGATAAGGCATCTAGCTTCAGATCAGAATATTAAGACTTTGAGTATCTTCATGTGGCTCTGAAAGGAGCCAGCTAGGTAATTCAGTGACTACAGTGTAGTGCCTGGAGTCAGGACAAACTAAGTTCAAATCTGGCCTGGGATGTTTGCTGTCTGTGTGACGCTGGGCAAGTCATTTAACCTCTCTGTGACTTAGGCTCCTCCACTGTAAAATGTGGATAATTATAACACCTATGTTTTGAAGATTAAATTAAACAGTATTTGTAAAGCACTGAGCACAGTTCTTAACACATAACAGGTACTATATATATATACTTATTCCCTTTACCCATTGACTTTTTATTTTCCTTTAAATAGTTAGGATTCTAGCAGCAATATCACCAGGTCAAATAACATGATCCAATTTTATGACTCTCATTCTATATGTACATATAGCTTTCCCATTAAAGTCATGCTAAATTTAGCCTTCTGCTCCATTTTTCCCATTCACCTCTCTCCAACTCCTGCCATATTGAATCAACTAAACATTCACTAAGATCCAAGGATATTCTGAGGAACTTTTGCGGTCTGAAACATCAAGAGATAATTTTACTACTTCATCTGCATAGAAAACTTGCATTTTGTAAAACTTGATTGATTTTTATTTTCTCATTCAATTCCCCAAAAGTGTGGGGAAAGGGAAGGCAGCTATTATCCTAATTTTATAGAAGTATAGTTGAAACTAGAAAAGTTAAAGTGGCTTGTGTGTCATTTCCAGACTAGATCCTAACCCTCCCAGCTTCTATGTTCTTCCTACTTAACCCCTGACAATTTCATATCCAGTATAAGATTTCCTCTTAGAAGGGGAACTTAGGTATACAAGGTAGGGGTATAAGCAAACTATAAACCTATCATCATTTTCTCATGTTGAGAGAATGCTCTTACCCTAGTGGGCAAGGCTATTGATTGATACATATCATTGATTGCACTTCGGGGGTGAGAAAACCCAATCAAGGATGCACAGAGCCCTCCACAGATAATCTAATTTCAATGTCAATGCCATTCATATGGCTGAGCTGAGTGTTGCTACTAGACACACAGTGTGTAGATATAAATAGTGATACGACAATGGTCTTCTATTGCCACAAGAAGATGCTCATTACACAATGAAATCAAACTATAAAACAAAGACATGTAAAACAAGCTGCTTGGCAATAGGGCTACATTGCCTGTGCAGCAAACCAAAACATATGAAGGAAGCCAGAGATGCCATTTTCCAAGAGCGCTGAAGGTAATTTTCACTAATGGATTGACCTGCTAAGCAAAAGCATATACAATATAACAAACTTATTTCCACACTAATAAAAAATACCCATTAGAAGAAAATATTTTTCAACATAATGGCTGTGTATTTAACAAATGTATATCCTAATGGTGTAGTGGGTCATGTGGAACTTTTCATTAACTCCTGGAACACTCCTCATCTGTGCTTTTCTAGAACATGGTGATGAGATGTTCTCTAAGAGTAGAAAAACAATAACAGATTACCCCCTTCTGAGTGAATATCTCTCTGTCTCTCTGTCTGTCTCTCTCTTTTTCTGCCTCTCTCCTCTGTATGTATGTATATATGTATGTGGGTGTATCTTTGTATGTGTGTGTATATAGTATGTGTATACACACAGAGAGTATATGTATGCATGTATGTATGTACATATGTGTTTATTTCTGCCAAGTGACCAGAAAAGAAACAAAAGAAACCAGATTTTATCATTCTTGTAACAATGATAATGGTGACTATCATAAAAATAAACAGTTCACATTTATGTAGTGTTTTGAAGTGTTGAAGCTGGGATATGAACTGAAGTTCCTGATTCTGGCCCAAGGCTCTTTCCATGGTATCATGCTAATACCACTATAATCTCATAAGGGACTGAGATACCATCCCCACTTATTTTTTTTTAATATCAAGCTTTAATTTCATCAGTATATGGGAATGCGGGTGTGGATGTAGGTTGGCTGATAGGAAACTAAAATTCAATTTGTGGTCTTAGAGTTTTGTCAGCAGCAGGAGTAGTCAACCTGAGAGATTAGATGACTTTCCCATGATCACATAGCTAATATGTTTCAGGACCAAGACATAAATGTAGGTTTTCTTGATTACAAGATTGGTTTAATATTCACTATACTCTGATGCCTCTCAGGATACTATTTTTTTTTAAGTCAGATACATGGAGGTTACTTATTTTCAAAGTAGTACTTTTATAAACGTTTTTTGTAAATGATTTTAGAGGACACAGAATCTCAAATTTTCATTTTATATATAAGGAACTGAGTCCCAGAAAGTTGGAATGATTTGCCCAAAATCAGATAGCTCATTAGTGAACTAGAACTTGATTTCCTAAGTTATAGTCTATTGCATTTTCCCCTCTTTTTCCTGAGTGTTATTGATTTCTTTTGTTTTATATAACAGTAATTCCATTTTATTGACCCCCACCCCCACTCCAAAGTTGGACCTTCCCTTATATGGCAAAATAGTTAAGGAAAAAAACTGATAAAGTAACTGTATCTGACAGCGTATGCAACTTCCTGTCCCTGTAAGTCCTCTGCCTCACTGTTAGAGAAATATGTTTCATTATCTGTCCCCTGAGGCCAAAATTGGTTTTACAGTTACCCAGGAGTCAGCTTCTTTTTAGGGATCTTTTTATTAACAGTACTGTAATCTTTGTATCTGTTATATATTGTTCTTCTGGTATATATATTATATGTGTATTGTGTATATGTATGTGTGTATGTATATTGTTCTTTTGATTCAACTTATTTCACTTAGCAAAAGTTCATGCAAACCTATCCATGTTTCCCAAAATTCAGTATAGTCTTCACATTTTGTTGCACAATGCATCTCATCCTATTCACCTAGGATTCATTCCATTACACCAATTCACCTACTTTTCAAAAGGAAAAGAAAACCAAATTTCTCTAGCAATGCAAATCAATGATTGCCCACCTAGGCAGGGAAGAATAGATTTTGGGCCTCCTCAACACAACCTTCATGTCCAAAGAATGTCTTGGTACTTTGATAGGCATATTTTACTTTAAAATACATTCTAAATTGTCTTGGATTTTCTAATGACCCAGGGTGAGTAGTCAATATAGGTTTTTATCTGTTTGCCTTCTGAAAGAAGTGTGATATGAATGAATGAATGAATGAATGAATGAATGAATGAATGAATTTTAGAAAGCATATGTTAAGTACTTTCTATGTGAAAGACTGCGCTAAGCTCTGAGGTTACAAACTCAGATAGAAGTAAAATCTCTGCTTTCAAGAAGCAATAATGGCCAACAAGCAGCACTCTGGTCCTGAAAGTTATGGGAATGGGTTTGGGGTATAGAGGAGTAGGTTGACACAATCCATCTAGGAACAAAGGCAGAATTAATTTGATGTTGGTTCATAGTTCCAGAACTGGAAGAGGGTGAAGGAAATAAAATATATGTACACTAAAAACAAACAAACAAAAATAATGTAATTGTGGGTTTCATTAATAGAGACATAGCTTTTAGGAATAAGGAAATGATAGTCTTGCTTTTTCTTCTGTCCTGGTTAGATCACACCTTCCATAGTGGATTATATTCAATTCTGGAGGTCACACTTAAGAAAGGCATTGATAGTTTGAAGAACATCCACAGGAGGGTTACCAGGATTGTCAAATACCTTGATTTCTTGCAATATGAATCTTAGTTGAAGGAACTGGAGATGTCCAACCTAGAGAAGAAAATAATAGCTGTATTCATGGTTCTCCTCAATGATAGTACCTTCTCCCTGATATTACTGCTAACTTATTAGATTAGTTACACTAAAAAAAAGTACCTTATTAAGCTAGAATAAAAGAAAAATCACCTACTTGCTAGTCTATCAAATATATGTTTTTCTGCTTATGATATCTCTTAACTTTCCTTTCTTGTCCTCTGTCCTCCCTTTCAAATGAATCAAGCACTAAAGTGAATCTCCTAGTGAGGAAGATTTGTCAATTACTTCAATTATTTAATTCTGCAGAGCAACGAATAAAATATTTTTTCACAGTAGACAGTCAATAAATAGATTAGTTAATAGTAAACTTTCTATAGCATGTTATAATTACAGATATTTTCACATTCTGTCTTTCTTTTGAGACTAATAACAATGTTTGAGGTATTTCCCCTGTTTTATAGATAAGGAAACTGGGGGTAAACTAAATAGAGCAATTTGTCTAATGTTACACCACTTGTGATGAGTAGGATTAGGGCACAAATTCAGATTTTATTCCATTATTCTCACTAATATACTATGAGTTTGGTTGCCAAACTGTTCACTTGATAGGGAATATCTATGACAATAGTTAGCTGCGATAGAGCTATCCCTAGGGCATGGAAATTCATGAAAATTGTTCATATGAACTTGTCTTCTTGATTAGGTTTTCAAATTAATATGGCAAGCATGTAAACTGGTTTTCAAAGCTCAATGGTAGTTCCTATTTTTATATTCACAAAACATACTACTAATGTGACTTTGGACACATTACTTAATCTTCCTAGGCCTCAGTTTCCTTCTCTGAAAAATAAAATATAAAAAATTTGGAGTAGATGTCCTCCAAGGTCCCTTTTAGCTCAAATCTATAATCTAAAACAAAAAACAAACAAACAAACAAACAAATAAACAAAAATGTGTGCAGGAATTTCTATTTGAAGAGTCAGATTTGACCACACTCGTTTGTAGACTTTTTGATAAACTTAGACTCTTTGACTCAAAAATCAAAACCGTCCTTTCAATTAAAAATCAACTGATGATTGTTAACCCAACCATACCTGACATCCCTATATGTTTCTTGTGCAAATCTACTAAGTTCATCACAGTTGTATGCTCTATATGCTTTCCTAAATTTCTCCACATAGAATGCAAGGGGCCTATCTATTATGCTTCATTCTTGCTACTGGAGAGATCTCTCTTTTTGCCATCAGAGGCAGTTGGTGGTGCTGCACCTGGTATCAGGAAAACCTGAATCTAAATCTAAAAGTGTCCTCAGACACTTCCTAATAGTGTGATCTTGGGCAAGTCACTTAATCTCTACTTGCCTCAGCTTCCTCAACTGTAAAATAGGGATACTAACAGCAACTACTTCACAGGGTTGTTGAGAAGATGAAATGAGAAATTTGTAAAAAGCACTTAGTCTGCCAAATAATAGATATCTGCTGTACTCATATTCTTTTCCCCTTTCCATTTTTATTATTATATGTTCCTTTGATATTCTCCTGGAGGGACATATCTTTAAACATTGGAATAGTTTCTGCCCTCAAGGTAATTACATTCTCCTCTATTAGACTGTGAGGCAATGCAACATGTATGCAGGTTGATATATTAAAGGAAAGGCAGTTTGAAGAAATGTAGTAAAAGAGTTTTAGGAAATTTGAGGAGAGGAACACATTAGTAACTCAGGGTATTGATCAAGACTGTGCACAGAAGGTGGCATGTAAATTGATTCTTTAGAGATTAAAAAGATTCTGAAAGGCAGAGATGAAGAGAAACTTTATTCAAGGTGTAACGGTCAGTTTATGCAAAGGCACAGGGTTGTGAGGCAGGATGTTCAATTCAAGAAACAAGTAGTAAAGTTTGACTAGAACATGATAGAATGTAATATTAAATATGGCTAAATATGGTTGTGTTGAGATTATGGAGGACCTTAAATTCTAGTCCAAAGAGTTTTTACTTTAACCTGGAAAAAAGGCATTGATGGTGTTTGAATAAAGAAGTGGTGTTTAGGAATACTTTATAGCTTATTAAATAATAGATTGGAGAGGAAAGAGTGATAGTAAGGAGGCCTATTAGGAGATAATTAAAATAGTACAGATAAGAGGTAGAGTTGTAGCTGGTAAGTAAGAAGAAAAGGAAAGATTCGGGACATGTTATGGAGGCAGAATCAAAAGGACTTGAATTAAATGCAATAGCCATGTCAAGTATATTGAAAACCTTAGCTCAATAACTATTATTATTGGCCAAGTATATGCAAGGTAAGGAGGGAGAATAAAGCTATTGCAATGTTACAAACCTGGTTGACAAGGAGCTAAATTTTCTACCACTGTGATGAATGATATCCAGTCCAGAAACCAAGTTGAAGAAAGATTCTTTGAGGAGTGAGAGGTCCTGCACATTCCCATGTTTGTGGTTCTTAGCATGCAGGTTGCATCAAGCCACCAGTAGAATGCAAGTTCCTTAAAGGCAAGGACTATTTCAGTGGATTGCACAATGTATGACAAATAGAATGTGTGTAACAAATGCTCATTGAATTGAATTAAAATGAATCAAATTGAATTAAACTGCACATTTTACTATTGTTACCAGTTCTGTTTTCTGAGATTGAGAAGAAGTGTAATCCATTTTCAGTAGGGCAGCACTTTGGATGTTTGAAAACAGCTAGCATTTGCACTAAAACTTCTCTTTTTCCAGGCTAAAAATCTCTATTCTTTCAAGTGATGCTTATTTGGCATGAACTGGAGGAAAGTGGAGTTGCTTAGTTCTTTTTTTTTTCGGGAACCAATACCAAATATCACAATAATTAGCTCCTTTTAATTTAAAGTGCATCATTAAATCTACTCCAGGAAAATATCAGTTTGAGTGACTAACATTTCCAGGACTATAATAAAGATGCATCAAGGGAATTTTTCTTTATTATTTGCAATCTATTCTTTTTATCTGTTCATTAGATTCTTAATTCGACATTACATATCTTTCAAAAAACAGAAGAAAATAAAACACATCATAAAAGAATCACCGACTTGGTTGGAAAATAAGTTAGATTTCTAGTCCAAACACTTTTCTAATGAACACTCTTTACAACATTTTTTCAACTTCTGTTTTAATGTTTTCAGTAGCAGGGGTCTCATTACTTATGGAAGCAGTGGATTCTACTGTAGGTATCTTCTAATTTTCAGAAATTATCTTATAATGAAAACAAAACTTATTTGTAAATTTCACCCAATTAAAGAAGGTTTTTTTTGTGGGGTGGAAGGGGTAAAGGATATTTATTGGGATATTGAATTTGAAGCAAGACCTCCATGGAGAAATTCCTAGGATGCAATTGGAAATGAATGTCTGGGGATCATAAGAGAGGTTAAGGCTTAAGATAGAATTTGGAAGCTATTTTCAAAGAAGTGACAGCTTAAGCTAAGGGCATGAAGGAGAATGCCCAAAGGAAAGGAAAGAAATGGGTAGAGAACAGATGTTGTGGGATTGCCAGCATTTCAGGGGCAAGAAGGGAAAGAGAAACATGAAAATGAATCAAAGAATAAGATCTCAGTAAAGGAGGAAAACCAGGCAAAGGAGGCAAGAATTTCATGATGGAAGATGTGGTCAGTAGTGTTAAATGGAATAGAGATTGAGAGGTATGACAACTGAGGAAAGGTCACCAGATAAGGGTGAAAATTCTTGACCTTTTAGAGAGAAATTTCTGTAGGGAATATTAAATTAAGCAATACTAATACAGATATGGAACATAGAGGAAATCCTTTATCACAATGGTTCCTGAGAAAAGCTACCCTGAAATTGAGGAATTTTTGTTGTGTCACTCTTTCTCAAAAACATTGCTAACAAGGCCCCATCACAGTGGTTACTTTTACCATTTGGCAAGAGGATATGTCAGTGCAGAAGACAGACATTGAATCAAACAGTATGGCAAATAAAATGACTATTAAAAATCTCTCCCTACCATGTACATATGGTTCGACAGAACCAATAGGTTTTGACCCAAGAAATGATGGGGTGGGGGGGGGAATCACAAGTAATGAACACATGTAAATCAGTGGACACTTATAGTCATACATACAATAGTATAAGGACAGGAAAAAAACATGAAAGGGAAATCGTGAGGAATCTATTCAGTCAGGATACACACATTTTGAGGGCCCACAAGTAGAAAACAGATTCATCTTGGTGAAACTCATATCCAAGGAAACTCATACCTCTGCTCATTATGTAACTCTCTGCTACTTTCTCAGTGACATCAGATCTGTACTCTCCACTGGTCATCTCACTGTCTCTACTGAGTGACTCCACTGTTGTCCATTAACTAAGTTTCTCTCTGTTACCATAATCTTCATTTCAGAACGGGTCAACCTCTAGGCTTTTGTATGTCATTGACTAAACTGCAGATTGGTAAGCTAACAAGAGATATCTAATAGATTTTTATCTCATATATTGGGATAAAAGGTATCACATTTAGTAAAGGGAAGCTAATAAATCCCAGCTACAGCATGATTGCCTAGGATTAAATTGATTCATTTAACTTATTATATCTCTTGCTGATTCAAAGTCATTGGTGACAGGCAACAATCTGATTTAGGATTGGAAATTCTCTTTCCTAAATAGGAAACTCCTATGTAACCCTATATAGGAGTCCTTTGTCTCCCTTCCCTAATTTACCCAAACACACCCCAAAAATGGAAATATGTGTTGGTTACAGTTACAAAGCCTAAAAGATCTTTGGCAATTTCCATGTAGATAAAGCTAAGGGAAAAACGCAAAATTTCTATCTTTCACCCCCTTGACCTATATTCACACACACACAAACACACACATACACACACACACATTTGTACACACATATATATACATGTATCCACAAGACATGTTAGTCTTCTGTCCTGTTGATCTATCTACCTATGTGTGTATACACACACACACACATATACACAAATACACATATACACACATAGGTATACACATAAAAGCATATCTATCATATAAATATACATATATAATAGATATATGCAAACATATACACATTCTAGCCAAAGCACTCAGCACAATCCCTTTTCAGGTAAAAATCCCCTTGTACGATGTTAATATCATTTCTCATCTTTCTGGGACCATTAATCCTTGTTTTAAAGTTGCATCTTTTTGTCATTCTAGTATCCATCTGCGTGCTTCTGGCTCTATAATTAGGCTTGATGTCTTCAGTCTTTTTTTTCTATCTCTTGGTAGCTTCTAAAGATTCAGTCACAAAGATTAGCAACAATAAATAATACAGAAATTCAGCACTTACTATCCACTCAGAATTTTACATTCTAATTTCATTCCTGCTTAATTCAATAAAACAAAATCAAATTTAAACAAGCTGTTATAATTGATCGTTGCATTAATTTAAAATAGCTGCTACAATCATCAGTTCATTAATAGAGAATTAATTTCAATTAACAATTACAATTGCTTATCAACTTATAATTATAATTGTTGATAAATCAATTAGCAGTATACCACAAAGAGCAGAAGTAGCTCTTAGATAGTTAGAGGTTGATAAGTGACAAATTAGAGAGTAAGTAGAGGCAGAGAATACAGATTACTCTTTCAAAGGGCATGTTAGAGAATTGAAGGCAGGAAAAGAAGCTGGAAGGGGAAGTAGGATCTAAGAAAGGATAGGAATTTTTCAGGGAGGAGTGGAATTGTTTTTGAACTACAATAGGGGAAACCTGAGAATATTTATAAGTAACAGGAGATGGAGATAATGGAGAGGAAGAAATGAATAATGAAAAATCCAGATGGAAAAGTGAACAGAGTGGGGTCCTAGAGAAGCCCAGTGGGGATGGAATCACTTATTACTCTGAGATACCCTCTCTCCCCCCAAAAAAGGGGAAAAGATGAATGGAAGTAAAAAATCGTTGAAACCATGGGCACCTTAAAGATTCCACTTCTTAATTAAGTAGAAAGAAAGGTTATTAAGTTAGATTGGGGGCCACAAAAAGTTCTGGAATAGTTCCTGTGGGCAATGTTAGAGGAGCTTAATTATACATGAAGAATTGGCAAGCCATATTTCAGGTCCAACTGATATTAGATATTATGAACTACCCAGAGTAAACATCTATGCCCTTTCTGAGGTCCACAGCTTTATGCCTTGAGTCTCAAACCATAAAGCCTGAAAAGGTGAGATGAGACAAGAAGACAGATTGGAGGAAAGCTTCTTGGTCACTGGGAATGGAAATTAAATGTCTCATGGTAAGAGACAGTAGGATAGTATGTTGGCAAATTCTCTTTGTCTGGACCTACCTTTGAATCTACATTCCCTGATCCACATTTCAAGCAACAGTTAGTAGTCTTTCCCAATCAATCAATGAATAAACATGTATTAAGTGCCTACTATGTAACAGGAATTATGCTAAGTAACAATATACTGAATGGTAAAAAAAAGTACAAACAAAAAAAACTAGTTATAAAAACACTCAATATTCATTGGGTATTTAACAGCATCCATGTTCCAAGGAGCCAGGATAAAGATCCCAAATTTCTATGTTTTTCATCTACTGACTGACCTTATTAGGTAGAGTGAGTTGAACATCAGCTGAGAACTTTGTTGTCTTTCTCACTTTGTCTACTTGCAAGAGAAGTGGTTATGGAGAAACTGAACAACTCACTTTTTTTTCCTTGAACTACTGAGTTTAAAGCATACTTAATACTGTATGTAGAACATACTTAATAGTATTCTGTATCTAGGAAAGATAGTGACCATATGATAGATGTACTAATTATGCATTGTTTCTTACATTTATTTATTTTATGCAAAAAGAGTAGATTGTTGCATTCTGTCTAAGTAAACCTGTCTTTTTGCATGGGGACTGGGGGTATATGCAAAAGTCTTATTAGTAGGTCATAAAGAAATACAGTGAATTCAGAGTTTCTGGTAGGTGGGGGCTCTGAGCTATTCTGATTGGGTCAATCCACACTAACCACAACCTTTAGACTAATGAGATTATACACACACACACACACACACACACACACATGTATAACTGGGGAAAAGAAGTTTTTACTTCTAGCTAAATTATGGAGAACTTTCTATCCCCCTAAAATTTCCTACAGCTGTATAAAAAAAAAGGAATAACTAGCTCAAGCAAGGGACTTCCCAGGGCCAGCTTTTGCTGAATAGGAGCAGGTTAGTGGCTAGCAATACCACTTTATGGACAAACATAAATTTGTGGTGAATCCAATAAGCCCAGTTTTGTCACTTTGACTAGCAACCCTTGGAAGCTCAGAAACAGGAATGAGAAAATGATGTTAATAAATTCTTGCTAGGTTCAAGCTCACTCTTTAAAGGATATTTAACTGCTAATATAGGTGAAATAGTGCTGACAGTTAGGCCAAACCTCAATTTCCCCTTAGTTTCTATGAGCCATGAATCCTGAGTTCAGAACATGGAGCCAAGCCTCTTTGCCATAAGCTAAAGGAGACAGAAAGGGAAAAGATTTGGAAAGGATGCAGAGGGGCTTGGTGTTAGACTGGACTGTTCATTTATTTACTAGGCAAATGTCAAGATTTCTGCATTCTGTTCTTTGCTGGTGGGAACAGAGGGCTCTACCATTAACTGTAGCTAATCACATATTTGGGGTTTATAACTCATTTGTTTTAATTTAGTGGGTTCTTGTGTGCTGTAACTAGAGAGTCAGAAATCTTAGAGTTAAAAGACTTTAAGTGATTATTTAAGTCCTCTGTTTTTTTGGAAGCTAAAACATTAGTCTTATTTTATTGATGAGGTAATTGAAGCTAAGTGTCTTTAGCTACTTTAACATTATTTATGATCATATTGTAAGTGTCAGAGAAAGGTCTAGAACTCAGGTCTTCTGCTTTCTAGCATCCTGCATGTTTCACAATGCTGCTGCCCCATGGAATATGCTGCTTCCATGAGAAGAACATGTCAAAGTTGGCTATGAGATTCCACTGCTAGACTCAGGTTTTCAATTAAGGCAGTATGATAATGCATAGATAAATTAACTAGGTAGGATCTTTTTTTTTAAATTCAATTGTTTCCTTCTCATTAGCATGCTAATTCCTTAAGGGCAGAGACTATATTTCATTGCTACCTGATGCTGTTAAGAACATTTCAATGTTAAATGAAAAAAAAAAGAGCACAGTAGTTACTACCAGATGAAATGATAAGTTAGTAAATGCCCTCAAGACAGCCACCTTTGGACAGCTCAATTTGGACAATCTTGTGCATTTTCATCAAGGTATATTCAAAAAATAAATGAACTGAGTGTTAGGACACATGAGTTCTAGCCTTGGTACAAATTAGCTGTGCTACATAGCAAAAATCATTCTATGTTCCTGAGCTTCAGTAAAATGGAGGAGGCATGTTAAATGGTGCCCTAGAACTTCTAACTTTAAAGATGTTACAAATGTAAATCATTATGTCCATTAAAGGTTTATGATTACATGCTCTTCTTGTACCTTGAGTTACATGTCCAAAACTGAACTCATTATGTTTCCCCATCAACTCTCCCCCTTCCAAACTTCCTTGTTCCTATTGAGCATAACATCATTGTCCCAATTACCTAGGTTCATCATCTAGGGATCATCTTTGACTCTTCACTCTTTCTCGATATCCCACCCTCCAATGTTCAATCTGTTGCCAAGGACTACTGGTTTTACCTTTGTAACTTCTCATATGTACATACACATATGCACATATATGTTATATATGTGTGTATACACACGCACACACACGCACGCGAACATACACACACACACACACACACACACACACCACTCAGAGTAGGGCTCCTTGGGAGGAAACTGAACTTGAAATTGCTAGCAGAGTAATACTCTGACCTTCTAGAGGAAGGCCTCTCCCTCACTAGCTCTGATTCTTTTCATCCTCATAATGCCTCTCTGTGGTGGACCCTTCCAGATACAAACACATTTTGGGGCTGCTAGATAGGCAGTTCCCTTCATGCTAGACCATAACCATACAAAGAAATCATGGTAATAGTGGGAGGCATGGCAAGGTCCCAAGAAATTTTATTTCAGCTATAAGGGAAGATTCTGAGATCAAATTGCTTTGGAAATCAAGCATCATACTACCCCCACTCCCAAATAAACCCAGATACAAAACAAAAACAAAAACAAAAACAGAGAAGATTATAATTCAGAAACAGTGATCATTAATCGTTTCCCCTCTCAGACCATGTGGACAAGCAGAAAACTACCTCTATCTACCTTGTCCTTCTGCAGGAATCCTTTTATTTTTTTTCCCTGCACTTCATAGTATTTTTCCCAATTCCATGTAAAGATAGTTTTCAACATTCATTTTTGTAGGATTTTGAGTTCTAAATTTTTCTCCCTTCTTCCTTTCCCTCCCAAAGACATCAAGCAATCTGATATAGCTTGTATATGTACCATCATGTTAAACATAATTCCATATTAGTCATGATGTGAAAGAATCAGAACAAAAGGGGAAACCTCTCAAAAAATAAACAAACTAAAAAGTGAAAATAGCATGCTTCAATTGGCATTCAAACTCCATAGCTCTTTCTCTGGATATGGATAGTATTTTCCATCATAAGTCTTTTAGAATTGTCTTGGACTAGTGTATTGCTGAGAAGAGCTAAGTCTATCAAAGTTGATCATCCCACAATATTGCTGCTACTATATACAATGTAATCCTGATTCTGCTCACTTCACTTAGCATCAGTTCATTTAAGTCTTTCCAGGATTTTCTGAAATCTTCCTGCTCATCATTTCTTATAAAACAATAGTATTCCATTACATTCATATACCACAACTTGTTCAGCCATTCTTCAATTGATGGACTTCCCCACAATTTCCAATTCTTTGTCACTACAAAAAGAGCTGCTATAAATATTTTTGTACATGTGGGTCCTTTTCCCTTTTTTCTGATCTCTTCAGGAAACAGACCTAGTAATGGTATTGCTGAATCAAAGAGTATGTACAGTTTCACAGCCCCTTGGGCATAGTTTCAAATTGTTCTCCAGAATGATTGGAGCAGTTCACAACTCCACCAACAATGCATTAGTATTCCAATTTTCCCACATCTTCTCCAACATTTATCATTAGGAACTCTTGATAATCCTGTGTGCCATGGTTGTTACCATGTCTTAGTCTGGAAGAATTCATTCATAGGTCTCTGGTTTATGACTTGTGCTGTAGATTCTGTGGATGGGTACATGCAACTGTCATATGTTTTTGCTGCCCCTAAGTATCCACTAATAGGTCTAGAGGCATTTATGGAAAGTGTGGAAGAGTGAAAGGTGGTAGGGAAATTGTGCATATAAATAGAATGTTCCTAGAATGAAGGTTTTCTTTGGGGGCACTATGTTCTGTCTTCTCAATAGGGAAAAAAATAGGTAGAGAAAAACCAAGAACAGTTTGCTGTCCTTTAATTGAGTGGGTCCTGGGGGGAGGTTCTGTCAAGAATCAATTCTCCCCACAATTTTAGCCAAATTATTTTCTACTAAACTCCTATTACTGAAACTAGTCCTTTAGGAAGTAACTGGGTCAACTTGAGAGAGATTTAATCTGTGAAACTGAACCAGAAGTTTCCTATCTAAACACCTAGATGGTGCAGGAGAGCACTAGGCTTAAAGTGAGGAAGACCTGAGTTCAGATCCAGTTTCAGACACTTTCTAACTATATGAACCTAGGCAAGTTACTTAACTACTATTGGCCTCAGTTTCTTCAACTGTAAAATGGGGATAATAATCATACTTACTTCACAGGGCTATTGTGAAGATCAAATGAGATATTATTTGTAAAGTGCTTAGTAAGTGCCTAACTCATAGTATATGCTAAATAAATGCTAGTTTCTTTCCTTCCTCCCTCCCTCTCTTCTTCCTCCCTTTCTCCTTCCTTTCTTGCTTCCTTTTCTTCTTTCCCTTCTTTCCTCCCTTTCTCCCTTTGCTCCTCCCTCCTTCCCTCTCTTCCTTTCTTCATCCTTTCCTTCTTTCTTTCCTTCTTCCTTTCCTCCCTTCCTTCCTCTCTTCTTTTTTTCCATCCTTCCTTCCTCCTTATTATTTAAATCCACAGAATTGCAGAAAGGAAGAAAAATGCTTTATTATATAGTCCCAATGACCCCCTATTAAGAAAAAATGCATGGATCCTTGGCATTATTATACAAGGCTGTAAAATAAAGTTCCCCTACTTCCCTTCCCCTGTGGAGAATGTGCTCTTGTGCAGCAATGTCAGGGAATACTAGTCCCATAAATTTACTCTTTCTCAACAAAAAATGTCACTCAGCTTTCTCTTTTCTTCCTTCCATTCTTGTCTTTAGTTCTTCATTTCTTCTTTTATTCTTTCCTTCCATCCTTTCTTTTCTTTTTTATTTTCATAGTACATCACACATCTCTTTCAGAAAGCATTAGGTTAATCATCCCATTTCTATTTGCTAGTCTACCCAGATTAAACTCTAAGCCCTTTTCTACCTAATAAGTGACCCTGACCTTCAAGTTTCAAGGTTGCCTTTAATTTCTTATTTATTTTATTTTTGTTGAAAAAATAAAAAATCACTGACAAAAATATTTTAATATATAAATATCATGAGACATAAAACATTTGATGCTATGAACTTCTGTGTGTTCATTTTACCTTTTAGATTCACTAAGACAACCTTACAAAGCAGTGCAATTAGAGACATCTGGTCTTATCACCAAGTTCATCTTCTAGATCACAAAGTTCAGGCAATGCTAGGATGGAGCTAATGGATTTTGAACTTTGATAGCCTATAAGGGCAGTTTAGTGAAGTATGAAAATTCACCCTGACCTGGAGAGAAGACTCAGGCAGTATTGCCTTCAAGGCTATAGAGGGCATAACTGAAGAGGAAGGTGGGGGGTGGGTCAGAAGAGTGGAAAATATTGAAAAGGTGATGAGAGGGAGAGGAGATTGAATTAAATTAAATTACCCTTCCCTTACTCACCATCTTATATCTCTGACATGATCATATGAAATTGTGAAGAGACATGGTTCAGTAGACATTTAACACGAAGTCATTTTTATCCCTCACAGAATCACCAGGAGTAGAAACCTGATGGATAGACAATTCTAAGAGAACCAGCCTAGACTGTGTGCCATTAAAGCTCTGAAGATTCTAAGTTTCTGATCATTACAGACCACAGATGAATGTATTTTCTCAGAAGTAACTTCCTATTTATTGAATGAAGAATTGGAACTAAAAACAATCAAGAGTATTGTGTGTATGTGCACACACTCACATGCGCGCACACACACACACACACACTGTGTAAAAGAAAGAAAGTTTTCTCTTTTCCATAGTAAGACGTATGTTCAGTATATGGTTATTTCTTCATTAATTCCCTGGCACATCAGCATTTTTTAATATAGAGCCATGACACTATTCTTCTTGTAAAAAAACAAAGTAAGAAAAACTGTTGGATAAAGAAGGAAATGTTGAGTTGTTTGTTTATTTTTAAAGAATATTTCTGTTCTACATCTTTTTAACTATGAATATAAATAAGGGTTTATGTCATTACTAAAAGAAGTGTCTAGTTGTAAAATGGCATCATATAAAATGCCATGCATGCTAAGATGGTTGGGCATTGTTAATACAAGTGTATATTGACATTCATAGCTTATAAACAATTATCTCAATTCTCTTGCTTTGCTTTATAGGCTCATTGTCTTTTGGAAGGACACAGGAAAATGTATGAGGCAAAGTTGGCTTTGCAAATGGGTAGAATGAGTGTTTTCCTATGGAAAGCACCTAGGGAGAGACTAGAATTAAGGAGGGTGGGTATTAGACTGTTACTACTATACAGATACGGACATAAAATGTTAACTTACAATATGGGCTCCTATAGAGATGCCTTTTTTTTTTCTTACCTTGATGTTACCCTGATGAAACTGAGGATTCAGTGATACCAATAAGAAAGACCCAATTGTCCCAAACAAAACAAAAATACTTCCCTGACATTCATAGGATCATAGATGATCAAAGATGAAATGTGCTTGAGATTACCTAATTTCCCCTCCAATCGTACCAATAATGTCACAGGTTTCACCAAAATGGTAAGGTGTAAACTAGACAAAAGTTAATAGACTTATTTTAGTAAATGTCAGCAGCAGAATTTGAATTCATGTCTTCCTCAGACACTTACTAGCTGTGTGACCTTGGGTAAGTCACTTAACTTATTTGCCTCAGTTTAGTCAACTATAAAATGTAAAAACAGCACCTACCTTGCATAATATTTGTAAAACATTTAGCACAGTGCCAGGTACATAGTAAATGCTCTACATATATGTTTAATCTCTATCTCCATAAAAAAGAAACATTAACATTTGCCTTGATGATGTCCCCTGAGCATCATGAGGCCTTTCTATCTGAGTTGCAACTGAAATATGCCATGTTTTATTTCCCCCATTAGAATGTGAGCTCTTTCAGAGCAGGGACTGTTTTACTTTTCTATTTGTATCCCCAATGAGTAGCACAGTGCCTTGTACATAATAAGTACTAAATAAACATTTGTTTTCTTTTATTGGGTGGGGAGAAGGTGGGCAGCTAGATGTCATAGTGGATAGAATGCTGGGACTGAAGTCAAGAAGACTTATTTGAGTTCAAATCTAGCCTCAAACACTTACTAGCAATGTGACCCTGGGCAAGTCATTTAACCCTGTTTGCCTCAGTTTCCTCATATACAAAATCAGTTGGAGAAGGAAATGGCAAACCACTCTGGTACTTTTGCCAAGAAAACCCCAAATTGGATCACAAAAAATTAGAATCGATTGAAAACAATTCAGCAACATGTTTTTATCCATTAATTTTCTTCATGCATTCTACATGAAGCTTATCTTATACTCCCAACTGCTTGTACCTTCTCTCTAAAATAGCTTGAACCTATTTTTATATCTATTTTGCATACACCTATATATACATATATCTATATATACATACACACATGTGCATATATGTATACATGTATGTATACATATATGTGTGCATATTTACTATGCATATATACATGTACATGTGTATATATGGTATCTTAGGCTAAATTTGAAATCAAGTCTTCCTAACTCCAAGCTCAATGTTGTATCTACAGCTCCACATAGCTTAATGACATTTCTGCTGATAAATCCTACCAATTTCTAATGCTGAATCATTTAACACTGTTAAGGACTGGCAACAATTTTCTTCTTTAAGTCTTTGGTAGCTGTGGTTATAACATTGCAAGAGTAGTGTCCAGGTTGCGTCTTCACAGGGATTGCTACTCAGGATGATGGCTGAGGAGACTCAGTTGGAAGTATAGTAATTCCTGAGGTTCTTGGGCCCAAAGTCCTGGGTTTACTCCACCAGGGTCTGAAGAAATGATGGTCAAGATAGTGATATAAGTTTCCTGGCACATGCTACCTCCTGTCTTTCATCTACAGTGCTTTGATGCCTAAACTAGTCTGACTTGCTTGCCCTTGTCGCTTGGTGGGGGTGGCTGACCTCATCTCCACAAAAGTTGTTTCCTCAGATAGTCTCTGTGGAGAGTATGCTGGCAACAAGACAGGGGTTCTGGGAGATGTGATCATTTCCAAGGGTTTCCATACCTATCTGCCGTCGGTTGCAGTTTATCAGCAGTTATTGCATTTCATGATGGGGACTGTGGGCTCCCCTCTCCAAAATTATTTCTCACCTCAGTGATGACCCCAGGGCCTAGGCTGGAAGCAGTTCTTCTTGTTTAGGGAGAACTGTAGGGTTTGTTGGGTCCAGCATCTTTGGCTATCTCCAACCAGTTCTGAGAAAGGATGTTGATCAAGGTGATGGTAGTGATTTGACTTACTTGAAGTATGCTGCCCCCTATTTCTCCCTAGAGGTGCCAGCAGCATCAGGTTAGGTGACATGCCCAGGGTCACATAGCTAATAAACATCTGAGGCTCGATGTAAACTTAAGTTGCCAGTACTCTTACCTTCTAGGACACTTAGCTGCCTCATAGTCTGAAGATATTTAGATATAAAAGATTGATCAATCTATCTTGGTAAAAGAAGCTTCCTCAAATTCCCTATGCTATTAAAAATCTCAAATCCAGATTAACTGACATTTACATAGTGCTTTAAAGTTAGGTAAAGTGTTTTATATACATTATCCCATTTGATATTCAGAACCCTATGGGGTAGGTACAGTTATTATATAAATTTTACTGATATGGAAACTGAGGCTTATGGAGATTAAGTGACATGCCCATTATCAGACAGTTAGCAAATGTCTGAGACAGAAACATAATCTCTTATCACTTACATTTATTAGAATCCTTAGCTTCCTTCAAAACCCAGCCCAAGATACTTCTATTTTTAGTTCCAATACAGGATATTTTTGTGGAATGCAATGACTCTCAGTTAGTTGATTACCTTAACTTGATTTGTAGGCATCTTAAGAACTTTATATACATACATACATACATATACACATATGTACACATACATATATAGTGCAATATTATTATAACTATATAGCAATATTGCACATAAAATTTGTTTCATATACAGTTGTATTATAATAATATGTTACATAAAAGATATAGGTAAGAATTACTGACAACCTAAGTTCAAATCTATCCTCATACATTTACTAGCTATGTGACCCTGGGCAAGTTACTTAATCTCACTCAATCATAGTTTGCTCATCTCCAAAATGGGGCTAATAATAGCAAGTAGCTCACAGAGTTGTTTCAAGGATCAAATGAGCTAACATATGTGAAGTGCTTTGCAAACCTTAGAGCAGTATATAAAAGTTAGCTATTATTATTTAGAGTTTCCTAGAGCACTGACAGATTAAAGGCTTTACCTAGCCAGTGTGCATTAGAACTTGAATCCAGGTTTTCCTATTTCCTTGGTGGTGTCACATTCCACTACACCAGGCTGCTAATTATGATCAGCACTGAGACAAATGAGGAACTAAAACTATATTCTGCAAAGACCATCCTAACTAAGTTCAATGAGGTTTATCATGAAATGGGCCAAAGTGTGATGAGTGTTTTGTCTACAGTAACTCTTAAAGATGTTATGTACAATAACAAAATCATAAACCTTTGAAGCCCTGAACTGTGATTAAAAATAGTGTTTATGTGAGATTGATGTAGCACCAACATACAGCATAGCTTGGAAGGAGAAGTAAATGGAATCAAGAGACCAGGTAGAAGACTTTTGCTCCATTCTAGACATAAACTTATGGTGGCCTAGCTGAGAAAACTAAAGTCAAGGCTTCTTTAAACAGTTCTCATTCTTTTTTTCTTTTTTTTCTTTTTTTCTCTTTGCCTATGAAACCTGGGACGTACTCTTCTCCATTGCATGTTACATTTTTCTTTTCTTCAAATGTTATCCACATCAATATGTGACACAGATCTCTGTCCTCTGCCAGTCTTGAGTTTGAAAGGATCCCTTGTTTCATCAAAGTTCAGGCCTTTGCCTAGAATACCAGCATCCCAAAGATCATGGTATCAATCATCTAACTTTATAGCCAACTTTGTGTCAGGCTGTAAGCTGGGGTCTTTCTCTGAGAAAGCCATGATTTTACTTCAATCCCTCTTTCTCTCTTTCTTTGAAATGTCCATCTTGGGGCCAAGTCAGCACTCTGTAAATTTTTTAAAGGGCCAGATTTGCCTACTCATACTTTAAAAAATGTGAATGAACTAGACAGTCTCCTAAAAAACCTCATAACCCTATTATTTGTCGATAAAAATGTATGATTTAAAATTCAGTTGTCAGTTGAGAAATGAGAATTTAACATCTTTCAAAAATGTAAATTTAAAAAAATTCAGTTCTAAGGGAAAATACTAAAAAGCCTATATAAATGTTGATTGACCTAATCATATAATGGTGTATCTATGAATCCTTTGGGTTGTGAAATTAAAGACATTATAGGGGATATCAATAGAACAATGCTATAGGGAAAGGAACAGACACTGTCAGAAATTAAAAATATGTAAAGTTTTGAAAAGAGTGCCCACACATAAATGAACAAATATGTAAAAATGGGTGAATGTTTGTCTATGTGAGGGGGAGGGTGAATGAAGAGAGCTAAAAATAAACAGATGAAAATTACAGTTACAACTAAGGTTATGAAAATTTGCTGTCCAAAATTAATGCTAATATTGTACCATTCATTTAACTATTATGAGTACTAATTTTTATTCAATCCCTTGGAGTTGGTAATCAGAAATTTTTCCTTAAAAATTCACCAAATATCACCTTTTATATGAGGTATTTCCTAACCCTGTAAATCCCCAATTTCTATTGTTTCCTCCCACAAATTACTATACACATGCACACACATAATATGCACATTCATACATGTGTGCATGTGCATACATATGTATGTAATGGATATCTATATGTTTATTGGTTGTCTTTAGGACAAGGACTCTTATTTTTATCTTTATGGCCCCATCATCTAGTTTAGTGTCTGATGTAGTAAGTGCTTCATGAAGGGTTGTTTATTGATTGATTATTTAGAGGTTCAATCTCTACATGCTTTAGGAAAATTAAAGGCAACAATAGACTTGTTCATAAGTTCAGTGATCATGTAAAATAATACATATATATATCTAAGCTGTGTGTAGTCTGATGCTGTTAGTGGAATCATATTTTGGATCGGAAAAAAAGAGAACAGATAGGAAAGGTTCAGGGGTCATAATCAAAGAATAGTGTTGGGTACCAGAAAGGAGACTGATGCATGTTGATGATTAGGGTAATCACTAGACCAAAGAGGAAACTTTTTTTTCTTAGAAAAGATGGCCTGGGTCCAAGTAGGGACCCAGGGGAGGTGGCAAAACAGAAACCAGGTGAGGAAGTGGAATTTTTCAGAAATGGCTAAGTCTATGGAGTAAGCAAGGTGGTAGGTTTCCTTTGAAGGAAGTTTTGAAGTGCATGGAATACAAGGCGCATAACTATTTAGCAACATCAGAAGCAACAAAAAGTCATTGTTCTTTTATAATAAATGTGTGTTTACTGCCTGCTCCTTGCTCACATTTCATACCATTCACTCTCCTTACTTTGTCATTACAACACTGATTTTTCAGAATTAGATAATTACCATTACAATATATACTTTCTTTCAGTGCAGTGTATGTGACATTTCCTTGGAACTATTATATGTCGGCAACATAGTTTCAGCTTGCATTATGTAAAAATTATAGCTGATAGTCTTAAAACTTTGGGCATTTCTTTTTCTCCAAGGTCAAGATTGACCATTGGTAATTCTTGTTTAATTTTATGTTAATGTTTTTAATTATATTATGGTAGTTATGCATATTGTTCTCCTGCTACTGCTTATTTCATTCTACATGAGTTGCACAACTCCTAGCATATTCCTCTGAACTATATTTGATGTCATTTTTTTTTTTTGGAAAAATAGCTGTACAGAACAGCAGCTCAGTGTCACCAGGGATAGATTATTGGACTTGGATTCAGGAAGCTCACAGGAAAAATCCTATCTCTAATGCTTACTACTTGTGTGACATTTGGACATGTCATTAAACCTCTGTCTCAATTTCTTCACCTGACAAAATGAGGATAATAATATCACCCACTTTCCAGAATGTTCTGAAAACAAAATGAATTTGTATTTGTAAAGTACTTTGTAAATCTTAAAGCATCAGATAAATGCTAGCTGTAATGATGCTAGAGGAACTTTCCTAAGTCTAGAGAAATAACTATCAATTGATGTAGGAAACTGATGCTATTAGGAATAAGTATTTTGATAACAGATATGAATAGAAAAAGAATTTAGTTTTCATATATACATACATATATGTATATATATATGTGTGTGTGTGTGTGTGTGTGTGTGTATAACACAAGTATAAGTATGGTTTTGGACAGTTTGGGAAGGAAAATAGTCTATGATATAAATGTAAAGACCCAGATCACTTTATCACCAATGTGGAGTAATGTCTCAGTCTGTGTAAAAATGCTCTAATATTATAATGAGGCAAATATTTCTTAATAAAACTAAAGAAATAGGAGTGTAAAGAAACATGATTTCAATAACATCAAAGAGATTGAAGATCGTATTGAAACACTTAAAAGCTGAAAAGCATGATGATATGTCAGCTAATTTGAATATATAACATTATTAATTAAGAAGATAAACTTTTTTAAATATAAATAATATAAACTTTTGTGAATGAGGAAGGATCTGAAAAGCACGATTTACTTGAAAGGGGATATTGGGCAAATTGTGACTTAAAATAAAAATTGAATCACTGGGCGTGACCATCTTTGTTGAATATAAGGTAAAGAGGTGTTCAAATTCTTATTTCTTTTTTATTACAGATTTGATGTAATCTTTCATGCACTAATTGCTTCCAAAATCTTTTGAGAACTGTTTAATTATATTCTTTGATCACATGTCCAGAAAGAATGGTTCCACATTTTTGTTGATTATATATCTTGTATATCAAACTTTGATTAGAAAATTTTTATGCATGTTTTCTTAATTTATGATTTTCTTTCATGCCCTATAAGTATTTTTTTCATTTATACCAAAGCTTATGTCTTACAATTTTATGTAGAGTAAATTGCCTTTTTGCTCTTTTTATGATTGTTTCTATCCTTTGGTCAAGACATGTTCCCCCTAGCCATATCTGTAAAAAGTACCACTTACATTCTTTATTGAAAATAATAACAATAATGGATCCTTTTTATATTCAGTCCATTAATTAATGTGGAACTTATTGTGACATAATATGACAATCTGATCTAAATTTTTGTTTTTCCTGCAGTCTTTCTCAGTTTCAAAAATAGATCCCTCTAGTAATGTCAGTTCTTGGGTTTATTGTATACTGGTCTACTGAGTCTTGGGTTTATTATATACTGGTCTACTGAGTTCAATTTTTTTTCTAATTCTTTCTTGTCTAAGACATGCCATTGATTTACTTCTTTGATAAGAAACTAGTAAGAGTTTTGATGCTTACTGCATTGTAAAGCACTTTGAGGTCTAGAAGTGTTTTTCTCTCTTTACCTCTATTTGTTTTAATTATTTGCTTTGGGATTCTAGACCACATTTCACCAAATGAATTTTGTTATTATTTTATCCAGTATGGTTAAGTAACCTGCTGGTAGTTTGTGAATAATACTTTATCTATCTGACTTTTTTATATCACTATTTGGAAGGCTTTTGGTATTTTTTCATTTGAAAGGATAGGTATTTGTTTTAAATATGTGCTATTCAATATATTTAAAAAAGCCTTCTTATGCCTATTATTGATGTTAATTTTAGTTTAAATAAGTACTTCGGTTTAGGTATTGACACCACATATGACTCATACAATGAAATTGATATAATATTTTCTCAATTATTGAAAATCATAGAAAAAATGATTGATTTTTTATAAATATTTGATAGATTCACTTGTAAATACTTGACCAGTGTACTTTAATCTGTTTGAAATCATTTGTTGATTTTACCTTTCTTAGATTAATCTATTTGAGGTTTCTCTTTCTATTCATTTGGATATTTTTAGATAAACTTTTTTTCTTTAAATTTAGTTTTGTTGTAATATAGCTGCACATGGTATTTCTAAGAATTATTTATTTATTTCATTGTCACATATTCTAAACTTACCTCATTTAATTTTAAATTTTGTAATTTGACTTTATTCTCACTCTTTAAAAATAATCAGGTTATGGGGCAGCTAGGTAGTGAAGTGAATAGAGCTCTGGCCTTGAAATCAGGAGGACCTGAGTTCAAATCTGACCTCAGACACTTAACATTTACTAGCTGTGTGACCCTGGGCAAGTCATTTAACCCTGATTGCCTCACCAAAAAGCAAAATAATAATAATGATAATAATCAGGTTAGTTAAAAGCTTATAAACTTTGTTAGTATTTTTAATAAAGGGCTTTTGGTTTTAATATTTCTATATTAGTTTCCACTTTTTTTCCATTTTATCTTTTATATTTGTTTTGAGCTTGTTGATTTGACAAGGCAAGGCATCAAGCCTTAGGTGCTTACAATATGACAGTCACTTTCCTATGTAATGAGGATCCAAGAAGGAAAGAAGGAAGGAAGGAAGGAAAGAATGAAGGAATTAAGGAAGGAAGGAGTGAAAGAAGGAAGGAAAGAAAATGGAAGGGAGGGAGAAAAGGAAAAAAGAAAGAGAAAAAGAGAATGAAGGAGGAAGAAAAAAGGAAGGAAGGAAGAAGATAAGAAAGAAAGAAAGAAAGAAAGAAAGAAAGAAAGAAAGAAAGAAAG
>NW_020948840.1:10776402-10791871 GCF_900497805.2 Vombatus ursinus
AAAGAAAGAAAGAAAGAAAGAAAGAAAGAAAGAAAGAAAGAAAGAAAAAGAAAAGAAAGAAGGAAGGAAGGAAATAAGAAAAAAGGCAGTACTACTCTCCAAGAAATTACCTTCTAATAGGGGAAGATAACAGACAAGATGAAGCTAGAAAGGAGAGGGAGGGAGAGAGAATGCAAACTAATATGTATAAAAAAAGGATAAGTACAGGATAAATTGGAGATAATTAACAGAGCAAAGGCATTTGTATTAAGGATATTTACAAAGGCATCTTAAAAATGTAAGATTTTAGCTGGCCCTTAAAGGAAGATAAGGAGGCCAGGGGATGGAAATAAAAAGTGAAAGAATGCCAGCTGTGTGAGACAGTAAATGAAAATGCTCAGAGTAAGGAGATAGATAGAGCACATGTGTGAAAAAGAGCAAAGAGATCTATGTCACTGTTCCAGAGAGTGCAGGGTGGGGAGTCAGCTATAAGATTAATCAGGTTATAAAGGACTTTTAATACTAAACATAGGATTTTAGAATTGATCCTAGATGTAATAAGTAGGCTCTGGTGTTTAATGAAGGTTTGTGTAGGGAGGGTTGACATAGTCTGACCTATGCTTTAAAAAAGAGTACTTTAATAGTTGAATGGAAAATTGACTATAGTGGGGAAAGGTTTAAGGAAGACCAACCAGCAGATTATAGCAATAGTTCATGTATGAGATGATGAGGTTTTGAACCAGGATAGTGGCAAGGTCAGATGTGAGAAGGGGGAATATACAAGAAATGTTATGAAGGTATGAACAATAAGATTTGGCAGTTGCTTGGACATGGAAGAACAGAGAAAATGAGGTGTCTATGATAACACCTAGTGGTCAAACCTGGTTCACTGGGAGCAGTCAGCAGTAATAAGGAAGTTAGGAAGAAGTGATGGCTTAGGAAGAAATATAATGAGTTCAATTTGGGACTTGTTGAGTTTAAGATTGAGTTTAAGACATTAAGACTCGTTGAGTTTTGGACATTCACTTTGATATGTCCAACACACTTCTGGAGATGTAAGAGTTTGAGAATGATAAGCAGAGAGATGATAATTGAATTCATAAAAGTTGATGAGACCACAAGTGAAAGAGCATAGAGGGAGAAGAGAAATGGATCAGAACAGAAGCTTAAGAGACACAGATAGCTAGTAGGAATAACCTCGATAAAGAGCCAAAAAAAAGGAGACTAGGCTGAGAATTAGGAGAGTCATGAAAGCCTAGAGAGAAGAGAGTATCAAGGAGAAGAAGGTAATTACAGTGTAAAAAGCTGGAGGGGTCAAAAAGAATGAGGATTGAGAAATGTGCATTAGATTTGGCACTTATGATATCATTGGTAACATTGGAGAGTGCAGTTGCAGTTAAATGATAAGGTTGGAAGCGAGACTGTGGAGAATTAATAGAGTGAGAGGAAAGGAAGTAGCCTTCTCAATGAATTAAGCCACAAAAGGGACAATGTGAGAAAATAGCTAGTGGAAACGGAAGGATCCAGTGAAACTTTTTTGAGGATAGGGGAGATGTGAGCATCACTGTGGACAGGAAAGTATCCAGTAAATAGGAAGAGATGGAAAATTAATGAAAGAGTCAGGATGATAGAAGGAGAAATCTCATGGAGAAGAAGAGATGGAATGGAATCACTTTGTGTCCATGTAAGCATGGCTTTGGCAAGGAGAATGTCTACCTCTGTACAGAAGACAAGGGTAAAGGAGAAGATGATGGAAGCTATCTGAGTGATGTAAGTAAGGAGGAGAGGGAAAGAGGGAGCTCTTGGTAAACTGACTCAATATTTTAAGTAAAATATAAAGCAAGATTCTTTGTTGAGAGAGCAAGAAGAGGGAGAGTCATAAGGACTTGATAAGGAGAGAAAACTTTTGGAAATGATGTGGTGGTTAGTTGGATTGTGAATAAATTAGAACACTGTAAAATGATTACTACAGTGAGTGCCCAGTTGAGATTATGTAACCTAAATTTGTAATGTTGCAGCAGTTTTGTGATTTTTCTCCAGGTTATTTTAATAACATGTTGGTAGGAATGAAGGCTGTAGAAGGTAGGATTGACACAAGGCTGAGGCTTGCTGGTGCCAGATTAGCAATAGGATAAGGAGGCAACAGTCTACAAAGAAGACAGTGTAGGATTCAACTGGTTCATCCAGGGGACAAGATCAGGCATGAAGAAAAATGTAGCCAGTACAGGTATATTTGCCTAGTAAAGAAATGAATGAGCAAATGATTGGAGATTGTGATGAGGTTGAAGAACAGGGTTTGGGGTTGCAAGTCAGATGGAGATTTGGAAAGACACATGGAAAGATAACAGATTATGATCAGCAAAGATAAGATTGTGATCAGATAAAAGTTTGCATTGTTCATGAAAAGAAAAGTACAAACAGAAATTGGAGATCTGACCCAGAGCTTCATTTTATGATTCTCTAAGGAGACAAGCTGGAAATGAGACAAATGTGAGCCAGGCTTTACACTCCCGCAGCTTTTATTTCTATATGTGTCTCCCAAAGAGTGTTTGCAACCACTTATATCTCTCTCTTTTATGAAGCTTTCACATCATCCCCATTAATCCCTTAGTCAGAAATAAACCATTACCATCAGTATTTTCTCCCCTAATCCTTAATCATATTTCATTTCCTATTCACAGTCACATGAAAAAAATGAGGTTTGTTTAGAAGCCCAATTGTGTGTGTGTATGTATGTATGTACATAAGTTGTTTCCACTGATCAAGTCTTTATGAATGGAGTCTATTTAATTTTTATCTTTGTATCCTTTGCCATAGAATTACAGTGTCATAAAATGATTAATTTAGAACTAGAAGAGATTTTCAAAGCTATCTATCCCAATCTTTCTATAGATGATGAAACAGCACAAGAGATATAAGTTAACTTGGTCACACAAGTAGTAAATGGCAAAGGGAGGATTCAAACTAAGGTTCTCCAACTCTAAGTCCATTGCTACTTTCACTATACAAAATAAACACTTAAATGTTGTTTTATTTTTAGTTTATTGATGCACAAGTTTTATATGCAAACTATATTGTAAGCTTCTGGAGGACAGGATTTGTGCTATACTTAAAAAAAAATCTCCCTCACTTCCTTGCACAGTGATATGAGTGTGGAGGGATAGAAGGAAGGAGGAAGGAATGAAGGAAGGAATGAAGGAAGGAAGGAATGAAGGAAGGAAAGAGAAGAGATAAATATTGAAAAGTTAGTCTTTACTCATGACTTTCTCAATCACATGAGAATTTAATGATTTCTATCTCTCTTTCTTTCTTTTTCTTTCTTTCTTTATTCTTTCTTTTTTTAGGTCTCCACAATACATTTCTCCATAAAACTCTGTCTCAGAAATTGTCCAATTTTTGAATTCTTAAGTCATTGCCCAACATGCCTTCCTGTCACTCCATTCTCACTTGTGTCTGACATATACCCAAAATAAAGTCCTATAATTTCAAATAGTTGTAGAAACTTACTATAAACACAGAATTCATAACTTCAAAGACAGAAATGGAAATTTAGAGACATGTGGGTTACTATAAACTAAGATTCAAGATGTTCTGTTCCTCCGATCACTTTGACCCAGGAAATACACATTGCCAAATATGTTTATTAATTAATGAATCATCAACTTTTTTTTCAAGTCCATTTGTGAATAGCTATTTCATTGTAAAGTAATAATTTTCTCATAGCAGGGCTAAGTAATAAAGCAGAAGAAATGTTATTAAATTAATAGATGATTGAAAACCCAGAGGGAAAAGCAATATATCAGATAGTGGAATCAAGATCTAAAAAAAAAAAATCTTGACTGACAGACATTAATAAAATGGAATAGGATTCTTAACTTGGACTTTGAGATCCTACAAACAGAACAAGGACATAAGTAGTGTTACAAATTATGTAATAATTATTTCTTAAGCACCTATTATGTGTTAGATACTATAGTAGGTTCTAGAGACAAAAGTATGAAATATAAAATAATCCTTATTCACAATGAGTTTGCATCTTAATGATTAAAAATGAACATAGACAAAGATGTTTCCAAGCAGAGTCTGTCAGTTATATGTCATCAAAGCCCTAGCTTCATGAACAGCCCATATCTACTTTAGGCTGTATAAATTCCAAGGAAAATAAATTTTATTCTCCTGATAGGTTTCCATGTACTTCTCATCCAAGAGCTAGAAGTCCAAGGGTTATTTGTTGTCGTTGTTGTTTTGGGGGATGGATGGGTGGGTTCCCTCAGACTACAGTGTTCTAGGACAGATAGCTGGCGTCCAAATGCTATATCATAGTTATAAAACTTAGGCACAGGCAGTGAGTACCAGGGAACATCATAACCTTTTCCTAAGCCATGTATTGCAGATTTAGCACATCAGTCTGATCATTTCACTTTTCCATTCAAAAAATATTCCTGTAACTTCCCTTACTGCTTCTAGGACTAAATGCAGACCTCTTTCTTTGTCTTTTAAAACCTTTCCCAGTGTGGACCAGCTCAAGCTTTCCAAACTTATTAGTCCCTCTCACATAGTCTATTCAGGTCAAACTGTCATATTTGCTCTTCCTTCTATACAACATTACAACTCTCACTTCCATGTCTATGCATTGGCTGTTCCCTATGTTTGGAATGTGCTCCTTCCTTACTTCTACCTTTTAGAATTTCTAGCTTTATCCAAAGTTTACATCAGAAGCTTATTCTTACAACTTTTCTTCTATGATTTAACTCTCCATCTTACCATCCCCACTAAAATTATATTCTTCATATATATGTATATATAATTAACATGCTTACAATGTGTACATATTGTTTCCCTAAATGAAATGTGAGTTCTTTGAATGATTTATTAAGTCCCTACTATGTGCTGGGTACTATGTTAAGCAACTTGTAAATATATGATTTGATTCTCACAATAATTCTGGGAGGTAGGTGCTATACCTATTTGATAATTGAGGGAAATGAAGAAGATAGAGATTAAAAGTGACTTGCCCAGGCCTAATGGCCTATGCTTTGTTCAACCTAGTTGCCTCTCAGCTAGTTATTAGAAAGGCTGTCTTGCTGAAGAGGAATTAGACTTGTTCTCCTTGAAACCGAAAGGCAGAAATGAGAGCAAAGAGTAACCACTGTGAAAAGGCAAATCTAGGTTTGGTATCAGGAAATATTTTTTTTAAAGAATCAGAATGGTCCTAAATTTGATTGGAATGCTCTAGGATGAGATAGATTCCTCCTCCTCGATCCCCTTAAGTAGAGTTTAGATAATTACTTTTTGTGCATGTAAGGTTTCTTTTGGGTTATTGGTTGCATAAGAAAGAGCCTGAGATCCCTTGGAGTTCTGAATTTTGATGATTCTGAATGAATTTATGCAAAATCAAATAAGCTTTATCCTTTGATTATTTGTTTATGTTTCATCTGATTTTTTTTTCCCATAGCCTTTTCTTTGGAAAAAGAAAGTCACCCTCCCATCACCAAAGAAAATTAATCCTATATACTAGATGGACAATGTGAAAGTTCTTAATACATTGTTTAATCTAATTCAGGTCTTTTATCATGGTACACAAGCAGAGGTTGCTGGTGTTAAAATCATGCCAATGTATTTCTTATTTTTAATGATCCCAATATGCCATGATACATTACATCCTTAGTACCTAGCCTAGAACCTTGCACATAGTAGAGTTTAATCAATGTTGAATGAATTAAAATTAATATTGTGAAAAACAGAAAAATACAAAATGATAATCATAGCTTTCCCTTAATAGCAATATTATTCTGAGAGGAATAACATTTCTGTACAATGATTACTTGTAACTGGAATGAGCTTATTTCTAATCTATATCTCCTAACAAAGAAAGTCTGTGGACTTCTCTTAAACTTCTACTAAGCTGTCATTTACAAGTGTTTTCATGTTATTTAGTGATCTCTCTTATTTGATGTCTTTGAACTTCAAGATAAAATTGACTTACCTGTTTGAATACATCTAATAATAACATGGCAAATCCTGCAATTCCAAAACAACAAAGACGATGTCTTTAAAGCAATGAAAGGTTTTTTCTGGATGATTTCTTTTTAAAGAAAGGCATTATGCAAATTATGTGCTAGGAAAAAAAAATACCAAAAAGCAACTGAAGTCATGGAATCATAGAATCATAGATTCTAGAACTAGAAATAACCTTTAAAATCATAGGAGATCTCAGGATCATAGATCTAGATCTGGAAAAGATTGCAGACGTCATCGAGTAAAACTCTCTCTTTACAAATGAAGAAACTAAGGCTCAGTAATGGAAAGGGATTTGTCCAAGGACAGGTAACTTAAAAAATGATTCAGTAAGAGCTTGACACCAGATTGACACCAAATATATTTTTATTTCCATTTTTTAAAAATTGTACACCTTATTCAGTCTAAACATATATTCCCTAATAAAGAGGGATTTTTTTATTTCTCACATTATAGGGTTGGGTTCACATTTGAGGCAGAAAACAACTTTTTGAAAGTTTCTAAGTGATATTATTTTAATATCAAAAGAATTCACCAAAATTGTGACATGTTCTAGGAAATAGAAAGATATGGAGATAGATCTAGCTAGTAGATAATACAAAGAATATTAAAAAAAATGATCATTCCTAACAGTTTTAGCTTCTCTTCCACCCTTTAGGTCTATCAGAAGAGAAATCACCTAGTAACAGGTAGAATAAATTAGAAATATTGATGGCTTCTGAGTCCTTATTGAGACATGAATCTCTGAACAACTGAGTTGGTTACTACGTTCTTAGGTCAGGTTTTCATTACAGAGCAAACAATCACCTGCAGAGAAGTAGGCAGATATATCCACATATATCTGCCAAGATACTTCAACAAGTATAAGGTATAAATGTATAAAATGTTTATAGAGGTTTAAATTACAAAGATGTGGTTGTTTTAGTGAACAAGTTCAATATGAGGCAAACATATGATGTGGCAACCAGAAAAAAGATCATGGGACCTCAAGCTGTTGTTTTTGTTATCTGTCATGGTTGTCATTTTTGTCTGGACTTGGGATTTTATCTGTGTGAGTGACTCCCTAGTATGGGAACAACCTACAGATACATGCTGGCAATCATCCATAATGTGTAGTTTTAAAAAGTTTCGCTGACAGATTGAATGGTCACATAAATAGTATATGCCAAAAGAAAGACTTGAGCATAGCATTCTTGACTATTAGGCTAGCCCTCTATACCCCAAATCACACAATTTATTTTATCCTCCATGAAAGGAGATAAAATATTCAGAATAAGGAGATGATACTCATGTCATACTCTTTCTTCCCCTGTTAAAAGTAGGTGGCAACACATTTTAAGAATGACATTGGTGAGCTGAAGAGCATCTGATGAAGTGCAATCATAATGATAAATGGTTCTCCATATATGAAGATTATTTAATGAAAGTGAGGATGTTTTGTGATTTCTTTGGATGTTGAGCTCCTAATCTATCCTATTAGTCAAAGACTTGGGGGCAATTGTGTGCCAGTAAATGTTTAACAATTGGCTCTTGCCCTCACCAAAAAAAAAAAAAGATTCATTTTTAAGTTTGATCTGTATTATAAACATTTTCCCACCATTTCTCAAGTCTAGATGATCCATATAGCAATATATCAAGCCCTGATTTGAAGTGTTTTCTGATTTCTGAATGCAAATGCTCTCACTGATAATTTAACAATAAGTTCTCATGAGCTGATCCAAGCAAGCTCTGGCACCCTTACATAAGGGTACATGGGATCTATATTCAAATATTTAAAGAGCCTTCAGTGCAGCAAAGAGGTTAATATGGAGTTATTAAACAATAACTCATAGAAGAGTAGATGTTTTAAGCATAGTATAGCTAAACTAACATACACAAAAAAAGAAAAAATGTGACAAATCTATAGTAATTGAAAAACCAACAAGATAAGAAAACAGAATACTGCCCAAGGTTAAGGGTCATTATAAATGACATTATAAACCTGAAATATCTCATATGTCTGTTCTTTCTACTCACCCCCATCCCACCCTTTGTCCTAGGTGAAACCAGGGCAATTACAGGCCTATGGTTCAGGATCTTTCTATGGTGTCTCCTACCTGATTTCCCCACCAAAAGAGAGGCAAATCAATTTGAACCCCACATTCCCTATAATAAGTAGAAAAAAGTGATCCTACCTAGCCAAAGGGGAAAAAAGTGAATGCAAGCTGAGAGAGAGATGGCAGGAGGCAGAGCCAAGATGGCAGAGTAAAAGTAAGGACTCACCTCAGCTCTCCTCCAAATGCCTCCAACTACCTTAAAAAACACCTCAACATATTCTAGAGCAGAGAGGACTGAATCACAGGCAGTTTCCAGACTTCTCAACCCACAGATGCCAAGGATAACTTGGAAATTCAGTAGGAAAAGTCTGTGATTCTAGTGAGAGAGAAGTTCGGTCCCAGCCCCAGTCCCCGACACAGTCCCAGGGTGGCGGCTGCTTCCTGAGATTCCAGCCCACAGGCTGAGGGGGAATTGAATGGCTGATCAGAAGGGGATTGCAGGGATCTCTCTGCTGGTGCAGGATTCTCTTGCTTTGCCCATACTTAGATCTGGCTCACAGTTCTGGGTCGCAGTCCTGGGGTGAGGAGGAGTGCTGGTGTCATGGAACTTGTAGTGGTGGTGGAGAGGAAATCACCCTCACAGTTCTAAGGCAGAAAAGAGTGCATGTGATCACTCACAGACCAGAACACAAGCCAGGAAAGGAGTAAACACCTCACCTTATCATACCACCTTGGAAGAACTGAAAATTTACAGGTCCCTAGAAGTATTTCTGAAAACAGTTGTACAAAACCCCTGAAGCTTGGGACAGCACATTCTCCACATTAGAAGCAGAACCCTATCTTACCAAAGAGCTTATAACTCAAGTAATTGACTGGGATCATGAGCAAACATCACAAAAAAAAAGTCAGACCATAGAATCTTTCTTTGGTGACAAAGAAGATCAAAACATATGACCAGAAGAAGACAAAAATGTCAAACCTCCTACACCCAAAACCACTAAAAAAATGTGAATTGGTCCCAGGCCATGGAAGAGCTCAAAAAGGATTTTGAGAAGCAAGTAAGAGAAGTAGAGGAAAAACTGGGAAGAGAAATGAGAGTGATACAAGAAAATCATGAAAAACAAGTCAACAACTTGCTTAAAGGAGACCCAAAAAAATACTGAAGAAAATAACACCTTAAAAAAATGCCTTCAAAAGCATAATTGGCCAGATGGAAAAGGAAGTCCAAAAACTCACTGAAGAAAATACTTCCTTAAAAATTAGAATAGAGCAATTGGAAGCTAGTGACTTTATAAGAAATGAAGACACTGTAAAACAAAACCTAAAGAATGAAAAAAATAGAAAATAACATGAAATATCTCATTGGAAAAACAACTGACCTGGGAAAAATCCAGGAGAGAGAATTTAAAAATTATTGAACTATCTGAAAGCCATGATCAAAAAAAGAGCCTAGACATCATCTTTCAAGAATTTCTCAAGGATAACTGCCCTGATATTTTAGAGCCAGAGAGCAAAATAGAAATTGAAAGAATACACTGATCTCCTCCTGAAAGAGATCCCCAAAGGAAAACTCCTAGGAATATTGTAGCCAAATTCCAGAGTTCCCAGGTCAAGGAGAAAATATTGCAAGCAGCCAGAAAGAAACAATTCAAGTAACATGGAGCCACAGTCAGGTGACACAAGGTTTATCAGCTTCTACATTAAGGGCCAGAGGTCTTGGAATATGATATTCTGGAGGGCAAAGGAGCTAGGATTACAATGAAGAATCACCTACCCAGCAAAACTGAATATAATAATTCAGGGGGGAAATTGATATTCAATGAGACAGAGAAGTTTCAAGCATTTTTGATGAAAAGACCGGAGTTGAACACAAAATTTGATTTTCAAATACAAGACTCAAAAGAAACATAAAAAGGTAAACAGGAAAGGGAAATCATAAGTGACTTAATAAGGTGAAATTATTTATATTCCTACATGGGAAGATGACACTTGTAGCTCATAAGAACTTTTTCATTATTAGGGTAGTTAGAAGGAATAATATATAGACAGAGGGCACAAATGTGAATTGAATATGAAGGGATGATATCTAAAAAATAAAATTAATGGGTGAGAGAGTAATGTACTGGGAGAAGGAGAAAAGGAAATACAGAATGGGATAAATTATCTCAGATAAAGGAGGCATGAAATAGCTTTTACAATTGAGGGGAAGAAGGGGGAGGTAAGTGGGAGTGAGTGAACTTTACTCTCATCAGAATTGTCTCAAAGGAGGAATAACATACTCAATTGGGTAGAAAAATCTATCTTACCCTACAAGAAAGTAGGAGGGAAAAGGTATAAGAGAAAGGGTGTGTGGGAAAGAAGGGAAGGCATATTGGGATAGGGGAAATCAGAAGCAAAACACTTTTGAGGAGGGATGGGGTAAAAGGAGAGAGAAAAAATAGAATGAGGGGAGGACAGGGTGGAGGGAAATATAGTTAGCAATAGTAACCATGAAAAAAAAATTGAAGCAAGTTTGTCTGATAAAGACCTCATTTCTCAAACATATAAAGAACTGAGTCAAATTTATAAAAATAAGAGTCATGCCCCAAGTGAGAAATGATGAAGAGATGTGAAGTTTCCAGATGAAGTAATAAAAGCTATCTATAGCCATAGCGGAAAAAAAAAACACTCTCACTATTGATTGGAGAAATGCAAATTAAAACAATTCTGAGGTACTACCTCATACATATTAGATTGAGTAATAGGACAGAAAAAGGTAAATGACAAATGTTGGAGTGGTTTGGGGAAAATGAAACTTTAATGCACTGTCAGTGGAGTTGTGAACTGATTCAATCAATCTGTAGAATAAATTGGAACTATGCCCACAGGGTTATAAAAACATGTATGCTCTTTAACCTAGCAATACCTTTTTCTAGGTCTGTATCACAAAAGAGACAAAAAATAAAAAAAAGGAAAGGGACCAATATGTTTCTGGGGCTAAAGAATTAGAACTTGTGAGCCAGCTAGTTGGTGCAGTGGATGGAGCACCAGCCCTGGAGTCAGGAGGAACTGAGTTCAAATCCAGCCTCAGACACTTCACACTTACTAGCTGTGTGACCCTGGGCAAGTTACTTAAGCCCGTTGTCTAGCCAAAAAAAAAAAAGAATTAAAAGTTGTAGAAGTTGAGTCCATCAACTGGAAAATGGCTGAACAAGTTGTTCTATGTGATTATGATGGAATACTATTGTACTATAAGAAATGATGGTCAGGATGTTCTCAGAAAAACCTGGAAAGACTTGCATGGGCTGATGCAAAGTTAAATGTACTACGTACAAAGTAATAGCAATATTATAAGATGATCAGCTGTGAATGACTTAGCTGTTCTCAGTAATACAATGATTCAAGACAACTCTGAAGAACTTATGAAAAATGCTATCCGTCCCCAGAGAAAGAACTGATGGTGTCTGAATACAACTTGAAGCACACTTAAAAAAAAAAAAAGAAAGAGGGATGGCGAGAAGATGTGACAACACAGAACTAACTAGTCAATAAGGAGCTTCCTTGTTCAAAGCGAAAAAGAACTAGATACCTAGCTATAGTCAATCTCTACCACATGTAAATTATTTTAGGCAATTGCTTCCTGGTTCCCGCCTTCCCTCATCTACAGAAGGCTGGTCACACTCAGTTTTTAGGGCTAACTAGGAAAAAATGGTCCTGCGCAGCACAGCACTGGAAGGAATGATCAAACTGAGAAGGAAGTCTTATATATGGTATTGGAAACAAAAGACAAAGGCTAAATAACAAAAACTTCAAGTGCAGATAGCGGGTCATAAACTTAGCTCCTAAGAAGATAAACAAACAATAAGACTTGTAGAGACAGGCAGAAAAATGAGAAAGATTTTTAAGGCCATAACATAATTAATAATATATGTATGTATATGTATGTGTGTGCACATATGTGTGTGTGTGTATGTGTGTACCCATGATGGAAGGGATAGTGACCAGAGTTATGATTTCATTGATATAAGGAATTCCCAGAGATGAACTTCTTCTACCATTTCATATCAACACTTCTCTAAAATTTATCTTCTTAGAGAATGGCTTAACTCAGTGAAAGGTTAGATGACTTACGTAGGGTCACATACCCAACATATGTTAGAAGTATGAGTTGAATTCACATCTTCCTGGCTCCAAGGCCAACTTTATATCAATTATGCCACATTGTTGCTATAATTGTTGTTCAGTCATTTCAGTTGTGTACAATTTTTTGTGACCCTCTTTGAAGTTTCCTTGGCAAAGATCCTGGAGTGGTGTGCTATTTCCTTTTCCAACTCATTGTATAGATGAGGAAACTGAGGCAAACAAAATTAAGTGATTTGCTAAGGGTCGCACATCTAGTAAATGTCTAAGATCAGATTTGAGCTTGGAAAGATGAGTCTTCGTAACTCCAGGCCTGGCACTTTATCCACCGTGCCAACTAGCTGACCATGACACATTAGCACTCTGGAAGATTCACTGAATTTACTGTCTTGGGGTTTTATTTTGTTTGTTTTTGCTTTTACCTTTGGTGTTTTCTAGTTCACTTTCTTTTAAAATGCTATATTAACATGTATTTTAAAAGAAAGCAAACCAGAAAGCTCCAAAAGGGGAGGAGACAACAAAAAATAGTCAATAAATTGAGCAACTCTATCAGAGATCATGGAACAACAAGAGGTTCCAGAATGGAAGAAAATTAAGAAACCATAAAAGAAGGTATTCAGATGGAACTTAGATCACAAATCAGAGCTCTCAGAGGAGAAATCAATAAGACAAACAACACAGTAAACGATTTAAAATGGATAATGGAAAATTACTCCAAAGAGGTAGAGGTGCTGAATAATAGAGAGACAGATTTGAAACTAAAAATTAAAGAAAATGGAAGAAAAATTGGCAGAAAACCCCCAAAGGCATTAAATTTCAAAGAACTGTGAATTCTATAAGCCAAAGTGACTGGCCTTGAAGAAAGAATGTGGATAGAATACCAGTTATCCCAAAACATGATCAATTTAAAAATGTTAATATTATAGGATGGGAAATGATAAAAGAGAACTCTTCAAAGGCTTTGAAAGCAGACAACAAAGGACTGATTGATTTAATCCAAAAAATTTTGCTGAAGGGGATAAATATCTAATCTAAAGTATTTGTGCATCAAATTCCAGAATTTTGGTACCAAAAAGGAAGTCAAGAAGCCCAGAATTATTCTCTATTCACATAAAATCAAATGAGAGATTGAGAATAGGATACTAAAAACTGAGTTCAAAATATATCTTAAAATAACATATTCTTCAAAGCCTATAATTAATCATCTCAAAAAATACAAGGCAAGGATAATTCTCTCACTTCTCCAGGCTATTGTAAAAAAATAAAATATAAGAAATTGGACTAAGTGTTAAAATAAGGCAAACCAAATTATCATCAGGACTTAAGAAATTGTTAGAGTCAGAAGAGAAAAACTAATACCTGAATAACACCCGGAGTGATAGGGGTAGACTTAGTAAATACTGTCCTTAGGAGAGGTATCTGGTTATAGTAAAGATGTGGGTGGAGCAACAAAACCAGACTTTAAGACTCAGAGCTTCTTTCATAGGGTCATTCATTTGAAATTGAGATAAGTCTTAGAGGTCATCTAGTCCAATACCTTCATTTAATAGATAAGGAAGCTAAGACCCAGAGAGGTTTCAAGATTTGTCCAAGATCACACCAGTAATAAGTGGCAGAACTGGAATGTAAACCTTATACAAATCCAGGACTCATTCCATTGTTATATATGAGTTGATGCATAAACATTAAATTTGTTAATAATAAGTGATTGAGAAGATAATTTAACTCCACTGGAAAAGAGAAACAGAGAGAGAGAGAAATACAGAGACACACAGAAAGACAGACAGATGGAAAGAGAGAGAGAGAGAAAGAAAGGGAGAGAGAGAGAGAGAGAGAGGGAGGGAGGGAGGGAGGGAGGTGTTTTGGGGGGTTTTGAGGTTTTTTCTGTATTTTTTTTAATTAAACATGAAGGTCTTCAACAGTGTCATGAAGGTTCATGCTGTAACATCTAAAAAACAAACAAACAAACAAACAAACAAAAAACTTTCCTAAGATGGTTACAATGATAATTTATGCAAACACCTTTCGCCTGAGCAAATTGTAGAGTGGGTTGCAAAGGATCCTCATGGCTTTCTTGCTACTTTGTTTTTATTATGGCTCCACTTCTTTTATGGACACAAAGTATTTTTAATTTTTACTTACTTTTCCTCTTTCACATTATTTTATGTGGCTCATTACTAACAATTTAGCATATCTCACAATTCAGTAGTCACAAAGTACCAACGTATTCATAAGTAATGTCTTCAATACTACCATAACATTTTTGCAAAAGCTTATAAAGTGTTACTGTTGTTATTGTTGTTATTTTGCTTACCAAATCTTTTTTTATTAATTTATTTTGATTTATCAATAATCACTTCCATATGCTTTTGAGTTCAAAATTTTTCTCCCCCTGCCTCCCCACCACTCTCCCCAAGATGGCACACAATCTGATATAGGCTATACATTGACATTCATATTAAACATACTTTCACATTAGTGATGTTGTAAGTAGAAATTAAAACCAATAGGAGGAACGATCAGAAAGAGGAAACAAAACTCAACAGAAGAGAAAAAGAATAACAATTTGGCTTCCATAGTTCTTTCTTTGGGTGTGGATAGCATTTTCCATCACAAGGCCTCTGGAGATGTCTTAGATCCTTGTATTACCAGGAAGGGTTAAGTTTATCAATATTAGTCATCACACAACGTGGCTGTTATTGTGTATAACGTTCTCTTGGTTCTGCTCACTTCACTCAGCATCAGACCATACAAGTCTTTCCAGGTTTTTCTGAAGTCAACCTGTTTATCATTTCTTATAGCACAATAGTATTCCATTACATTCATATACCACAACTTGCTGAGCCATTCCCCAATTGATAGGCATCCTCTCAATTTCTAATTCTTTGCCACCACAAAAACAGCTGCTATGAGTATTTTTGTACATGTAGGTCCTTTTCCCATTTGTGTGATCTCTTTGGGATATAGCCCTAGAAGTGCTATTGCTGGGTCAAAGGGTATGAATATTTTTATAGCCCTTTGGGCATAGTTCCAAATTGCTCTCCAAAATGGTTGGATCATTTCACAACTCCACCAACAATGCATTAGTGTTCCAATTTTCCACATCTTCTCCAACATTTATCATTTTCCTGTTTTGTCATGTTGGCCATTCTGATAGGTGCAATGTGGTACCTCAGAGTTGTTTTGATTTGCATTTCTCTAATCAATAGTGATTTAGAGCATTTTTTCATATGACTATAGATGGCTTTAATTTCTTCATCTGAGAACTGTCTGTTCATATCCTTTGACCACTTATCAATTGGGGAATGGCTTGTATT
>NW_020948840.1:10791881-10822299 GCF_900497805.2 Vombatus ursinus
AGGAATGTTTGGAAGTCCCCTATTTCATTGAATATCCATCTCCTTCCTTGAAAAATCATGCTCATTTTCACTGGGTAGTTAATCCTTGGCTGCATTCCAAGTTCCTTTGCCTTATGGAATATCATGTTCCATGCCCTATGGTCTTTTAATGTAGAGACTGCAAGGTCCTGTGTAATCCTGACTGTAGTTCCATGATATTTAAATTGTTTCTTTCTGGCTACTTGCAGTAGTTTCTCTTTAATCTAGTAATTTTGGAATTTAGCTATTATATTCCTTGGTGTTTTCAATTTGGGATCTCTTTCAGGCAGGGAATGCCTGAAAGATTCTTTCTGTAGTTATTTTACCTTCAGGTTCTAGGACTTCAGGGCAGTTTTCCTTTATGATTTCCTGAAGGATATTGTCCAGGCTCTTTTTTTCATCATGACTTTCAGGTAGGCCCATAATTTTCAAATTGTCTCTCCTGGATCGATTTTCCAGGTCAGCTGTTTTACCCATGAGGTATTTCACATTTTCATCTATTTTTTCATTTTTTTGTTTATGTTTGACTGTTTCTTGCTCTCTCATAGTGTCATTAGTTTCCATTTGTTCAATACTAATTTTAACATATTGGTTTTTTTCTGTTAGTTTTTGTATTTTCTTCTCCAATTGGTCAATTGTATTTTTAAGGGATTTATTTTCTTCATTGTACTTTTTTCCAATTGGCCAATTGTGTGTTTTAGAGACTTGTTTTCTTCAGTGCACTTTTTTTCCAATTGGCCAATTGTACTTTTAAAGGACTCCTCTACCTCTTTCATTTGACTTTTAAAATCCTTCTTGAGTTCTTCTAAGAAGGCTTTTTGGGCTTCAGAACAGTTCATATTCCCTTTTGATGTTGCAGATGTGGGTTTGATGACAGTGTTGTCCTCTTCAGAATTTCTGTCTTCATCTTCACTCTTCTCATAATATGAATCTATTGTACATTTCTTTTTTTAATCATGGTGTTTCTTTATTCCCTGGCCTTTAAAGAGGTTATGCTCTCCTGCTGGGGAGCAGAGGGAACTGACCCAAACTTCTTGTGTTGGGAACCTAGGTCTTGGTCACTGGCTTTGTGTGCTGGGGCCTTTTATGTTGGCAATTGGAGGCTGTAGGTTTCTGGCCCCTTATCTGGTGTTGGGCTGGAATCAGCAAGGCTGGGACTTTCAGGTAAATCTAGCTTGCCTGCTTTTCCTTTCCTTTAGCTTTGTTTAGCTCCTTTTAGATAAGTGCTGCCAGGAGTTTATCTGCCTGAGGCCCCTTGCAGTGCTGCCTCCTTACTTCTGTTGAGGCACTGGGAGACTTCTTTGCTGTGGAATGCTGAGGCACCTGGTGGTTTTCTGAGCTGTTTTCCACCAGTTACCCCACCCTCAGTGAGCCACTCGGAGGTACAGCTGTTGGTGTTTGCCTGCTCAACCACCTGGGCTTCGGGATCTCCTCCTGGTTGGCAGTTGGAGGCTGTAGGATTCTGACAGCTTACCTGGTCTTGGGCTGGAATGAACAAGGCTGGAACTTTTTGGCACCTCTAGATTGCTTTCTTCAGCTCCTTTCAGATGATGCTGCCTGGTGCTTATCCACCTGGGGCCCTTTGTAGTGCTGCTTCCCTTATTTTTGCTGAGACACTGAGAACCAGCTGGGCTACTGTACTGCTGCTCCCCATGATTCTTCTGGTTCAGCTGTTCCAGGGTTTTTTTGGTGGTGATATTTTCCGGATATTCAGAGGTTGATAGGGGAGGGTGAGAGCAACTACCTTTTTACTCTCCCACCTTGGCTTCCCCCAACCTTTCTTTTTAACTACCCTAGTAATAATGATAGTTTTGAGAATATTGGTAATATTTCTTATTTATAATAAGTAAACAGTTTGACCTTAATGAGTGCCTTATCACTAGTGTTTAATGTTTTCCTTATGTTTCTCCTGGATGTTTTATATTGAATTTTCCATTGAGTGCTGATATTTTTTTACAAGTACCTGAAAGTCTTTCAGTTTGTCAAATATCCATTTTTTTAATTCAGCTTTATGTTCAACTTTGGCAGAGAAATTATTCTTGGACACAACCTCAACTCTTTTGCTCTTTGAAATACAATGGTCCAAGACCTATGGCTTTTTAGAGTAGAAGCTCCTAGGTCTCGTGAAATCCCAACTTTATTTCTACAGCATTTAATTTTTTATCTTATTGCTTTCAATATTTTCTCCTTAATCTTGAAACTTAGCTATGACTTCCTGTAAGTTTTCCTCCTGGGATCTTTTTCAGGTGGTGAGTAGTAGAATTTTTATCTATTTCTACTTTACTCTCTTATTCTAGAACTTTAGGAAAACTTTTCTTAATAATTTATTGTAATACTGTATCCAGATTTTTTTTATCATACCTTTCAGACAATCTGACAATTCTTATATTGTCTCTCCTCAAAATGTCCTTCAGATCAGTTGCTTTTTTAAATTTTTTTTCTGATTTTTTATATTTACTTATTTATTTTTAATTTTCAACATTCACTTCCACAAGATTATGACTTCCAAATTTTCTCCCCATCTCATCCCTCCCCCAACCTTAAGATGGCATGCATTCTGAATATCCCTTCCCCTAATCTGCCCTCTCTTCTGTCTCCCTCTTACTTCTCTTATCCCCTTCCCCTTCAACTTTCTTGTAGTGCAGGATAGATTTCTACAACCCATTGCCCATATATCTTATTTTCCAGTTGCATATGAAAAAAAATTTTAACATTTATTTTGAAAACTTTGGGTTCCAAATGTTCTCCCTTTCTCCCTTCCTACCCACCCTCATTGAGAAGGCAAACAACTCGATACAGGTTATACATGTGTAGTCATACAAAACACTTCCATAGTAGTCATGTTGTGGAAAACTAACTGTATTTCCCATCATCCTAATTCACCCCCATTTATTCTATTCTCTCTTTTGACCCTGTCCCACCTCAAAATTTTTTGCTTCGGATTGCCCCCTCCCTGAATCTGCCCTCCACTTTATCATCACCCTGCTTTTTTATCCCCTTCCCCCCTATTTTCCTGTAGGGTAAGACAGATTTCCATACCCAATTGAGTATGTATGGTATTCCCTCCTTAAACTGAATCTGATGAAAATAAGATCCACTCACTCCTTCTCACCTCCCCCCACTTCCCCTCCACTGTAAAAGCCTTTTCTTATCTGTTTTATGTGAGATAATTTACCCCATTCTACCTGTCCCTTTCTCCTTCACCCAGTATAATCCTCTCTCACCTCTTAATTTTATTCTCCAGATATCACCCCTTCATCTTCAACTCACCCTGTGCCCCCTGTCTGTCTATCTGTGTATCTATCCATCTGTCTGTCTGTCTGTCCATCTATCTACATACATACATCTACATACATACATACATATATTTTTTCCCTTCAACTACCCTAATACTGACAAAGGTCTCATGAGTTACAGATATCATCTTTCCATGCAGGAATGTAAACAGTTCAACCGTAGTAAGTCCCTTATGATTTCTCTTTCCTGTTTACCTCTTCATGCTTCTCTTGAGTCTTGTAATTGAAAGTCAAATTTTCTATTCAGCTTTGGTCTTTTCATCAAGAGTACTTGAAAGTCCTCTATTTCACTGAATGACCATTTTTCCCCTGAAGGATTTTAATCCAATCTCCTTTGACCTCTGGAATATTATATTCCAAGCCCTCCAAACCCTTAATGTAGAAGCTGCTAAATCTTGTGTTATCCTGATTGTATTTCCCCAATATTTCAATTGTTTCTTTCTGGCTGCTTGCAATATTTTCTCCTTGACCTGGGAACTCTAGAATTTGGTTACAATATTCCTGGGAGTTTTTCTTTGGGGATTTCTTTCAGGAGGTGATCAATGGATTATTTCCATTTCTATTTTACCCTCTGGTTCTAAAACATCAGGGCAGTTTTCCTTGATAATTTCTTGAAAGATGATATATGGGCTCTTTTTTTGATCATAGCTTTCAGATAGTCCAATAATTTTTAAATTATCCCTCCTGGATTTTTTTTCCAGGTCAGTTGTTTTTTCAATGAGATATTTCACATTGTCTTCTATTTTTTTTTCATTCTTTTTGTTTTGTTTTACGATGTCTTGATTTCTTCTAAAGTCACTAGCTTCCAATTGCTCCATTCTAATTTTTAAGGAAGTATTTTCTTCAGTCAGTTTTTGGACTTCCTTTTCCAACTGGCCAATTCTGCTTTTGAAGGTATTCTTCTCATTGGCTTTTTGGATCTCTTTTGCCGTTTGGATTAGGCTATTTTTAAGGTGTTATTTTCTTCAGTATTTTTTCTTTTGGTCTCCTTCAGCAAGCTGTTGAATAGTTTTTCATGATTTTCTTGCCTTACTCTCATTTCTCTTCCCAGTTTTTCCTCATTTCTCTTACTTGTTTCTCAAAATCCTTTTTGATTTCTTCCATGGCCTGGGAACAATTCATATTCTTCTTGAGGCTTTGGATGTAGGAGATTTGACTTCATTGTCTTCTTCTGGTCATATGTTTTGATATTCTTTATCACCAAAGTATGATTCTATGGTCTGACTTATTTTTGCATGGTTTGCTCATGTTCCCAGTCAATTACTTGAGTTTTAAACTCTTTGTTAAGGTAGGTGGCCTGCTTCCAGTGTGGAGAATGCACTGTCCCAAGCTTTGGGGGTTTTGAGAGATACTTCTAGGGACCTGTAAATTTTCAGTTCTTCCAAGGTGGTATGATCAAGGGTGAGGTCTTTGCCTGTGCACCCACAATGAACTACATTCCTCTTCCAGCCTGGCACAATAGACCTTTCCAATCAACCATGTAGGTTGTCTTGGGCTGGAAATTTGATTCACTCTGCCTTTTTGTGGGTTCTGTTACTCTAGAATTTGTTTAGAGCCATTTTTTATAGGTAGGGCTTTGGGGAAGAGTCCAAGCAAGTCACTGTTTTACTCAGCCATCTTGGCTTTACCTCTCAGATCATTTGTTTTTTGTAATACGTTGTTTCATATATTCTTTTCTGTTTATAGCTTTGCAATCAGAGATTCTCTAAAATATATCTTAAGATATCTTCAGTCAGAAACATAATTAATTAATCTATAACATCTAATTACCTGGGAGTTAAAGATTTGTGAAGTACTTTTCCTGGTTACTAAAAGAGTACTGGGAGCAAGAAAGCACAAGTGTTATGTTTATTTTTTTATCCATTTTACAGATTAGAAAACTGAGACTTCATGAAATTAAGTGCCCTAATGGCTAGTGTGTATTGAAACAAAATGTTAAGTCTAGTCAGTGAAGCTATTAGAGCACTGGACCTAAAAGAAAATCTGTCTTCAAATTGATCCTCAGACACTTATTTGCTCTGTGATTCTTGGCAAGTCACAACCTGTGTCTGCCTCAGTTTTCCACAATTATAAAATGGAATAATAATAGTACCTACCTTACAGGGTTCTTGTGAGGATAAAAATGACATAATATTTGTAAAATGTTTTGCAAACTTAAAATACTATATAAATTCTAGTTGTTGTTATAATTAGAGTCAGAAATTGAACCTGTCTCATTATTCCAATATTAGTTCTCTTTCTGCTATAATCCTCTACCTCTTACAAATTTTCATTTTTTTAATGATTGTTGTTATCATATGGAAATCTCTGAAGTGTCATTTATCCACATCTAAACTGAGTTTATTTTTGAATTACAACTACCCTGGCACTACCACCACCCAGGGAAAAATAATGAAAATGTATCCATAAAATTTGGATGACTTCAATGAATCTGTGGTCTCTAAAATGTTAGATTTCCTTCTAGTGGTATAGATTTCATTCCATTCAAGCCTTTCCTCACAAAATGACACCTATTTATATCCTCACATAAATTCTGCATAGTTGGATCCTCTGGCCTACTAGAGGCCTTTCTTGGTATTGCTTGGGAACCAATGCAATATGTATACTGTCAGTGTAATAGCCCTTATTGTCTCTTAATAATCCACCCACCTCTCTTTTTGGTATTCAAATCCTTTGATAATATCTTTTACACCAAATCTTCTTTAATCTTCTTCAGTGGTTGATATGCTACAACCTACTCAATACCACAACCATGCACCTCTGCACTGTCAAGATTACCCATCATATTAAGTTTTTTTAGAATTAAGGTTGACAAATATTAGTTGCATCTGTAATACATAACAAGAAAAATCTAACTTTCCTACAGCATGTGCCTCACACTTACTTAATTAACATCAAATAATAAGGGGATATGTATATACATTTTTAACCCATGTGTTCTTATTGATGCATATGGGCATCTCAATGGTAATGTATATGTATATATATGTATCCTCAGAAAGTGGCTCTAGTTATAGTCTTAGACACATGTGGGTATAGGAGACAAGGAATAATTTTTATGGAAGACTTTATATTGAAAAGAGTTTCACTCATTCCCTTACTTTCTGATATAGTAGTGAGCAGCCACATGAACCTGGCCAGTGAAAATATTTACAATATCTGCTTAGCTAGGTAGTGACCAGCAGAATTCCCTTCTTTATAATAACTGCCTACTAAACCTATGTGATATTCAAGGTTGCATGCTTAATTAAAGAGACTGTCCTAACTGGCTCATTGAAGCCTCTATCCAGATTGAGCTAGTGATTCCAAAAGTTTTCTACATACATGCCCTTGCTTCAAATGGGTTTTGCCAGGCTTTCTCTTTGTTGCTAGAAGCATAAATTTCCATTTTTGGTGTCTTTTTTTTCTAGCAACTTCAGTAAAAGTTATTTTTGTTGCCATGGTGTGGTTCTCATCTTAGTGGTCTCATGATTTGAATACAGGCTCTCCATCATCATCTTCATCATCATCATTATCATCGTCCTCATCATCATCATATTTTTATAGTGCTTTAAAGTTTACAAAACTCTTGCCCATAAGATTACATTCATTATTTGTTGAGGCTGGATTTAAAACCAAGTCTAAATGATTCCAAGGTTAGCCCTGTAGTTCATACATATAAAACTTTCATATGAATCCTGCATCAGTTATTCACTAGCTGTCTTACCCTGAATCAATTACTTACCTTCTCTCAGCTTAGTTTCCTTATCTGCAAAATGGGGATAATAATAGTACCTATCTCAGAGGATTATTTTGAGGATCAAATGAGATAGCATATATAAAGTGTTTTGTGAATTTTAATGCATTATTTCAGTACTAGCTCTTGTCATATTTTATTATACCACGCTGACCATGAGCAAATCACTTAAGTTCTCATTGTCCCAGAGAATGTGATAAAGTTATGGTGCAGATCTGCATCAACAAAGGGAGCTCCTCACACCATTGAAATCACAGATCTGAGCCCCAAAAAATTAATACATAAACATACATGAAAACCCAAAGAAAACTTATAAATGTTCATGTGAAAAATACCATGTAAGTATATTGCATAATTATTTAGCAAATCTATTTTAATCACACTTTCATTTGTGTTTCCATATTTCACTCACCCATCTTTCTTTTGAGTCATTTTAGGAAAAAAGAGAGTCCACTGGGCTAGAATACTAAAGATTTTGGTTTGAAGTCAAAGTTTTGCCACTTACTATCCTGTAATGTAGCAATGTCACAATCTCAGGGATATTAAGTGACTTTCTTATAGCCAAATGAGAGTAAATCTGGAATATAATATAAGTTTCTTGCCTTCAAATCCATTCCTCTCTCTGCTATGCTATAATGGCTCTTCTGTGCCAAATCACATTCCCATTCCTTTATTTTAACTGCCTAAAACCTGGGTTTCTATTGGGAAAGAGAAAGAGATCCCAGAATACCTCAAATACTCAGCTTACTCCCAGGCAACAGACAGTTAACAGTATAACTTTGGCCTAATTTGGCTCAACTCCTGGAATTTGCTGAATTAAAATATAAAGTGAATTGCTAAAACCATCCTAACTCACAAGGGGGAATACTTTGCATGAAAATGTAGGATAGAAGTTTGGAATAAGTAGGGCAAAAAGAAACATCGGAATTAAGACAGCCAACATGGGTGGAAGAAGAAGTTATCATTCTCCCTAGATTTTGAAGGGTTATGAATAAAGGGAAGCTTTTTTTGAAGATTCAGAAAGAGAGCTACTGTATTTTTTCTTTGAAATTCCTGTATTTGTGAATATATTTCAGTTGAATATTATCTAAATTCAGTCAAGGATGGTGTTTTGCTTTAGTCCTCCCTAAGAAAGGTGAGTTTGTTTCAAACTTGATTTAAACTATGTTGACATGAAAGGTTCTTCAAAGTGAAGCCTTGGAATGCAAAATACTGAATATTCTTGCCTACCAAGGAGTTTGGAACCCTTCCTCCTGGATATAATAACTTAAACACAGTTACACCCAGAAAAAGACTTTCCTGCTAAGGATTCTCTCTCACCAGTCTATTAAGCAAGACATAGCTCTATTAGGGATGACATAGTCTATTAGGGATGTGCTCACTTTATTCTAGCCCAAATGTAAAGGGTTACTTAATCTAAAAGAAACATATTAAAACCTACAAGAAGTCTAATTCATTTGGGATTTGGTCAGGTGCAAGAAATATTTTAGGGAGCATTAAATCCAATTTCAGCTTTTATTTTTAAGGAAATTTATTTACTTAATATGCTTTATACAACTTCCAAGGTCATTGGGTTTATTTCCTGCATTGACCCAGTCAGTTCTTTGGTCATTTATATTAATAACAAAAATAGTAAGATAGCTGACAGTTACACAGCACTTTGCAAAGTTTACAAAGTATGTTCCCCACAACAACCCACCCAGTAAGGTAGATTATAAAACTATGATCATTATTATGCCCATGTAATAGGCATGGAAGCTGAGGCTTAGGCACTTTGAATCTTTCCTAGCTATTAACATTTTATGACTCTGATTCTCGTATTCTATCAGCATATACACCTTGGAACCAAAACAGAACCTGAGAAGCCAAGTGGACTATTGCATCTGGGCAACTAAGAAAAGCTTTCTATGATCCCAAGCTGCCTTCATTAATAAAAGCCTCATTTTTCAATGCTAATATTCTCCCAGTGGTGCTTATAAGGCTGTTAAACTGGAAATGCTATAATATTGGAAAAATTGAAACTGTAGCTTCTTGTTAAAGACACTGCCATGTTTCTCCATCAATCTGTTACACTTACCTCACTTACCTTAGGACCTTTGTGGCACTAGTGAATAGGACATTCAACCAGCTGAGCCCTACTAAATCAATGAATCAGCAGGCCATTTTAGGAAACAGGCAAAGATAGAGACATAGAAACAAGGAGAAAGACATTTTAAGTTGATAGAGGTAAGTATGTGTGTATATATGTATGTATGTATGCATATACATGTGTGTATATATATGGGAGAGAGAGAGAGAGAGAGAGAGAGAGAGAGAGAGAGAGTTCTTCCCTCCCCCCCACCCAGATTTGTAACTTCCTGGTTTTAAAAGAATTCCAAATAAGGAAACTGCCTCTATCAATGCAGATTAGTTCATTCCCTAAATTTAGAGTCTTACGGAGTTCCCTGGGCTTATGGGGGGTTGTGACATGCCTACAGACACAGCCAACACATACACACAGACAGACAGATGAGTATATACACACACATGTATACATGTATGTACACATATATGTGTATATATACACACATACATATATATAATATACACACACGCATGTGTGTGTGTGTCAGAGGTAGAGCTGTAACCAAGTCTTCCTAAATCTGAGACCAGTTCTCCAGTTCTTTATCTAATATCTTACTACGTCATAGTACATCATATAATTCCTATCATCCTTATTTTATAGATAAGGAAACTGAGGTTCTGAAAGAGAAAGTAAGTGATCCTATTATGGTCATGCACACACACAAAAAGTATTTTTGTTAGCATTCCAACCCAAGCTTTTTGACTTCAAATTCATTACATTTTATTATGTTATAGTAAATGATGTCCAATTTCTTTTCCAACTCTACAACTCTACAATTTTGTTCTACTCTTGTTTATTTACACAGACCATATACAGGAATTTAATAAAAAGAAAATCAAAAGGAGTATAATATAGTGAAAAATATTTGAAATCATAAAATAAACACCAGATTCAATGTATGTCTTGTTTTATAGTAGAAGGAGTTTTGGAATTCGAGGAAAAGCTGGGATCGAATGCCACCTCAGATACTTATTAATTGGGTGATTGGAGAGATAAAATCACCTTTTTAAGCCTTGATTACCTTATCCATAAAATGGGTACTTAGAAAAGCATCTATTTCACAGGGCTAATCATGAGGCTTAAATGAGAAAATGTATATGAAGTGCTTTGGAAACCCTAAAGAACTATATAAATACTAATAATGGGACTTTGCATGGCATTATCTCTGAATTTCAGTCATTATATATGGAAAATATCTGCTCTATTTTAGTAACTTAACCGCTATACAAATATTTGCTAACATAATTATTGTTACTAATACTGCAACTATCATTGGAACTCAGAAATAGTTGTGGGGAACTTAAATAATACAAGTAGTGGGGACTGAAGAATTCAGAACAAGGGGGATAGTAAAATAGGATTATTAACTGGGGCCATAAAGTACAAAACTCCAACATTATCTTGTGAAATTATAGCCTTGGATAAATGTTGAAAAACATATAACTTTTGGAATTTATTTCTAAATCTATGTCTAGCAGATTAATTTTTCCTACTTTATCAATGTCACCTCATAATTTCTTATTTCTAAGTAGCAAAAAGAGCTAGGTATATCTGTACCCTGCTACCATTCACCACCACCTCCAACACACATATACACCTACCCTGGACCATCTTTGTCTCCCTCACCTGGAATATTTTGTTTAGAACCTATTCTATAATACAATGCAGTTCTACAAGCTCGAGGTTTCTTCTCAGGGAATACAATTATGCTAGTACAGCTGAGAGATGTTTTTGTTACAGTATTCAGCAGAAAATAAATGATTTGTCTAATTCACTATTTCCTCAGTGTGTCAAAATTGTAAGTCCAATGTAAGTTGGACAAAGTAATTTATTGATACTTAAATGGAAGATTTATGACATGAAATTTTACCATCTAATATTCTTTTCTTAGATTCTATAGTTAAAATCTAAATCTGTGTGAGATCTGAGCTACTTCAAAATAGGTGTGCTGGTATCATTTAAAAACCTTTCTGGATTCTGGACATTATGACTAGGACTTCCAAATTTCTGGGGTCATAAAATAACTTTAAAGAAATCAATTTTCTGCATTACCTAAGATCTGCATAAATATAAAATGTAATGATTTGTTTTATTATTATCTGCTATAAATATAATATCCAACAGATAACCTACTGCATAAATAATAAATGATTATACATATAAAAAACAGTCACTAAAATAGTGTGTTTTCTGTGAAAAAGATTGATAATGAGTGACATATGAAAATTTTTTCCTGTTGGCTCATTCTCATACTTCCATACAATAATTTGAATGGTGAGAGTAAAATAACCCTAGATATTCTCTAGAAATTTCATGATGAATGTTAATCTCATGTAGATTTTTAAATCTTAGATAAATGATCAAAATTTCTTCTTTCTCTATCTCTGGGGAAAGCTAGGTATGTCATTGATTAGAATGCTGGGCTATATAGTCAGGAAAATGAATTAAATTCTGACCTCAGATATCTGCTCTGTGACCCTGGACAAGTCACTCATCCTCTATCTTTATCACTTTTTTTAAATTGTAAAATATGGGTATTAAGGGTTGCTATGAGGATCAAATAAGGATTTGTAAAGTGCTTAACATAATGCCTGACACATACTAGGTGCTTAATAAATGCTTGTTTTCTTACTTCTTGGGAATAGATGTTAGAACTATGTTCATAAGAAGCATAAATGTAGAACTTAAAAGAACCTCAGAAATAACTTTTTCCTCAGAAATCATCTCAGATTTCTACCCCAACTCCAAACTCTTGTTATCCTGGAAGAACTTAAAATAAGAAATAAATTTAAAGGAACTTTATAATGTCCAAGAGAGAATAATATAAAAGCCGCTAGGGTTTGGGGACTGGGAAATAACCATTGTTCCAAAAGCATGCCCTCTCCAGAAAGGGATTATGTTATGGATTGAGGGGAATATATAATATATAAATTTGGAGTCTTTAAAAATTTGAGTATGCTAAAGGAAGACCTGACTCAAAGACTACTATGATATCATTGCATACCTATGAATCACAGAACATAATAGTCTCTTAAAATTTGAAGTTGATGATCACACAAAAGGCAATATAGAGATTAATGATGGACTTGAATGGGTAGGGGAAAAAGAAAGAAAAAGTTTGAAGGAGGACAAAAGTAAAAGTGTCATCAAAGAAATGTATGAGCTAAAGAAAAAAGAAAAAAAAAGTTGCTTAACTAGTCTTGTGATGGGATCAGAAATAATCTATGTTTATCTGTCCCCAGATGTCAGAAATAAGCAAACTCCACAACTACCCCCAACACTTTGGGTGGACCTCCTGTGGCTAATTTGTGATGTGATGTGCCCCCAAAATCATATAATAATGTTGTAGTAGGTCCTTTTTTTTTTCTTTTTCATTGCCCAGGCTGATTGTTACATAATACATCCATGGGAAACACAGTGACTTAAAAAATAGTTATTCAGTCAGTCAACAAACTTTTCTTAAGGGCATACTATATTCCAGGGACTGTGATCATCTCAGGGAGTATAAAGGAAGGCAAAAGGTTGTCCCTGTTCTCAATGAGCTTACAGTTTAATAAAAGAAAATACAAACAGCTGTATACAAACAAGCTGTATGCAAAATGAATAAGAAATAGTATATGGAAGGAAGGTACCAGAATTAAGGGGGATTGGGATGTAATAATGAGCACAGGTAATTAAAAAAATAAAATTAAAATGGCCTTCTTCCCCTTCTGACTAACTCACAAATGTTCATGAGCACCAATGGTAGAGAAGCCAAAATAATTCTCAAAAGACACATCAATAACTAAAAGGGTCCTCAGGAAGTATGTAGTTTATGCCATTTATTTTACAGATAAAGAAACTGAGAATGAAAGACATAAAGTTACTTGTCCAAGTTTTCCTAGCTATTTACTACCTGAATCAGGACTGAAATCCCAACTTCTATGTTGCCATTCTAGAGCTCTTTTCTTAGCATGTCCCATTGTCCCATTTTCCTGGAAATAGACAAAGCCCAGGTCAAGCGAGGAAGAGAGACATCCAACAAAAGTCACTTTGGATGTGGCATGATTTTGTGTCCTGGGCTCCTCTCAGGAATCTCGAATTCTCCATCAGTATTGTTTGAACTAGTTTCTCCTTCAGTCTTTTCAATTTACTCTGTGTGATTTCTAAGAGGCCACATTTTTATTTAACCTTTAAAAGGCATTTCATTTACAAAATGTCAACATCACCAAGAATTATGAGAAGCCACTGAGGTCATTCAGCCTACACCCAGAACCACTCTTGAGAGCAGGTTCTGGAAAAGATGGCCAATGGACCATTTTGTTTAGCATTCCACTTGATTGACTTTTGGGTTGAGCAAAGTCAGTTTATTTGAGATCGCATAAGCAACTCACTGAGTGAGTGATTAGTTAGAGCAATATACACCACTGTGACATTTAAACAGAGTTTGTTTGGTATTGTAGAAGACCAAACTTTAAATCCCAAACATGTTTAATTAAAATAAGGTAATTATTGCCAAGCTATATTTGAACAGACAATACAGTAGCAGCAATTATCCACAATTATGCAGCTCCAGTCCCAGAATAATAGAGGCTTCAATGTCACTAAGCACAATGAGGATGATTACTCTTTCCATTATTCTGATAGGCATGTAATTAGCGTTCGAAAAAAAAATCTTCATAGAGACATAATAGCCATGCTTTCAATAAAGACTTACAGTATAAGCAGCTGGATTAATTGTATTATACTTAAAAACTGACCTTTTTATTGAAGCCTTAAATCCTGGTTGGGCATGTTTTTTTCTGCTGAAGCCTAATTTTGCCTTTTTAGACAATAGAAAAGAAGCCCATTGCTCTTCTGTCATACTTGGATCTCTGATCATCACAAAAACACCCTTTAAAAGTTTCATCCCTAATGGGGGGTTTTCCTAGTTGAGAAATGTATCATTTTTGTTCCAATGATACTGACTGTAAAAGTAATGTGAATGTCTACAGAGGAACAGGTTGTAATTTAACAGACATGTTCCACTCATCATCATCATCATCATCATCATCATCATTGACTTGCCACTTAACAAAAAAAAATTGTCTGCTATTCTATTTTGTTTGTTTAAAGGTCTTTAACAGATGGTTCCAAGGGCTTATGAATGAATTAATGGCTCTGTTTCTATAACTCGATTTATAGGTAACTTTTCAATAACATACCTACTACAAAGAATAATATATTTGAGTGTTTTGAGGCCTGGAAGCCTCTCTATTTCCCATACATATGATACTCTTAAAGTACATCTATATTAAAGTACATCTACCTTTCAGTTTACACTGCCAAAAGACACCACCGTCGTTACTTAATTTCATTCAGCTTCAGTTTCCTCATCTGAGGGGTTAAACTAAATGGTCTCTAATGGTCTTTGCACCTCTAAATACATCAACCTATGATCATATTTATTCCATTTACCTAGCACAGTTCTCTGGATGGATTTAAACTATCTTTTAAAAATTAAAATTTTCTAATAATAGGAGTCTCAGTTCTTTGAATATGACTTTGCTTATCCATTAGATTTTTGTCACATTACTTTTGTTTGTTTGTTTCAGAGTTATGCATTATAAATTTCTCGTTTCATTAACAGAAGAGGCTCCCAGTGTGAAAATGTGCCACATTGATGTGGACTAGCAACTTTTCAGTAATATATTCAAAGGGCTGCTTGGGGCAATACAGGATTAAACACTTTTGAATATCTAGTCACATAGGAAGGCTTACTTTTGTTTTAGAAGCGGGGCTTGGACTAAGGACTCTGTCTCTGTCTCTATCTCTGTCTCTGTGTGTCTCTGTGTGTCTCTGTCTCTCTGTCTATCTCTGTCTTTCTGTCTCTATTTCTCTGTGTGTCTTTTTCTGTCTTTCTTTCCTGCCATTGCCTGAATGCTTCTCTGTACCCCTGTCCCCTTTATCATCTCAATATCATTCCAAAATCTAAATTTAAGATAGAGTATTATGTCAGAGAATTAATGGAAGAGTCAGTAGTAGTTTAAACCTCTTGACATTTGCAATCTTTCTTTGAAGTTGAACTTTATTTTAAAATGGTAGCTTTGAACCATCTGGACCAGATCTGAATGCTATTCTATTGATATGCATCCAATTAATAACTCTTGGGTACAGCAGTTCCAGCATTAATATATTTATCTTCTATTGCTGATTAACCAAATATATCACATTGTGTAACATATTTCAAATTCAGACTGCTGTTTGTGTTTTCCTTTATTCTTTTTGACTTTCACTGATAGATACTTACAGAAATATGCACAGTGACATGAGAGACAGGCCAAAAGTGATATTCTCAGAGAGGTTTCTCTGAATATCTGCATTGTTTATTTGCTACATACCAAGAAATCACATGAAATTTATTCAAGAGTTCTGAAAATTGAATGTTCAAAGAGCACACATTGAGTGCTACTTCCATCAGGACAAGCATAGTAGGGAAATTATATTTACTAACTTGAAATCCTAGATGCTAAAAAGAGACCATATTTACACTTAATAATGTGTTTAGCTCCTGAGTGACAAAGTAGCATGAGAACTCTACGAGTAATAATCACTCTTATATTTTCCAAATGTTTATAGCACTTTTTAGATAGCATATCATCTTTTATGCCTTTTTTCTGGATATTTGAGACTTATTTTTCTTTTTCAATTTACTAAAATAAAATTTGAAAACTGTTATCTGAGAAATAGAGAGGAGTAGTGACTATAGGGTGTCAATCAATAGAACCAAGAAAACTTGTGCTAAAGTTCCCCTTCTGACACATAGTGGCCATATGATTGTATACAAGTTACCTAACCACTCAAGTGGTCCCACACAACTCTCTAAGGCTGAAGGCTGTAAACTTATAATGATAGAGGGAATTTCCTTAAAAAAAGATATTTATACCAATAAAATCATTACAGGGGTTGTCTCCTCCCTTTCAAAAATATTGTTTTTATTAAGTGCCAATTATAAGATAGCAGTGATAAAAAATATTGGGGGAAGTTTAAAAATAGGTCTGTTCCTTTTTCTATTAGCATCTTTAATATCACATTATACTTATTAGATGTTCTCATGTTAGTCAGTTATTTTACAGGATGTGGGAGAGACAAATTGAATTCACTGAGGTATGTGAGGGTCACGCCAAACAGAAAAGGTTAATAAAAAATAAATAAAAAAGGTTAATAAAAATTGTAAGACTCACATGCAGATTATAGATTTGTATAGAAATGCTGTCCTAAGTATCTATAATAACAATATAGCCTTATGATGAGGGAAAGGATAGGGAACAATCTTTATTAATCATTTACTATGTACTAGGCACTTTATAAACATTACCTGATTTAATCCTCAAAACAAACATGGGAGGTGAGTTCTATTATATTCCTTATTTTACAGTTAAGGAAACTGAGGCAGAAAGATTTAGTGACTTACACAGAGAAACCCAACAGGTAAGTGTCTGAGACCATATTTGAATTCACATCATCCTAATTCTTATTCCTAAATCCTAACCTCTGGGTCATCTAGCTGTCTCATAAAACTGTATATTGTAGTAGAAATGAAAATCAAGATCATAAGATAATAATTCTAGAGCTGGAAAAAATCTTTGATGTCTTCTAGTCCATTCCTGTCATTTTGCAGAGAAACTGAGGCCTAGAGAAAAAAAAATGACTTGTCCAGTTTCATCCAAAAGTTAAATGGCGAACTTGAGATTTTAACTCAGTTTTTATGACTTTAGTTTTAGTGTTGTTCCTATTAAATCTTCTTGGAGACCTGTGTTTTTCTGGTGTTCATCATAGTATTAAGCTATATGACCTTGGGCAAGTCCTTTCATCTCACTTAGCCCAAAACAGGCTAGAGAACTGTATTTTCTGCTAGTGACTCTACTACTCATTAGTTGTGTGAGCTTAGACAAATCCTTTCATCTCTCTGACACAAATCTGTGCAACAAAACAGAGAGGGTTGGGTTAAGTGACCTCTAAGGTTCTTTCCAGGTTTAACATTGCTATCTTCCACAGTCCCTTCTGATTCTAAATACTATTATCTCGTTATAATGTTGCACCTATTCAAAGAAGCTTTGCATTATAATCAATCAATCACAAAACATTTATTATATACCTACTATATGCCAAACTCTAAGTCTACAAAAACAAAAGTGATTAAAAATCAAGGTTTTGATTTAAGGAATTAAGACTCCAGGAAGGTACACTATTCTACAAACTTAAGGATTTAGTCACAAGAAAAAAATGAGGTTTTAGAAATTGTTGAATAGGTTTCAATGAGAATTCATTTGTAACCCAAGAAAACATGTGTGTTGAATATTTATCAAGGGAAAAGGGCACTAGTGGAAAAGAAAAACAACTCCTTCCATCTATCACAGCTCATGGATTAGAGAGGTTTCACACACATTAAAGTAACAAAATTTATTTTTATAGAACATTTAGAGGTAGTACATTGTGTCATTTTGACTTCTTGCACTTCTCATCAAAATGATTTCACAATAGAGGTGAGAGGAGTTGTTGGTGAAATTTTTACAAAATCAGCATTCCAAGGATTAATTCTTCTCTGATTCTTTGTTTACTCATCCCTTTTTGGGTGAGGTGGATAAGTGAGAGGAAGAACATCTGGACCTGTGATTTCAAATCAGCAACTCTAGGTAACTTAGAATTTTAGAGAGTAGTCTGGAGGCACTGAGAAGTAGACCATGTATGACCATGTATGACTCACAGGCTGTACTTAAAACCACATATTTATGAATCCAAGGTCATCCATTTATCTACTATCCCATACTGCTAGTCTTCCTCATCAATCAAGTAACATTGATGGTATTTGTTCTGTTACCCTCACAGAAATTTGGGAACATGAGAGATATTTAGGAAAATGCTTTGTGAAGTAGAAAGAACAATATAAAAGGAAAATGTCATTCCTAATGAGAAAGAAATGTTTTTTTTTTCCTTTAATGAGCTAAAGTTAGACACGTGTTCTCAAGCCTTTTAGGATAAAGTAAGAAAATAATCATTCTTAAAAGCTTCATAAAATGCAGTGAATCAGAACCAATCAAAGACCCTGAAACAGTCATAATTATCAGGATGTGTAGGAGGTCAGTCTCCTGGAGAAATAGATCCTTCAATTCCCTCCCTTCTTTTCTCCTCCCTCTTCTCCTCAAACAATTCAAGTTCAGATTTTCATAATCAAATCTATTGAAATGACTGGTGTCAAAATCACCTTTCAGAGCTGAAAGGGATCTTACAGATGGCCTAGTCTAGGCACAATTTAGAAAATACATTATTTTAAGCAATTTGCAAAAATGTTTTAGGGGCATACACAATATATTAACAGCATACTACAATTTTTTTAATGTGAGTGCATATAGAATTTGTTTTTAAAACTTTTCATCAAATAATGGCTGCTTGTGTGTTTGAATAGTTCTGTCGAAGTATAAAATGTTATTTTGTTAGTTTGTTTTGCAGACTTTAAATGAATCTCAGAAATCCCTGAGTTATGCCAAGCATGAGAATTACATCACCCTTATCATATACATTATTCCTATTTTACTATTGTGTGCATTTTTAGTTTTCATATGCTAACAGGATTCCAGAAGTAAATACCATGCCATATAAATTGACCTTTTATGATGAAAAGAAATCTTCCTCCAAATTGAGGTTGAGATGCATATGCTAGGTTTATCAAGAACTAAATTGTCTGGCCCTTGACTCCCAGAAGTTTCCCAATAGACTGATAAGCAGTGGCAAAAATCTGGTGAATCTGCAAAAAGCAAGAGCTAATAGGCTAATGATCAGTGGGGGTGATAGAGAAAAATTCAGATCAAGCACTATGTCAGATCAACTCATACCTAGAAAGATAAAATATTCTAAGTGTTAGAATTTTATTGTGAATATTTTTTTCCTAGTGCCTCTCTTACCTACCTGAAATTACTTTCTACATATCTTCTATAAACTCAAATGTACATATATTGTCTCTTTTGATAGAACAAATGTCAGCTCCTTGAGGACTATTTTATTTTTTTCTTGGTATCTCTGTTGCCTCATTTAATACCCAGCACATGATAGGGGCTTAATAAATGCTTACCATCTTAGCTGGTGACTTTGCACATCTCTCTCACCTGAGTCCAATTCACTTGAATGTCATGGTATCACCTTCCTAATGTCATGGTCCTCTTTGAGAATGAAGAATAAACATCCTCTGTGAGTAGAAAAGGACCTGCCCCCTAGGGACCAAACTAGAACTGGCTGGTTGGGCAACATGTCCTTCCTTCCTTCCTTTTATTTTTATTTCAATTTTTTTCAATTTTTGACTGGCAAAGTGGCTATTCTATGCCTCAATTCATATTAAGTCTTAATCACAGAATGGTTGCTGCCTCAGTCAAACTGAGATCTGTTAAAGACCTTAGCTTCAACAAGCCAAGGTCCCTCATTGCATCCTGGACCATCTTCAGTTGGTCTATATCTGGTCACTGGACCCAGAAAGCTCTGAAGGAGAAAGTGAGAGTGGGAACTTTGCACAGTCCTCCCTCACTTAAGTCCAATTCATTTGCATGTCATGACATCACGTCCCTGATGATATGATTCTCTTTGAGAATGAAGGAGAAACAACAACAATATTTTATTGACTATATTTATGTTTTTTATAAATCATCTTAAAGTTATTCCTTGCCTACAAAAATAGATATAATAAAACTGGCTATGAAAGGATTTAATAAATAGCATCCTATTTTCCCATTGACTTTCAGTGTAAAATAAGAATCATGTTCCCATGAGAAAAATGCCAAATTGATGGAGTTGAAAACTTGTGTTGAGAATGTAGTCATAATTACAACCAGATTCGTGATATATTATCCTTAATATTCACATTGATCTCTGTGTTTTTGTGTATGTATATCTGTGATTTCATCAGTGTAGGGGACTAATGCTGAAGAAACTCCTTTCCCAAATCAATAACTTGTTCTACAGCTTATATTCTTACAAAGTTTCCTGGGGTAACAAGTAGTTAAATGACTTGCCCAAGGTCACACAGTCAATTTGTCAGTGGTAGTACTAGAACCCAGGTCTTTATATCCCATTTATTAAAAATAAAAGATATAGAGTACCTGTACTTAAATCTGTGTTCTCATCTGATTCTTATTTGCCACAGCTAGCTTCTAAACACTCTGCTGGAGGGTCAATTTCTGAGGCAGTATGGTACAGTGGAAAGAATGCTGTCTCTGGAGACAGGGCCTAGATTGAAATCCAACCTGTGACTTTTATACATATTACTTTAAACAAGTCAGGACTTCTTGGTACTTCAATTTCCTCACCTGCAAATTTAAGAGAGTGGGGTAGGTGGCCACTGAAATTCTTCTTAGAAGTGTAACCGGGATGATTTTAGTCTTTATGATACTTAATATATTATCTCAGATTTAATACATTTTAATTAATTAAGCATAGTACTTGCCATATAGTAGATTCTTCATAAATGTTTGTTGACGTATTTGATTGAAATCAATCAACTAATTTCTCACTCATAATCCTTTTCCTCAGCAATATTAGAAGCAAGATAATACATGATTTTTGCTCCCTTGAAAGATGATTGCTGGCGGAGCCAAGAAGGCAGAGGGAAAAGAGTGACTTCCTTGAGCTCTCCCCCAAACCGCTCCAAATATCTAGAAAAAATGGCCCTAAAAATTTTTAAAGCAGCAGAACTCTCAAAAAGACAGAGTGAAACAAATTTCCAGCCCAAGACAGTCTGGATGGTTGATTGGAAAGGTATATTGTGCTGGGCCAGGAGAGGAGTGCAGTTTGGCATGGGCACACAGGCTGCAGTGAACCTTGAACAGGCCTCAGAGGACTGAATCACAGGGAGCTGTGGCAGTTTCCAGACTTCTCAACCGAAGAACACCAAAGACAACTTGGAAGGTCAGTGGGAAAAGTCTGTGACTGTGGTGAGAGAGAGGCTAGGACTCAGCCTCAAGAAGCAGTGGCTGCTTCCTGAGCTTCTGGCCCACAGACTATGGGGGAATCCAGTGGCTAATCAGAGGAGTATTGCAGGGATATCTTTGCCAATGTTGAGGTAGGAATCTCTTGCTTTGTCCATGCTTGGAACTGGGTCACAGTTCTGAGGGGCGGTCCTGGGGCAAGGAGGAGTGTTGGTGTGGTGGAGCTTGTTGTGGTGGTGGAGAGGAAAAACCTCACCCTTTATCATACCACCTTGGAAGAACTGAAAATTTAAAGGTCCCTAGAAGCAGCTCTGAAAACAACTATACAAACCCCCAAAGCTTGGGACAGTATATTCTCCACATTGGAAGCAGACTCTTACCTCAACAAAGAGTTTAAGACTTAAGTAATTGGCTGGGATCATGAGAAAACCTCTCAAAAAGAGTCAGACTATATTATCTTAATTTGGTGACAAAGAAGATCAAAACATACAAACAGAAGAAGACAAAAAAGTCAAACTTCCTACAGCCAAAGTCTCTAAGAAAAATATGAATCAGTCCCAGGCCTTGGAAGAGCTCAAAAGGGATTTTGAGAAGCAAGTAAGAGAAGTGGAGGAAAAACTGGGAAGAGAAATGAGAGTGATGCAAGAAAATCATGAAAAACTAGTCAACAGCTTGCTAAAGGAGGCCCAAAAAAATACTGAAGAAAATAACACCTTAAAAAATAGCCTAACCCAAATGGCAAAAGAGGTCCAAAAAGCCAAGGAGGAGAAGAATGCCCTAAAAAACAAAATTGGCCAAACAGAAAAGTCCAAAAGATTACTGAAGAAAATACTTCCTTAAAAATTAGAATAGAGCAATTGGAAGCTAGTGACTTTATGAGAAATCAAGACACTGTGAAACAAATCCAAAAGAATGAAAAAATAGAAAACAATGTGAAATATTTCATTGGAAAAACAACTGACCTGAAAAATAGATCCAGGAGAGAGAATTTAAAAATTATTGGACTATCTGAAAGCCATGATCAAAAAAAGAGCCTAGATAATTTCTTTCAAGAAATTATTAAGAAAAACTGTCCTGATATTTTAGAACCAGAGGGCAAAATAGAAATTGAAAGAATCCATTGACCTCCTCCTGAAAGAGATCCCCAAAGGAAAACTCCTAGGAATGTTGTAGCCAAATTCAAATATAAGACTCAAGTGGAACATGAAGAGATAAACAGGAAAGAGAAAATCATAAGAGACTTATTAAGGTTGAACTGTTTACATTCCTGCATGCAAAGATGATATTTGTAACTCATGAGACCTTTGTCAGTATTAGGGTAGTTGGAGGGAAAAAAATTGTATGTATGTCCATAGATAGATAGATAGATAGATAGATAGATAGATAGATAGATAGATAGAGAGCACAGGTGAGTTGAAGATGAAGGGGTCATATCTGGAGAATAAAATTAAGGGGTGAGAGAGGATTATATTAGGAGAAGGAGAAAGGGAGAGGTAGAATGGGGTAAATTATCTCACAAAAAACAGAAAATAAAAGGCTCTTACAGTGGAAGGGAAACTAGGGAAGGTGAAAGGGAATGAGTGGATCTTATTCTCATAGGATTTGACTTAAGGAGGGAATAATATACACACTCAATTGGGTATGGAAATCTGTCTTACCCTACAGGAAAATAGGGGGAGAAGGGAATAAGAGAGTAGGGGTATGATAGAGAGGAGGGCAGATTGGAAAAGGGGGTAATCAGAAGCAAATACTTCTGAGGATGGACAGGATCACAAGAAAAAATAGAATAAATGGAGGGGTGGGATAGGATTAAGGGAAATAGAGTTAGTTTTTCACAGCATGTCTACTATGGAAGTGTTTTGCATGACTGCACATGTATAACCTATATTGAGTTGCTTGCCTTTTCAATGAGGGTGGGTGGGGAGGGAGGAAGGGAGAAAATTTGGAACCCAAAGTTTTAAAAACACAAGTTTAAAAAAATGTTTTCACATGCAACTGGGAAATAAGAAATACAGGAAATGGGGTACATCTTTTCTTTTCTATCCTGCCCTATAGGAAAATAGAAAGTGAAGAGGATAAGAGAAGGGGGGAGAGATAGAAGGGAAGGCAGATTAGGGGAGGGGTATTTAGAATGCATGCCATCTTGGGGTGGGGGAAAGGGCAAGATGGGGTGAAAATTTGGAACTCAAAATCTTGTGGAAGTAAATGTTGAAAACAAAAAATAAAAAAAAATTATTAATTAAAAAAAAGATGATTGTTTTAGTAATGGTATAGCTGTACCATCAAAGTGACCATTTCCCAACTATGGCTTCCTGATTAGAGAAAACTTGCTACCTAAGTGCTGGTGGTATAAGTGTGGCTCCCTATGCCACTTTTCTAGTTCCAACTTAAGAATCTTATCAACTGTGTGACCTTGGGCAAGTCACTTAAACTCTTTCTGCCTCAGTTTTGTCAACTCTAAAATGGGGATAGTCCCCAGGACTGTTGAGAGAATCAAATGAGATCATATTTATAATTTTTCTCAAAGCACTTGGCACAGAATAGTCACTAATAAATGCTAGTTCCCTTCCTTTCCACTTCAGTGAAGCTACCAAAACCCCCTACTTAACAATAATCCAGATGTTATGCTAGTAAATGATTAACATCCAGTACTCAGATACATAGGAAGACAGACAGACAGATAATTGGAGAGCCATGACATATAGATGTACATTTATTCTATATATACACAGGTACATATGTATGTATGCATATATAGATAAATATACATTCATGACACACTTTTAAGTTTAATCTCCACTACTAGCATTCTTCATCTTTTTTCTTAAGTTTAGACAATTAACAAAACAATCAATCAAACCTGATTTTTGGTTTTTCAAGGTTCTCACACTGAAAATTTAAAACTAACACTGTACAAGATAACTTCAGCACACCCCTAACTGTGCCATCTTCTCAAGCTATCTAGAGGATAATGAAAAAGGTGGAGCCAAGGTGGCAGAGTGAAAACAGAGACTCGACTGAGCTCTCCCCCAAATCTCTTCAAAAATATCTAAAAAGCAACTCTGAAAAAATTCTAGAGTGACAGAACCCACAAAGAGACAGAGTGAGGCAGATTTCCAGCCCAAGACAACCTGGAAGGTCAACAGGAAAGGTCTGTTGCACCAGCCTGAGAGAGAAGCATCCAGCACACAGAGTGCAGATTAAGCTCTGGCTTTAGCAAAGCCAGCACAGGCTTCACGGGAATTGAATCACCAGCAACTGTGTTGGGTTCCCGTCTTCTCAGACCACAGATGCCAAAGACAACTTAGAAAGTCAGCAGGAGGGGGGTCTGTCAGAACTGGGTGAGAGAGAAGCGCAATCCAGCACAGAGCTGCAAAATGTGCCAATATAGCCCTGGCACCAGCAAACCAGGAAGAAGTCTTGGGAGTGACTGAATCAGCAACAGTAGTAGCAGCAGCACTGCTGCTGGATCTATTAGCCCACTGATTAAATGTTTAAAAGTCACCTATTTAGATTTCAGGAAGCCAAGATGGCAGAGAAAGCAGTAAGTAGCTCTTATCCTCTCTTATTGACCTTGAAAAACCCAGATAATATTGCCACAGGAAAAATCCTGAAATAGTAGAGTCAGCAAAAAGACTAGATATCACAGTCTTTTAGCTCATGAGGCTAGGGGGATTAACAGGAAAGATCCGTTTTGCTGTGGCTGAAGGAGACCAGTACAGGAAGGGAGGTGTCCCAGCAAGTCAGTGGCAAGCCCCACCTCAGCAAACCAATAACTAGGCCCCTAGCCCCCAGCACAAGAAGCCTGGGACAGCATCCCCTGTGCCCCAGAACCAGAGCCAGGAAAAAAAGGCAAACAAGATGAGCAAGAAGCAACATAGAAAAAACAATGACCATAGAAAAGTATCTTGGTGACAGGAAAGATTAAAACACAAATTAAGGAGAGGATAGCATTGTCAATATACCCACATCTGAAACCTCAAAGGGGAATATGAACTGGTCTTTCAAAAACTTTCTTGGAGGAGCTCAAGAAGGGTTTTAAAAATCAAATAAGAGAGGTAGAAGAAAAATTGGGAAAAGAAATAAGAGATATGCAAGAGAGAATCAATAGCTTGGAAAAGGAAGGACAAAAATTAATTGTAAAAAACAAGTCTTTAAAAAGTAGAATTATCCAAATGGAAAAGGAAGTACAAAAACCAAATGAAGAAACAATTCATTACAAATTAGAAGTGGGCAAATGGAAGCTTATGACTCTATAAGAAATCAAGAATCAGTAAAACAAACTCAAAAGAATGAAAAAAAATAGAAGAAAATGTAAAATTCCTCATTGGGAAAACAACCTGACCTGGAAAACAGATCCAGGGGAGATAATTTAAGAATTATTGGTCTACATGAAAGAAATGATGAAAAAAGAGCTTGGGCAGCATCTTTCAGGAGATCATCAAAAAAATTTGCCCTGAGGCTCTAGAACCAGAGGGTAAAATCATCATCAAAAGAATACATCAATTGCCTCCTGAAAGAGATCTCACATTGAAAATGCCAAGGAATATTGTAGTCAAATTCCAGAATTATCAGGTTAAGGAGAAAATCCTGCAAGTAGCCAGGAAAAAAAAATTCAAATACCATGGAACCATAGTCATGATTATGTAGAACCTTGCAGCTTCTACATTAAAAGATCAGAGGGTTTGGAATATGATACTACATAAGGCAAATTATCTTGGATTACAACCAAGGATCAAATACCCAGCAAAACTGAGCATAATCTTTCAGAGGGGGAGATGGACATTCAATGAAATAGGGGACTTCCAGATTTTCTTGATGAAAAGACCTGAGCTCAATGGAAAAAAAAAATTGATCACAAATACAAGACTTAAGAGAGGCATGAAAAGGTAAATAGGAAAGGGGAAAAAAATCATGTGATTCAAGAAGGGTAAACTGGTTACATCCCTACATGAAAGATGATACTTGTAACTCTTGAAAACTATATCTTTATTACGACATTTAGAAAGGATATACATAGACTGGGGGTGGGTTGAAGTTGACTTTGATGTGATGATTAAAAACCTAATGAAATGATAAAAAAGAATTGTAATGGAAGAAGAGGAAAGGAGGAAGCAGAAAAGTGTAAATTGCATCACATGAAGAGGCACAAAGACACATTATAGTAGAGGGAAAGAAGGGAAGGAGATGAGCATTGTTTGAACTTTACTCTCATCAGATTTTGCTCAAGGAGGGAATAACATACTCAGGTATGGAAATTTAACTCGCCATATAGTCAGTAGGAGAGGAAAGGAGAAAGAAAAAGGAAGGGGGAATAGAAGGGAGGGAAGAAGAAGTAAGAGAAAAGGGAAAGACAAGGGAGGGGGCTGATAGAAGGGAGGACAGATTGAGGGAGGCAGTGATCAAAAGCAAAACTCCAGTGAGGAGGGTCAGGGAGAAAAGGAGAAAGAAAAAAATGGAGGAGGGGGGATTAGTATGGAGAAAAAGACACAGATAGTAATCATAACTGTAAATGTAAATAAGATGAACTCTCCCATAAAATGGAAACAGATAGGAGAATGGATTAAAAACCACAATCCTAAAATATGTTCTTTACAAGAAACACAGTTGAAACAGATGTGTACACACAAGGTAAAGTAAAAGGGTGGAGTAGAATATATTATGCTTCGATTGAAATTAAAAAAGCAGGGGTAGTAATCCTGATCTCAGACAAAGCAAAAGCAAAAATATATCTTATTAAAAGAGACAAGGAAGGAAACTACATCCTGATAAAAGGCACCATAGACAATGAAGTAATATCATTACTAAACATGAATGCACCAAGTGATATAGCATCCAGATTCTTAGAGGAGAAGTTCAGGGAGTTACTGGAAGAAATAGATAGCAAAACTATGCTAGTGGGAGACCTCAACCTCCCCCTCTCTGAATTAGATAAATCTAACCACAAAATAAACAAAAAAGAAGTTAAGGAGGTGAACAGAATTTTAGAAAAAAGTGAGACATGGTAGACCTCTGGAGAAAATTGAATGGGGATAGAAAGGAATATACTTTTTCTCAGTGGTACATGACACACAAAAAAATTAATAATTTACTAGGGCATAAAAACCTCACAATCCAACACAGAAAGGCAGGAATATCAAATGCATCTTTTTGGGATCATGATGCAATAAAATCATATGTGATAAAGGGGCATGGAAAAATAGACTAAAAATTAATTGGAAACTAAATAATCTAATCCTAAAGAATGAGTGGGTCAAACAACAAATCATAGAAATAATCAATAACTTCATCCAACAGAATGACAATTATGAGACCACATACCAAAACTTATGGGATTCAGGGAAAGCATTTCTTAGGGGAAGTTTCATATCTCTCAATGCTTACATGAATAAAATAGAGAAAGAAGAGATCAATGAATTGGACATGCAACTAAAAAAACTAGAAAAAGAACAAATTAAAATTCCCCAATTAAATTAAATATCAAATTAGATATACAGAAAAGCAAAGGAGAGTTTAATAAAATTGAAATTAAGAAAGCTATTGAATAATAAATGAAACTAAAAGCTGGTTTTATGAAAAAAACAATAAAATGTATAAATCTTTGGTTAATTTAATTAAAAAAAGAAAGAATAAAATCAAATTACCAGTATCAAAGATGAAAAAGGTGAATTCACTGCCAATGAAGAGGAAATTAAAACAATACTTAGGAACTATTTTGCCCAACTGTATGTGAATAAATATGACAATCTTAGTGAAATAGATGAATATTTACAAAAATATAAATTGCCAAGATTAACAGAAGAGGAGGTAAAATACTTAAATAACCCCATCTCAGAAAAATAAATCGAATAAGCCATTGATGAACTCCCTAGGAAAAAATCTCCAGGGCCAGATAGATTTACAAGTGAATTCTGTCAAACATTTAAAGAACAATTAATTCCAATACTATATTGACTATTTGGGAAAATAAGTGAAGGAGTCTTACCAAAAACTTTTTATGGTACAAATATGGTGCTAATATTTATAATACAAATATGGTACTTCCCTCTCATTTCTCTACATAGAGGAATGAGAGGGAAGTACTTGTTACTTAGATGAGACTTTGAATTCCTCTGATGTCTTAGTGCAGCAAAGGAGACTCTTATTTTTTTTTCGTTTTCCTTTTCCTTCATTTTGTGGTTTTGGGGGATGTGTGTTGAGTACCAGTGTGAGGCTAGCATGCTTTCACCATCATGCAGTTGGGGCAGGAGAGTCGTAAGTGATAGGTTTTTATCATTCAAAGGCCTACTATTCTTTTTTGTAGTCTGATAGCCCTGAGAGACTATATATTGACTCCCTCTCCTTGAAACAACTACTTCAATGACCTCTTCCAAGCTTCTACCTTTACATTCTAACAAAATCAGAGAGGATCAAACATCACAACTTTTTCTCCCCTCTGATCAAAACCTGGACCATATCCTAGGAGGAGATTTTCCTGGGAACAATTTTCCCCTGAGGCATACTGATTGCCATTAATGATTAGTACATATAGACCTGTATCTCCCTAAGAGCCAGAGTTTTGAAAATCACTAACTATACCTCCCTGTCTAGCCCAATGGAACCTGAGACTCCACCAACATGTTTGACATTCCAGTAGGTGTTCCCTTTCTCCACTGTTAAGCAGCCAGAGTTCCTTGATTTCAATGTTTCTAGATTGCTTCTTGGACCCTTTAGAATGTAATCAGCCAAATTAAGTCCCTCCTTTTTTCTCTGCTTTTATCTCTTTCCTCTTCCACTCCTTCTCATCTTCCACAATAGAATAATACTACCAGACTTTTGCATATCAAGCATGTGCTATGACAGCAAACATTCAAAGCATTTGAGATTTGGGAGGAAAGACATATTCCAAGGAATGATTATTGTCATCATATTTTGTGGTTTTCTCATTCCCATCATCGGCCTAGAGCTGCTTGATGATGCATTTCCTTCATTAATTTGTATACAGTTTGGGGCTACTTTTGAATTAATAATGAAAGAATTGATGTCATATGATTTGTTCCACTGAAGAATATTGTCCTGGACCATTAAAAGAATGTTTAGTATAGGGTAGAGAATACCCTAGGCAGACAGGCTTCTAACTGTGCATATGGTAGATATTTTAAATTTATGTTATTGGGAGGGAAGAGAGGAGTTTTCCAAGTGTCAGAAAGCACAAGAATGAATGATCATCAATGAACAAGAAAAAAAAAAGAGGCTGGCCACAAGATGTTTAAAAAATATATAAATTTGAGATTATAAAAGAACATAGGCATGAGCTAATTTCTGTCTTCCCCTGTTCTGTAATGATCCAGAAAAACTAAAATATAAGTGTGATGAGATCACACAGGCCTTTTTTTGGAGGGGAGTTCATTTTCTTCCTTATTATTGGTTATACTTATTGGTAGACTAATGAACATAAAGAGACACTTCTGGAATCATTTTGATACAGTGAAAGAGTATGAGATTTGGAGAAGGAGTACATAGATTAGAATTCTGGCTCTATACCTGTAGTTCTGTGAACTTGGGTAGGTCATTTTAACTTCTTTGAACCTGAGTTTCCTAATAGATAAAATGGGATGATAATGCTTGTAACAACAGCATTCACAGAACTAAACTAAATTGACACAAACTGCAAAACACTGTAGAAACGTAAACTATATTTTGTCATTTTTCTTCTTAAATACTAAAGTCATGAGAAACATCATGAATAAGAGTATCACTGGACTTGGTATTAGAGAACATAAATCCAAATTCTGTTTTATCATTTACTAGTTAGATGAACTTGAGCAAATTGATTAATCACTTCAAGCTTCATTTTCTATCTATGTAAAAGAGATAACAATACTTGTTCTAATTGTGTTTAATCATGGGGTCTTTGTGAGGATCAAGCAATGTAATGTCACAAAATATGTTATTGAAAAAGAGAGACAAGAGACAGAGACAGAGAGAATTCATCCTTTCCCTAAACCTTCTCCTCTACTAACTTCCTTATTATTGCTGAGGGTATCACCATCTTCTCAGGCAAGCCCAATGACATCCTCAAATACTCCCTCACACTTATCTCATATATCAATCTGTTAAATCCTCAAAACATTTCTAGTAAACTTCCCCTCTCTCCAGTCATAGCACAGCCACACAGCTATAGGCCTTTATCATCTTACAGCAGAACTGTTATTATAGCTTTCTAATTGTTCTCCCTTGTTTCATTCTTTCCTCACTCCAATTCATCCTGCACTGAACTGCCAGTAATCTTCCTAAATGATAAGTCTGACCATGTCTATCTGTCTCTGTCTCT
>NW_020948840.1:10822309-10892325 GCF_900497805.2 Vombatus ursinus
CACACACACACACACACACACACACACACACACACACACACACACACCTCACTCCATAAACTCTAGCACTCTTACCTTTATAATCAAATATCAAACATGAAATTTTCTCTTTCATATTAAAGTCCTTCACAACCTAGACCTTTCCTACCTTTCCAGTCTCCTTATACCTTGCTCCCCTATACAGATACACTGGCCAGATACACTGGCCTACTCTATCATTCAGTCTCTCAACTTTGCCTCTTCACTTGCTCTTCCCCATGCCTAGAATGCTCAACCTCCTCAATTCAACCTCCTAACATCCCTGGATTTCTTTAAGATTCTGTTCAAATCTCACCTTCTTCAGGGAGGCCTTTCCTAATCTTTGCCTCCCCTCAATGCCATCCCCACTACTAGAGCCTTCATGCTGAGATTATTTTCCATCTATATGGTATATATCTTGTGCCATTTAAGAAGGCTCAAGACTGGGGGCAGCTAGGTTGCACAGTGGATAGAGCACTGGTCCTGAAATTAGGAGGACCTGAGTTCAAATCTGGCCTCAGACCAAACACTTGACACTTACTAGCTGTGTGACCCTGGGCAAGTCACTTAACCCCAATTGCCTAAAAAATAAAAATAAAAAGGCTCAAGAGACATAAATTATGGGTAATTTAATGATTTTATTAATAAAGCTAGCATGTTTATTAATAAAAGTGTGGTTATTTGGCCATCTGTCTTAGACCAAAGACACCTAATGGCAGTGTGCTCACAGTTTATATGCCCTTAGCAGAGCAGGCGTTCCTCAGGGTGACAATCAACTCTGATAGGTTAACAATGAGAAAATGACTACTACAATGATAGAGTGGGCTATAATACAATGAGGGTTTTGGGGTACATGACTTAGATCACCCAAATCTTGGTCAAAGAGACATCAATTTCCATATCACCTGTCTGACAGTACAGAGGATCCACATTTTCTCAGACCTGTGTCATCAAACAGAATGAGCAGGAATGCACTCATTAACCCAAACTTAGATTTTTTTTTTACTGTCTTTGATTGGATCTCAGCCATCCTGGCTGGGTAAATCTTTTAGAAAGATTTCTCACACTGGTTGATTTCTGGATGAGGAAGTAGAAAAGGGGAAAAACTTTGGTCCTAATACAATAATTAGTTATTAAATATGAGAGAAATAATCATTCCTCACAATCTTGTATATACAATCTTTTGCACATTGTTCTCCATTAGAATGTGAGCCCTCTAAGGTCAGGGATGCTGTTTCTGCATTCCTTTGTGTCTCTAGCACTTAGCATATTGTCTGGCACTATGTTGACTGTTGCCCAACTGACTAAGCATACCTCCTCTAGGACATAGCAGATAAGTCCTAGACCTAGGGAGATTGGTGACTTGCCCTGAGCCCAGCCTCTTCCTAACACTCTCTTAACTAAGCCTTAGAGAAGGAGCACATTATTGTAAGCTTAGAGACAACCCTCTAGTCAAAAAGGCCCGAATCTTCTTGTCAAGGCTATGTCAAGAAAACATCCTACTTCCCGTCATATAAAGGAAAACTACTTATAAGTAACAACAGCCACAAATAATATAGTGTTAATATTTGTAGTGGTAGCAGTAGTAATTTTAGGAGATCGGTGCAGTATTAATCTTTCATAGGCCATATCTCAACTGAGTCTATTGAAGATGATCCTTAAGAACTAGAGCTAGAGAAATGTGATATAGCAGAAGAATACACATACAGAATCAGAAGTCCTGGGTTAATGTTATTGTTCAGCTACATGGAACATACTTAACTACACAGGCAACATACTTAATTTATCTTGACTTAATTTTCCTAACGTGTAAAATAACGAGGTTGAATTAGACAGCCTCTAAGATTCCTCTGAGAGCTAATGATTCATACCACAGTGATGGAAAAATCAACAGGTTTCTGCTGGTTGGGCAAATAAAGACATGAATTATTAAGAGTTTCTTATTCCTAAGTAAAGTTAGATAATGTTGCAATTTTCCTCAGTCAACTAATGTTTTGCTCACCTGGGCATATAATATCCTTGGCATAGGAAACTTCTAGAGTGGTAACTCCTTCTTAAAGTCATAAAGGACTGCCTGGGAACATTGAGAAGTTAAACGACTCATTCGGGGTTACATAGCCAGAACTTGAACCCTGGGCTTCTTGACTCTAACATCAAATATTTTAAAAGATAAAACTGCTTCTTTATTGCTCAGAATGTACTCATTGCTATTTCTAATAACTTCACTTGTATCTTATTTGCTTGAATATATGCTCATCTGGGGTTATCTGCCAATAGTGTTTTTGTTTTGTTTTATCCCAGAATTTAATTCACTGTAAAATCCCATCTTGCAATCAGCTCTAGGTTATCTAATATAAAGAAGAGGCAGTGTGGCAAGGTGCATCACCCAGATTGGTGGGTTACCAACTAAGGATAAATATGACTGTTAAAAATTGTCCCCCCCCCCCGAATTGTGGGTTTTGTTTTGTTTTCTGTTTCTGATTTGAGCTCCAAAGAAAGATATATTGTTCTTTCAATCCTGGAGTGATAAGTCTAGCACATAATAAAAATCTCATACATATATAGATACCATCAATGTCCTTGGCTGATACAATCTATGTGGAAGAAGCTGAGAAAATGGTTTTGTGGAGAAGTATGATAATGTATAAGGGAAATTCCTTAGAGAAACCATGAATCATAAATATAAATTTGTACATACTGGAGGGGGATCTCTTTAATTGGCTCTTGGAGACATTCAAAAATTCTTTTCACCTCTAGCTACTTGGTCTTTGCTCCATTCACTTCTGGGTGATCAACTACGGTGTCCAGTGAAGGGAATATAGTCCCTGACCTTGGTTTAAAAGTTTGGAGAAGATAATCATAGGAATCAAGGAGTTAGAGACTAGGCCACTTTTTCCAGTCAACTACTGATGTCTCAAGGAGAAAGGGACAGCCTTTGGGGAGGTCTTTGTTTCTCCTAACCAATAAAAGCTGAAATAAAGACTCATTCATCAGAGAAACAACTTTTGGATATGACCTTGATGGGAACTAAGCTAAGATTTGAACCTATTTTGGCAGAGAATGTAGTGCTATAGGGAAGAAAATGCCCTGGAAGTATTAGGGGAAATAGTTATCCCTTCCATATCATGACCTTCACCACCACAGTTTCAGTATATTGTGAGTTGGCACAAGAAATTAAATAGGAACTTTTGGGGAGTTTTGCAGATGCTACAGATGACACAGAAAAAGTTTAGACATTCAGAAATAGATAAAATATATGTATAGTATTGTGATATCAACATATTCTACCTTTTAATACCATAATAATTCAAACTTCTCTGGTACAAAGGGAAGGCCAAATTTTTTACATGAATTTTTCAGACCACAGGGGTGCAGTGTAACCCCCACAGTGTGGAGGGGATAATTGTACTTGTAAATTTGTTCTTGCTGTATCTTTGAAGTAAATATCCTTTTGTGAAAGCCAATCAGTACTAAGTGGTTAAATGGAACTGGGGATAGAACTAGATACTAACAACTAGATACTACTCCCCTACCATTGGGGAGAACAAGTTTATAGTATTAGAGAAGAGACACTCTAAACTCTCGTGGTTATACCTTAGCACACTGGAGGGAAATATGACAGTCTGGATCTGGGAGAGAGATTCAAAGCATAGTCTCATTATTCTTTTTTTTGTTTTGTTTTTAGGCAATTGGGGTTAAGTGACTTGCCCAGTGTCACACAGCTAGTAAGTGTCAAGTGTTTGGTCTGAGGCCGGGTTTGAACTCAGGTCTTCCTGACTTCAAGGCTGGTGCTCTATCCACTGTGCTACCTAGCTGCCCCCCGTAGTCATTATTCTAAGTTGGAAATCTATCTAATTATAAGATTTTATTTAAACTGATCTAGGTAAAGTGTTTGTAAAAAGGTGGAAATAGGAAATGCTGTGCAAGAAGTAGTGGAAAGATCAATGACCTTGAAGAAATATGACCTGAATCCTCTAGCTCTGCCATTTCTTACCTGTGTGACCTTGGAAAATTCACTTAAACCCAAAGGGCCTCACTTTTTTCACCTGTAAAACAAGGAACTCAGTTTAATTGATCTCTAAGGTCCCTTCTAGCTTTAGATCTAAGAAACTAAGACAGCCATGTGGTTGAACCTTTGGATGTGCTTAATTCAAGACTCTCAATTTAAGATTTATTTAGACTGAAAGTAGCTGGAGTCATCACTACATTTGCATTACTGCAGCCAGAATCATAGGATCATAGGAGTAGTATGCAATCTCAGAAAACATCTGGTCCCATCTGCATCTTAAATAACGTCTCACCTTTTTATCTTGGTTACAAGAATGCTATGAGAAAATTTTGTCAGTTATATTCCTGAATCTTGTGATAACATAATTTATTTTATATGGGTTTGGGTACACTGTAGGTAAAACAATGATATAATAATAAATAATACTAGCTAGCATTTATTTAGTGCTTTAAGGTTTGTAAAGTACTTTGCTTATGTTATTTCTAATTGTTCTCTTAGAAACCATAAGAAAAAATCAGCTGCTGATATTCCTGAAGAAATAACAAGCTATTAGATTTTAATTTTTTTTTTTGCTGAGAACCTTACATTGATCTCTGATTTTCAGTAGGGCACTTATGAGAAATTGTTTCAATCAGTCATATGTGACTATGGCACTATGCAGTGTCATTTTTATCAATTCAAATGTATTTTACATCATGAGCTGTTTGATGGTATGCATATCTAGAATGGTATCATGTGACATGTGGACAAATAAAACTTTCAATAATGAGATATATCACTTTAGACAGAAGTTTCAAAGTTCTCTTCCACCAAAAAGTTTGCCATAATCTCTACGCATCATGTAATTGACTGATTTTTTTTCTAATTTTCCCTTCCCCTTATTCTTGTTCTCACCTTCTGGCAGCAGCACTAATTAACTGTCAGATGGAAGGAAGAAAGCAGCGAAGTTGTACGTATATAGCAGCAGGAATAGGAAGAAGACAAGGAATTGGGCAATTCAAAAAGAAGAAGAAGAAGAAGAATTAGGCCCTATGTCAGTGAGAGTTCACTATAGATAGTTTTCATTGGATTGATAATTAGTTCAATAGCATAATAAAAATTCACCATTTCACCAGCACAGAAGGAGAGCAATAGTGTATAGGCAATTTGGTTGGATTTTCAGCTTTGTAAATGTAACTAATTAATCCCAGAGTTCAACTGCAAGTAGATATGATACAGGTGAAAGGTGCCTGGGCTAGACCAGAAATGGTTAGTAAATTTTCCTTATAATTAAAAGAAGAGAAAACAACAAAAAAGGACTGTTCAGCATTCTTGTTGCAAAATACAGATTTCATCAAAAGCCTGACAATATCCTTTGGTAGAGTACAGTAATTATATGTCAAGCCCATATATGATGCCCCAAATTGAAATAAAATGATGTAAACATCTTCCTTCTGCTAACCTTGATTAAATGGACCTTGTTTATGATAACTAAAAAGTCTTTTCATGTCTAGAGAATATGTAAAAAAAGGCAACTTGGTACAACACATTTTTGTTACCTACCTACTGTGTGTAGGACACTATGACAGGAAACGGAGATAGAAATTGCAAATAAAACACCAAAGCAAAATGATGAGTTGGAAATTAAAATACAATAAATGAAATATTAGTTATTACAATTTCAGATTTGCCTTTGAGTAAAAAAAAGGGCTTTTAATCATTATTTCAGCTACTATTAAATAAATTGCTTTTGTCCTTTAGTTCACTGTCTTTAGGAGAAATAGTGATCTGATTTGGATAAAATTTAAACTGAGTGGGAGGAGGGCAGGTTCATCATCAGTTGGAACCTGACTTCATTGGAGTTTGACTCCCTCTCCCCATGTCCAGCCGCAATAAAGGGACAACAGGAAAATTCCAAATTGGGCTATATGACATAACACTTTAATTGCTCTTTCCCTTCAAGTCACAGTTCAAGCTTCTAAAAGAAGTCTTTCCTGTTTTCCCTCTCTAACCTGCCTCCCATTTCAGTAGCCTCCTTTACCTACATGTATTTAGTATTTAATCTGTGTATATGTATATATGTATGTATTGTCTCTCCTGAAGAAATGTAAGGTTCTCAAGAGTATGGATTGTTTCTTTCTTTTTACCTGAGTGCCTTGCATCTAGTACAGTGTGCTTAGCACATAGTAAATGCTAATAAATGTTTATTGATTGATTGAATACCTGAACTTAAGATTCTTAGATAGATGAAGATGGCCTGATCTCTGCTCTGAGAGGAATAAAATCTGCCATAATGAGACAAAATTATTTTAACATTTAGGGAGTAAGGTCAAGAAGAGAGCCATGAGAAAGTGATGATTATAATCTTGTTTAGGGAAGAAAAGTTATTAGGGGTTGTTATCGAGAACAGCCACAAACAAAATAACATCTCCTACATGATACCTTCCCTAAACCCTCCAGTTAAGAAATTACATTTCCTTTTTCATTCTTTAAGTTGCCCTTTTTATTTGTTTTATGTTCCTATTATGCTCTTCATTGTGGTTATTGTGGGGTTGCTGAATAAATGGAATGAAAAAGCATAATTGCTTATGTGAAAGCCTAGCTAATATAATAATAAAAATGACAATATGACTTCAATTAATTTGTGTATTCAATATCATGCCAATCAAATTACCAAAGAGTCTCTTTATAGAACTAGGAAAAAAATAAGAAAATTAATTTGGAAGAATAAAATGTCAAGAATCTCAAGAAAAATAATAGAAAGAAGGGGACCTAGCAGTGCCAGATCTCAAACCATACTACAAAGTAATAATTATCAAAACATTTTGGTACTAGTTAAAATAGAGACATTAATCAATGGGAAAAAATTATGTACAAAACATAGAGAAGTAGAAGTGTTTAATACCCTAGTATTGGATATAAACCAAGACTTCAGCTCCTGGGATAAGAGCTCACTATTTGACAAAAACCACTGGGAAATTTGACAGCATTGTAGAATAAATTAGTTTTGTACTAATAACTCATATCTTATAGAAAGGTAAGCTTCAAATAAGTATGTGACATACTAAATGGTTAAATCATAAGCAAATTAAAGAAATATGGAAAATTACCTATCTATGTATAGGGGGAAATTTTCAGGAGCAAACAAGGAAGAGAGGGAATCATAGAAGATAAAATGGAGATTTTGATTACATAAAATTCAAAAAATTTTGCATAAACAAATCTAATCCAATTTGATATGATATGATTAAAAGAGAAACAATTAACTGGTAAAAATCTGTGTAGGAAGGCACTTTTCTAAAGATCTAATTTCCAAGATATATAGATATGAAACTGATTCAAATGTATAAGAATCAGAGCCATTCCAAAATTGATAAATGGTCTAAGGATATAAGCCAAGTAGTTTTTAAGGAAAAAAATAGGCTATGTATAGCCATATTGAAGAAAAAAAACACTTCAGATCACTACTAACTAGAGAAGAGCAAATTAAAGTAATTATGAGATTCTAGTCTACATTTTCAGAGTGGCAAAGATGACAAGAAAAGAGAAAATCATAATTATTGTAGGATTTGTTTTAAAACAGACACTTTAAAGACACACTGTTGGTAGAATTGTGAATATTTTCAGCCATTTAGAAAGCAATTTGGAATTATTAAAAAAAAAGTCTAACTAGATATTACATTCATGTCCTTCAACCAAGCCAAACTACTGCTTGACTTTTACCCAAAAGTGATCAAAGAAATAAGAAAATGTTCTATGTTATACAAAATATTTATAGCAGTTCTTTTTATGATGACAAAAAACTGGAAATTATTTGAGGAATGGGCAGAAGATGCCTTATATGAATATGATCGAGTACTATTATGTTATAAAAAAATGAGGAAGTAAGTCATTTCAAAAAGACAAGGAAAAATGTTGTATGGACTAATGTAAAAGTGAGCAAGTGAGCAGAGCCAGGAAAACAATTTATATTTCAGCATAAATACTTTAAAAATAAATAATTTTGAGGACTTTTATAAACTGAATGAAGAATGATGAGCAGAATCAAGAAAACGATTTATACAATAACAACAATATTGTAAAAGGAAACAACTTTGAAAAGTATAAAAAACTATGATCAATACAATTTCCATTAATGATTCTGTTATATTTCCAAAGGACTGATCATAAAATATGCTATCCATTACAGAGGAGACAGATTTAGAGTGCAGAAGGAGATATGCATATTTTGTTATACAGCATCTGAGAAAAATTGTTTTTTCTCAATGCATATTTGATACTTAATATTTTTCTTTATTTTTCAATCAAGGTGGGGGGAGAAGAAAAAATAGATTTCTGTTTATTAAAAAAGAGATGGGAAGGTGCTATGGATGTGAAATGTGTACACTTTCAGTTGAGGTCACTATATTATCATTTTCACTTTATTGTTTACTTTATTTAAAGAGTCCTCACAAAATGAGAAAAATTTGGAAATGTCCATAATGTAAAAACAAAACACACCACTAAAACTTTTTTTAAAAAAATTAATGTCAGATCCTTAAGGACAGAGACTATTTTTACTTTTTTATTGTTTTTTAATCCCTGTCACTTAGCACATAGTAAGTGCTTAATAAATATTTGCAGATGGATTGGCTGACTGACTGTCTTTCCCTATTAGATTGTAATCTTCTTATGCAATTCCTCAATAGATAAGTAGTAAAAATATATGGACAAAGAGTTCTTTAAAAAAAATTGCAAACTATTAACAGCTATAAAAAATGCTCCAAATCTAATAATCTAATAAAAAATAAATGCAAATCAAAACAAGCCTGGGTTTTCATCTCAAACCGTAAAAATTTGCCACAACAAAAGATAAGAAGAGTGTTAAAAAAAAATTAGTGGAAAGATAGGCATATTAATACTTTGGTGCATCTGTGAAGCAGTACAATCATTTGGGAAAATGAAGCAGTACAATCATTTGGGAAAATGAGCAGGAATTATGCAAATAAAATGGATAAAATGTACATACCTTAGATCCAGATATTCTTCTATTATGCCTATACCCCAAGGATGTCATTAACAAGAAGAAAGTCTCCATGTTTTGCTGTCCTTCCTTTGAAACCTATCTTTATCTACATATAACTTTAAAAATCATTTTAACTTTTTTTTTTTTGTGAGGTAATTGGGGTTAAGTGACTTGCCCAGAATCACACAGCTATTGAGTGTTAGGAGTCTAAGGTTGGATTTGAACTTAGGTCCTCCAGATTCCAGGGCTGGTGATTGATTCACTGCACCACTTAGCTGCCCCCTTATTTAACTTTCTTCATCAGGTTCAGTTCATTTTGAACATTAGAACTCCTAACACTATTCTTACAGGAGTATGATGTACTTTTGTACTCTTCCATTTTCTACTCTTGTTATAATATGTATATACATTTTTCAAATTCTAAGTTGAATGGTTTTCTTTCCTTTCACATCAGCCTTTTAAGACATCTTTCCAGCAATTTGGAACTATGCACAAAGGGCTATAAAACTAAGCATACCCTTTGACCAAGCAATACTACTATTAGATGTGTATTCCAAAAGAGACTTTTTCTTTTTAAAGAAAAAGGACCTATATGTAAATATATATAACCCTAAATGCACTCTTTTAGTGGTTGTAAAGAATTGGAAATTGGGGGTGGGGGATGTCCATCAATTGTGGAATGGTTAAGCAAGTTGTGGTATACAGTTGTTATGGAATACTATAGTGCTATAAAAAATGATGAGCAAGGTTCTCTCTGAAAAACCTGGAAAGACTTAGATGAATTGATGCAAAGTGAAATGAGCAGAACCAGGAAGACACTGTACATAGCAATAGCAATATTGTACAATGATCTACAGTGAATGACTTAGCTATTCTCAGCAATACAATAATCCATAATAATTCTGAAGGACTTATGATGAAAAGGTCTGGCCATTTCCAGAGAAAGAATTTGTGGAACCCAAATGCAGATCAAAGATACTTTTTTCATTATTTTTTCTTGTTGTTTTGTGTGTGTGTTTGTGTTTTCTTTCACAGCATGACTTACATGGAAATGTGTATTCCATGACTACACATATATAATCTATGTCAAATTGTTCACCTTAACATTGAATTGGGGAGAGAAAAAGAGAATTTGGAACTCAAAATTAAAAAAAATATTAAAATTGTTTTTGCTTGTAATTGGGGAAAATAAAATATCAAATTAAAGTTTAAAAAGACATATTTCCATTTGTCTTATCACTTTTTTTCTCTTTGTGGCTTCATAATTTTATTTTTCTAAGCTTTTCATATTTCTGTGGGGGGTGACTTCCCCCATAGAATCATAAGCTACAGGATCTATCTTTTCTCTGAACTCTTTGAAAGCATCTCTCCAAAAATCTGAGGTGCTCATTAGATTTCCTTTCCTTATCACAAATTCTACAATTCAATGATCACTTTATCCCAGGGAAATCATTTTAACCTCAGCCATCAAATCCCCTTTGTTAATAAGAATCAGGTCCAGAGTAGGAGTTTCCTTCATTAGTCCTTCCATCTTTCAAAAGATTTTTTTTTACCCATATAAATCAAGACACTGATACCTTCTGTCTATGGGATTAAGTAAGAGATATTCAGTAAAGGTTTACATAATTAATGTTTCTCAGCACACTATATAATATCTCTATGCCAGTCTTGTGATCTGTTCCCAGATGATTCATCTATGTCTTCTTTCTGAATAAGTTGTCTGTAGTGTACTCCAGTGAAGATATCATATCTATCTCTATTATTCTCCACTCAAATATTCTCCATTATTCTTCCTATAACTTGTTTCCTGGAATTTCTTACATTTTATTAATACACAATGCTACTCCATCTCCCTTCTTCCAATCTTTGACTTTTTTTTTTTAATAATGTATATATTTTTGCTAGATAGATTCCAGTATTGGGTTACATCTGAAAAAGTCTCAGCTATCTCCACGAAGTCAAGTTTGCCTCTTGAGTTAGATCTTCATTTCATTATTGTTATCCATCTTGTATGAAATTGTGTATAAACAGATGATTCTATATGATTTATTGCTGTCACACCTCCTCCTCTCTTTATTTTGATTCCTATGAATTTCTGGGTAGATGTCTTTATTCTAACTTTGGTACAGTTCTTCTCTATGCTGTGTATTTTGATCTATAAACACACGTGTGTGTACATATATACTCTATCTACATGTATACTGTACACACATACAGTATATACACACTGACTGTGTGTGTGTGTGTAGTGCAAGTGTTTTTTTTCCTTCCAGTTTCACTCTTTTTTAATTAATTTTTATAAGACTCCAGGTGAATACACTCTTACAAGTCCTTATTATGTACATGCAGTCTTTGGCCAATAATGTCAATATTTCATTTTGTTATAGATCTGAAATTAATCAAGATGTCACCTAGTAGCACAAAACAGAGTTCAGACTCAAACCATGATTTTTTGACTCTAAACTCAATAAACTTAACACATAGCATAACTGAATTTCCTCTCAAATAATTACTAAATCAAATGCAAACAGTGAAAAAGAGACTGACCAACTGAGGCTTGAATCTTTATTATATTCTATGGTCTAATAAAATACTTGTAAAGCCCTGTAAAAATGCTTAGGAGCTATATAAATATTAGCTATTCATATTCATATATAGCACTTTGGTGTTCTGGTTAGCCCAATTAATAAACAATTCTTAAGACTTATAAAAATAAATTATGAGAAAGGATATTTTTCTATTAGAATCATTTGGTATTATAATGAGACAAGTCATCCATTCAACAAAAGATAGCTCATTAGGAATGTCATAGTTTAGGTGAAAGGATATGCAAGATAGATTGTTCAGTGGATAGAGTACTTGATCTAGAGTCTGGAAGACCTGAGTTCACATCCAGTCTCAGATACTTACTCAGTAGTCCCTTAACCTCTGTCTGCCTCAGTTTCCTTATCTGTAAGATTGGGATAATAATAGAACTGACTTCCCAGGGTTGTTGTGAGGACAAAGTGAGATACTTATAAAATGTTTAGCACAATGCCTGGCACATAGTAGGTGCTTAATAAACTCTTGTTCTCTTTTGCTTCCCCAATACCCAAGGATGATTTATCATTTGTTTATATAACTGAAATGATTATTACAGATATAATGCGAATTAACATGCCTGGGATGTGTGAGGAGAGGGTTATCCCCATAGTGGAAAGAGCAGCAACTCTGGCTCAAAAGCTCTGGGTTCAAAACTGTCACTTATTACCTGTGGTGAAAGTCACTCAAGCTCCCATGGCTTCAATTTCACCAACTGTAAAATGGCAAGAAGGGGATTTGAATTAATTGGCCAGAGATGTCCCCTCCCAGCCCACAAAAAATAATCCTATTATCCTTCTCAGAGGACATTCTTAATTAAAAGAACTTTTTTTCATTTGTTGGTCAATCCCTGGGGTTTGCTTTTATATAATTCCCAAAATTGAAGGTCACTGTAATCATATGCTATTGAAGGAGGAAGAAATGCTGCAATGGAATTTCCATTTGAATTTTTCCAAGTTAATAGGCAAGCAAGAATTGATGGGATAGTGATGAAGTGTAAAATATGTTGCTTTTATTAATATGCAAGCAGTGTCCAACTTTTTTTCATTATTGATGTGTCTATCCAATTAGATATTGTCATTATGGTAGACATGTTAAGTTTAGATCATGTCCCTCTGCAAGAGTAGGAGTGTGAAATGAATGTGCATTTCCCAGGGAGTGTAATATAATTAGAAAATCCTTAGTGTGTCTTTGACATCAGGATAGGCACTAAAACCTCAAGTCCCTTTTTTTAAAGCAAATTCCATTAAGGTGGAAGCTTGAGAAAATCAGCCAATTTAGTGATAAAAGTAAAATGGGATTGAAGTAGGTTCTAAGTGCTCCACTGATAGGAGTTCAGTTCTCTGACTTTTGTTTGAAGATTAGTGCCATTGAGGACAAAAAAGCTTGAAAGAGTGGTATTGCATAAACCTTGGATTTTAACGTACTTTTCTATCCAACCAACTGAGCAGACATAGAAAATCCCAAACAGTAGAGATATCTAAAAAATTTTGAGGAAAAACAAGAAAGCTAGGACAGATATAAAGATGGAACATCATGCAATTATTTTGCCTCTTTTAATGCAGTTTTTTTAACTTCTTTTTTTTTAGGCAATCGGGGTTAAGTGACTTGCCCAGGGTCACACAGTTGGTAAATGGCAAGTGTTTGGTCTGAGGCTGGATTTGAACTCAGGTCCTCCTGACTTCAGGGCTGGTGCTCTATACACTGTGCCACCTAGCTGCCCCTCAATGCAGTTTTGCAGGTCATCAACTGGATGTTTTGTTTCCTTCTTTCACTATTTTACCTATTGTCTTTCTTTTCCATTCTTCAATTATTTGAGGGCCTATTTGAATAAAAGTTAGCAATCATTCAAAGAGACAACCTGGAATTTCAATAATACTTAGAAATACCCCTGTTAAAAGCTTCTTTGTTGTTTGTCCTTCATTTTTGAAGAGGACCATGATATCAGGAAGATGATGCCATGACATAAAAGTGAATTGGATTTAAGTGAGGGAGGGCTGTGCAAAGTCTTTAGCTTCACTTTCTTCTCTGGAGCCACCTGGTTTTAGTGGTCAGATACACATCAGGATAACTGGAAATGCCCTCCCCCACCAAAAAAAAAAAAACTTCTCCGTTGATTGCACAATTGGTTAAGGACAAGTGAACAGACATAAGTTAATTAATTAATGAACAAGTGAATAAATAAACTAACAACAGGAGATTTGAACATCTGCTAATTCAGATACTCAAAAGCATCTCTGAAGTAACATGGGTATTCCCTCTAATCTTGCAAAACCCAAGGTATCTATACCTTCTTATCCTGTGAGACTTATCTTTGTCATTCTGTAAAACTTTCCCAAAGAGTTACAGCCTCTTTTCCAGTTATACAGTTTTCTGATAACATTATCTCAGACACCTATTAGCTGTGTGACGTTGGCAAGTTATTTAATCCCTGTTTGACTCAGTTTTTTTAACTGTAATATAAGGATAATAATAGCACCTTTTTCATAAGGCCAATGTGAAGATCAGATCAAATTAAATAATATTAGCAAAAAGCTCATAGCACAGTGCCTGACATATATTAGATGTGCATGAGAGTTAGGATGGATATGAAAGATCATCAAGCTAAACCTTCTCTTCCTCCTATTTTAAAGATAAAAAAGGTGATTGAGTTTGCTCAAGATTATATAGTTTAGAAGTAATAAAAATGGGAATGGAATCCATGTTTTCTGACTCCAAGGACAGAGCTATTTCCATAATCTGACACTGTCTTTCAACATGATGATAAAAATCTTAAATTAATAAACTTCATATACAGTTCAGGATCATTATCTCTTATCTCACCAACTGATACATATGAAAATCCATCAATCTATAGGCATCATAAAATGTTCCAGGCACTATACTAAATGAGGGAATTATATCTCATCCAGCATTATATAACAACAGTCATGTTACACATGCAAAGATACAGCAATTTGAGTATCAATGCACTTCCCCATGCCACTGATCTTTGATACTGCATGGATCCCATAGCCTTGTTCTTGTCTATCCACCATGGCAAATTCATCTAGCTTTTTACTCTTATATTGCTTCGATCCCTATTTCCCTTCAAGGCTTATTATGAAACATACTATGGGTGACTGCCAAGATTTTGTTTTCTGAGAGGCTGCCAGGATTTTTTCTTCTTTCCTTTCATCATTTGACTCCTAGTGGAGTCCTTGGTATACTTTTTTTTGAGGGTAGGTCATCCTATAGTTGTAGCTGAAGGTGCACAATTACAGTTTATAATTGGAAGTTTTGTCTTGGTTTTCAAAAGAAGTTTTAATGCAGAGAAAGGCATAATGTCAGAAGCAGTACATTGGGGAATGGAGAATCTTTGTTGCTCAAATCTTTTCCCCCAGCATATGGCAACATAAATCAATGCCAAGAACATTCATTCAATTTAAAAATTAGATAGCAGATATACAGACACAGTGATCCTTTTCATTAATTCCTTTTCATTATTCAATGCCTCTCATATGTCTACCAAAGTGGAATAAAATCAAGGTAAAATATAGAGCCAACGGCATGATCATGATCAATTTATACAATTTAAGATTTTATGTCTCTATATAAACAGATTTTGCATTGTCTATAAATTGATTGGCTCCTAAAGCACTTATCCCAAATAATTATAGTTAATTGCCTACTTCCTATATATATATACATATATAATTATATGTAAAATATATAGTTATATAATATAACATTTACATTATATCATATAATTAAATTATATATATATCCATCCATATCTATATAACTATACATGTATATGTGTGTATATATATGTATATGTGTGTATGTATGTGTGTATATTTGTGTACGTGTGTATTTGTATGTAATCAACAAAGTAATAATGAAAAGGCTATGTCCAGGCAAAAAACTGACAACCTAATGACAAGTATTTTTCTCTCTTCATTAAAGCACTATCTTTAAGAGGGAACCATTTTACATAGCCCAAGCTATTATACATATTATACTTATGTTACCCAAGTATCAAAGTCCATTGATATGGGACTTTCTCCTGATTATTGGAGGAGTTAGCAAGGGTGGATGAGAGGAGAGCTCATCTCTTTGGTCTCTTCCACTGAAGTTTAAAAAAAAACAAATTCAGCAGAGTGATCCAGGCATGACATAAGTCAAGAAAACCTAACTGTTTCTTATGATGTAGTTGGAGGGGATGTGCATTTGGTGTTGGGAACTAAGAAATAGGAAACCTACATTTGAATAATAGTCCTAGCACCAGAATCATTTAACCTCAATAGGTCTTAGTTTCCTCCTGTACAAAATGAGCAGACTGGACTATAAAAATCTCTTGGAATCTGTGGGTTGAAAGAGACAGTGACCATGTAGTTCAAGTCATAAGAAATCACATTATATCTTACTGAAACACATGGTTTTTCAGGTCAGTTCCACTTCTAAATACCTTGATTCTATGATTTATCTCTAAAAAAATGGGAAAATCAAGTAAGATTTTTGTCTTTATTTTTTTCTGGTGGTAAAGCATAGCTGATGAAATATGTATTTTTTTACCTGAAAAATTAAGAATGAGTAACAATAAAATGAGGTTAAATGACAGGGATAAAGGGGACATAACATTCCCTGATTACCTAAAGAATACCAATAATACTGAATTATGCAGGCAGAAATATGAAAGAAATAAACTTGGAAACAATTCAAAGCAACGTGTTAACTACTGGAAAACAATGCAATACCATCTGAACACACAATTAATTAGAGAGTCCATAGACTAAAAAGTGATCAGAGAGAAGTGAAACAATCTAAGGAAAGCAGATTGAGAAGTTTAAACTGGATCTCAAAAGAGTCATAGGACATTTATTGGCCAAGAAGAATAGCATTTCAAGTTTTTATTCTTATTTTTAACTACTGGCTTTGCAGTCAGTAAGACCTGGGGTGAAATTCTATCTCTTTCCCATTATAGCTATGGAATTTTTAGCAAGTCTTTAAACTTATCAACCATCACAATTTTAGTCTTTAAAATGGAAATAATAATAATGTCTATCTCACTGAGTTGTTGTAAAGATCACAATCTAGAGATAATAGAGAAAAAGTGCTTTGCAAATGTAAATGTTTTGTTATTCAGTCATTTTTCAGTCCTGTCTAACTCTTTGTGACCTCATTTGGGTTTTTGCTTGCTTTCTTGGTTTTTTTTTGTTTGTTTTTTGTTTTTTTTTTCGGTGGACATCCTGGAGTGATTTGCCATGTCCTTTACAGATGAGGAACTGAGGCAAACAGGGTTAAGTGACTTGACCAGGGTAACACAGGATCAATAAGTGTGTGAGGCCACTTGAGATTTGAACTCAAAAAGATGAGTCTTCCTAACTTTAGGCCCAGCACTCTATCAGCTGTGCCACCTAACTACCCTTGCACTTTCATTAGTACAGTAAACCTTGTAAAAAGGGAAAGTAGAAAGTTTTAGCTATGATAGAAGGGTCTATCGAAGAGTTAGGAACTCTTATAGTTTGGGGGGGGCAGAACCATACCTAGTATGGAGAGGCCTGGGTTTTGTCCCAGAATTCAGAATTTATGGGAACATCACTTGCAGTCCAACAACATAGAGGTGAGAGCTTAGCACCTCAACATCAAGAAGAATTGGTGAAAACAGAGAGATTTCTAAGATAGTGGGATGGAATTAGGTCCTTTACCACTCTTCTCTTCTATCTCAACATGTAAGAACTTCTCAAGAAGGAGCTTCACACCAGGGTCCTATAGTATGTTTTCTACCTACCCCATCAATGGATTATAGGCTTTGTGCTTTTAGCCCCTCACAAAGTTAGTGGTATTTTTCCAGATCACAAAAGCTCCTAGCTGTTGTTAAGAAATGATCATAGCATCATAGGTCAAGCACTGGTAGGAGCCTCAGAGAACAGCTAGTCCATCTCTCTTGTTTTCCAGATGAAGATGAAGATACATAACAGACCTAGGGAAATTAAATGACATGCCCATCATTACATAGGTAATGATCATCAGAGGCAGGATTTGAATTGAGGTCCTCTGACTGTTTAGTTAGCTTTCTTTTCACTGAAATCACAGGAGGAAGCATTCAATTAATGAATATTGTCAACATGTCAGCCTGAGAAATTTGCAATTTGCCTTCAGTAGACAGTTGCCTACATAAAAGGTTATTTGAGGCAAAAGTCCAGAATGTTAAGAAGAGATTTAAGAAGGGAAAAACAAATAAAGATGGAGAACATCAGTGGAATGAAGGGAAAAGAAAAATGATAAAGTGTGCTGTGAGCACAGTGAGTGCTCAATAAACATTTGTGGTTGATGATGAAAGAGCTTCATGATGGTGTCGATGCAATGCCTGGTCTTTTCTATTCTCTCCTTTTTTCCAGCTGACAGACATAAGGGAGAAATCAAAAAGGAAGTTTATGTGCATTCTGTTGGGAGGAAACAGGCAGACAGACATTCCTTTAGAGAAATAGTATAATCTCCAGCCATCCACCCAACAAATATGTAGCTGATCCAAGAGGGACTGGGTAAGAGTGTAGCTCAGCATAAATCCATGATATAGTAGGAATAGTATTTGCCTGAAAATCAGATTTATTTGACACTAAATACTCTGTGACCTTGTGAAAATCACCCAATCTCAGTTTACTCATTTATAAAATAAAGGGATAGAGTTAAATGATCTCTAATGTCTCTGATAGCTTCCAAATTCACTGAGTCTTTGATTCTGCACTATTAAACAATAAACATAGAAAGTATATGTTATTGATAACAATTAGCATTTATATAACATTTTCAGACTTTTGGAAAAATCTACTGTAGGGGGCAGAGCCAAGATGGTTGAGGGAAAGCAGTGACTTGCTTGAGACCTCCCCCCAAACTCCTCCAAATACCTATGAAAAATGGCTCTAAACAAATTCTAAAGCAGCAGAACTCACAAAAAGACAAGAGTGAAATAAATTTCCAGGCCAAGATAACCTGGATGCTTGATTGGAAAGTATGTCACGCCAAATGGGGAGAGGAGCCCAGTGCAGCATGGGCATGCAGGCCACAGCAAACCTGGAGCAGGCCTCAGAGGACTGAATCACGGGCAGCTGTGGCGGTTTCCAGACTTCTCAACCCACAAATGCCAAAGACAACTTGGAAGGTCAGTGGGAAAAGTCTGTGACTGCAATGAGAGAGGAGCTAGGTCTCAGCCACAAGTCTGGAGTGTGGCCCGGGGCCGTGGTTGTTTCCTGAGCTTCCAGGCCCACAGACCGAGGGGTAATCAAGTGCCTGATCAGAGGGGGATTGCAAGGATTTCTTTGCCAGTGCTGAGGCAGGATTCTCTTGCTTTACCTGTGCTTGGATCTGGGTCACAATTCTGAAGGGTGGTCCTGGGGCAACGAGGAGCACTGGTGTGGTGGAGCTTGTTGTGGCTGTGGAGAGGTAACACCTCACCCCTTATCATACCACTTTGGAAGAACTGAAAGTTGTCGGGTACCTAGAAGTATCTCTTAAAACAGCTATACAAACCCCTGAAGCTTGGGACAGTATATACTCCACATTGGAAGCAGACTCTTACCTTAACAAAGAGTTTAAACTCAAGTAATTGGCCGGGATCATGAGTAAGCAGCGCAAAAAGAGTCAGACTATATTATCTTACTTTGGTGACAAAGAAGATCAAAACATACAACCAGAAGAAGACAACAAAGTCAAAGCTCCTACATCCAAAGCCTCCAAGAAAAATATGAATCAGTCCCAGGCCTTGGAAGAGCTCAAAAGAGATTTTGAGAAGCAAGTAAGACAAGTGGAGGAAAAACTGAGAGTGATGCAAGAAAATCATGAAAAACAAGTCAACAGCTTGCTAAAGGAGACCCCAAAAAATATTGAAGAAAATAACACCTTAAAAAATAGCCTAACCCAAATGGCAAAAGAGGTCCAAAAAGTGAATGAGGAGAAGAATGCCCTAAAAAACAAAATTGGCCAAATGGAAAAGGAAATCCAAAAGCTTGCTGAAGAAAATACTTCCTTAAAAATTAGAATAGAGCAATTGGAACCTAGTGACTTTATGAGAAATCAAGATACTGTAAAAACAAACACAAAAGAATGAAAAATTAGAAAACAAGGTGAAATATCTCATTGGAAAAACAACTGACCTGGAAAATAGATCCAGGAGAGAGAATTTAAAAATTATTGGACTATCTGAAAGCCATGATCAAAAAAAGAGCCTAGACATCATCTTTCAAGAAATTATCAAGGAAAACTGTCCTGATATTTTAGAACCAGAGGGCAAAATAGAAATTGAAAGAATCCACCAATCCCCTGCTGAAAGAGATCCCCAAAGGAAAAGTCCTGGGAATATTGTAGCCAAACTCCAGAGTTCCCAGATCAAGGAGAAAATATTACAAGCAGCCAGAAAGAAACAATTCAAGTATTGTGGAAACACAATCAGGGTAACACAAGATTTAGCAGCTTCTACATTAAGGGACCACAGGGCATGGAATATAATTCCAGAGAATGGGATAAATTACCTCACAAAAAAAAACAGAAAAGAAAAGGCTCTTACAGGGGAGGGGAAATGGGGGAAGGTGAGAGAGAATGAGTGAATCTTATTCTCATAGGATTTGACTTAAGAAGGGAATATTATACACACTCAATTGGGTATGGAAATCTGTCTTATCCTATAGGAAAATAGGGGGGAAGGGGAGAAGAGGGTAGGGAGATGATAGAGAGGAGGGCAGATTGGGAAAGGGGGTAATCAGAAGCAAATGCTTCTGAGGAGGGACAGGGTCAAAAGAAAGAATAGAATAAATGGGGGGGGTGGGATAGGATTAAGGGAAATAGAGTTAGTTTTTCACAGCATGTCTACTATGGAAGTGTTTTGCATAACTGCACATATATAACCTACATTTAGTTGCTTGCCTTACCAATGAGGGTGGCTGGGGAGGGAGAAAGGGAGAAAATTTGGAACCCAAAGTTTTAAAAACACATGTTTAAAAAAATGTTTTCACATGCAACTGGGAAATAAGAAATACAGGAAATGAGGTACAGAAACCTATCCCGCCCTACAGGAAAATTGAAGGGGAAGGGGATAAGAGAAGGGGGGGAGAGATAGAAGGGAAGACAGACTAGGGGAAGGGGTATTCAGAATGCATGCCATCTTGGGGTGGGGGAGGGGCAAGATGGGGTGAAAATTTGGAACTCAAAATCTTGTGGAAGTAAATGTTGAAAACAAAAAAACTGAAAAAAATCATCATAAGGATGTAAAAAAAAGAAATGTTTCATTAAAAAAAATTAACAAAGCACTAAAATAAAGATGGGGGAAAAAGATTTTTGAAATCCTTTATGGATATTACATCATTTGATCCTTTCAAAGACACTGAGAGGTAGGTGTTATTATTAATAATGATATAATCATTTTCTCCTTTTCACTGATGAGGATCCTGAGGTTCAGAAAAGTTAAGTGAACTGCCCTGGGTCACAAAGGTAGTAAATATCTCAGGCATCATTTGAACTCAGTTCATTGGTCATCCTGGCTCCTACTGAACTACTCCACCAAACTGCTTCATGATGATTCAGCAATATTCTCATCATGAATAAGAGACAACATATTACCATTAAAAATGTGAAGGAAATGGCAAAAGAGGCAATGTTGCATAATTGATTGTTGTTGTTGTTTGTCTTTCATTCTTGAAGAGGACCATGACATCAAGAAGATGATGCCATGACCTGCAAGTGAATTGGATTTAAGTGATAAAGGGTTATACAAGATCACCAGCCTCTCTTTCTCCTATGGATCCACCTGGGTCCAGTGGCAAGATAAAGATCAGGACAACTAGAGATGGCTCCACTGCATAATTGATAGTGAGCTCATCGCAGAACCAGAAAAATTTGGGTTTCAATCCTACTTCTGATATATACTGGCTGTTACCTTAAGAAGTGCATTTAGTTACATGACCAATTATATGCATTATGATGAATAGTAGATTGACACATTTTAAACTTGATTTGACTCTCCTGAAATGATGAATGAAAGAAAAATTTCAACAGATACTGGGAACAAATAACATCCATTTGAACAATATGTTTTTTTTTTTCAAAAGTTGTATTACACACCAAAATAGGAGTACATGATCACCCTCAGAAAAACAATTGTGAGGGAGTGGTCTAAACACTGCAAGCCACTGAGAATACAAACAGAAAAGGGAGGGAGTTTTATCAACTTGAGGATCAGGGAAGGAGATAGGAGGTTGCACAGGAGCTCTGGTTTGAAGGAGGCTATAAATTCTCAAAGACGGAGGAGATTGGTTAAAAGAGTGCATTCCAGACATGGGAGAGAGGAGGCACCTATATTTTATGTAGTGAGAACTGCTACCTGGTCTGTTTGACTAGAATGAAGAATAAGCAAAGAAATCTAATATAAGATATGGGGAGAAGATTAAATACCAAGATTAAAATTTCAGACTCTATCTAAGAGACAATGAGAGCTACTGCAGTTTTTAATGTTTGTATGTCTTTTGCATGAGAGTGACATGATAGAGGGTTATTAGATACTAAAATACTCTGGGGGAGTAGTCATTCCATAAATATATTTATTCTCTCCACTGCTTTACATCATACCATACAGGTTCATCCTGTGTGACTTTCATCCATGTTGTCCAGTAAGTTCAACACAGGGAGATTATCCAATATTTGTGTGTAGCAAGGGGCAATTCTAGATATTCTCTTTATATTATAAGGCGACCAAGAAAGATTTTGGCATGTACACTAATTATACCTCACTATCAGCCCATTATAGGCTTATCTTTTTTAGTCATATATTTATTTGATGATATCGCTTGAACCACTTCTTCTCCAGAGTTCCTTGAATATAGTGTGATGTGGCCCTTTTTGGGTCATCTACCCTTTTAGAATAAGAGCTTCTCAAGAGCAGGGAATGTGGTTTTATGTTTCTTTGTTACAAAGAATAGTTAGACTTTTTAGAACAATACTTAGAACAGTTCCTGGCAGGTAGCAAGTAATTAATCCTTATTGACTGATTTTCCTGTCCTCTATGTGATCAAAATTTAATTCCTTAGAAGTTTTCAAGAACATTACATATTTTCTGACCAAGGTAATTTCTAGACTCCTGGAATCTCCTTATGGTGACAGTTGTTATACAGCTGTTTAACATCTGTATAGAATTGTTATAACTGTTGTTATGTCTTTTCTTCCATTTTATTTTATTTTTAACACTGAAAGGGAAATCTAAAGGTTATCTTTCCATTTAGCTGAAGCTTCCTTTTGTCATCTAGTTTCTTTTACAGCAAGAATTTGGGTCAAGATTGATATGAATTAGTTCTACCAACTCTTAGATCACTCACTATTCATTAAATAAGAACCTCACATGTATAATTCTAGTAAATAAGTTAATGTTGATAGTCTGAAAAGCTATATGATTCTTGGGACCTCTCCTCCTTTTTCTTATTCTGACATTGTCATTAAAGAAATTTTAAGGAGGCATACATGAATGGAGGTTATCATGTAATTTTCTTTGATAGATGGTCATGGTAAATAAATGCATTAACAAATCATCAACCTTCCAAAGACAAGCTTCTCTGTACTTACCAAGGCTTGTCTTTGGAAAATAGGCAGTCTCTTTCTGGGCTTTTACCTAAAGCTTTTTAAGCATGCTAGAAAGAACTTCTTTGAACATAGCATTCAAAAACTCAATGTTACTTCTGTGCTACGGTGCAGCATTGAAATAGGGGTTTGTAGAGAATAGGGAGGCGGAATGGTGTAGAGGAAAGAGAGCTCATGAGCCCTAGAGACTTGGATTTAAATTCCAACTCAGCCACCTTCTCCCTCTGTAACTTTGGCCAAGTTGTCTAACTTTTCTAGGAATAAGTTTACTCATTTGTATCAAAGTAGGGGAAAATTACAAGGACTCATGTCTCTTCCACTTCATCTCTATGATTCTACAAAAAATATAAAACACAGACTTTTTTTAAATTTATAATGTAGGATCAGTTTACTTAACTTGATAATTCAGGGTTCAGGTTGTCCAGTTCCTATTTATACTTCAAGACCCAGAACACGTGTTCTCTTCTCTCTTTCTCTCTCTGTCTCTTTTTCTTTGTATCTGTCTCTGTCTTCTCTGTCTCTCTGTCTCTCTCTCTCTGTTTCTCTCTCTCTCTCTCTCTCTCTCTCTCTCTCTCTCTCTCTCTCTCTCTCTCTCTCTCTCTCTCTCTCTCTCCCCTCTCTCTCTCTCTCTCTCTCTCTCTCTCTCTCTCTCTCTCTCTCTCTCTTTCTCTGTCTCTCTCTGTCTCTCTCTCTGTCTCTCTCTCTCTCTCCAACTGCCAGTCATAACTTCAATCCCACCTTTTTAGATAGCCTGAGGCTCTAGTCCACCCAACCCAGGAACTCATCATATTGGTGCTAGACTTAGTGTGGATACCTGATCACCTTTAGTCCTATTACAATTCAGAATTCCTGAGCTTAAATCATACAGTAGCCTCAGACTTCCCAGAGAAAGGGAGTAAAGGTGTGTGCCACCAACCCTATCCCAAATGTTATCTCCAGGAAGCTTCTCTTGATTCCCTACAGAAGCCTCTCTATGTCAGAAATTCTACCCACTTTCATCCATGTATCAATATAGTACTTTTTTTTGGCACTATCCCATTCTGTCTTGCTTTGATGTTACATCTGTGTGCTGCTGGGTCTTTCCCTATATAAACTATAAGCTCCACAGAAACAGGGTCCTATTATTATTCTTTATATTCCTCATCATCACAGGAATGGAAAGGAGAAGCAATTTAATCTAAACTAGCCCTTCAGAGCATCTCATAATATTGTGATTTCCTAAATCCATTTAAAACCAGAAAGAAAGTCAAGTATTAACATACAGAGGGATCTTGAAAATTTTAAAAAAAATATACTTTTGAATAGGCAGTCTTCTAGTCTTAGAAGCTGTTGCTTTCATTTTTTTTCATTATATTATCTTTTCATCAAGGTTGTTGTTTTGCACATTGGGAGATTGATAAGTTCAAAGTAATTTGCACAAAGTATTTTTCAGGAAAATTCTGTAACTTTTTTATCACTTTTGAATTGAAGTGATTGTTTCCTTGCTGCTTGTCTATAAAAAATGCACCTACTTAGGTAACCCCTTATGAAAAGAAAATGAGTAAGGGGTTGTCCATGTTCCACACTTAGGTTTTTTGTTTTGTTTTGTTTTGTTTTGTTTTTGTTTTTGTTTTTGTTTTATCAACCCATTGCTGAGACTTCCAAAATTTTCTTTCTGTTCCTAAAGTGGGAAATGGGCCAAAGACCAAAGGAAAGAGAATTTTAAAAGCATGAACAGTTAGTTTGAGCATGCAAGAAGAAATTGCATCTATCACTTCCTCTTTTTCCAAACAGAATCCCAAGACTTTTTTTTGGAAAAAAGAAAGTTTTATGGGAAAGAAACGGCACTATCTTGCTAGTGTTTGACTCTTTGAGTTAAGAAGGAAGAAGTTCAGATAAGATTTTAAATAGAATTAGTAGATAGCTCTTAAAAGGAATTTAGGTGGCATCAGGCCTGGAGTTAGGAAAACCTAAGTTCAAAAACAGGATCTGACACTTACTAGATGTGTAACTCAGGGAAAGTTATTTAACCTCCACCTGCCTCAGTTTCCTCAACTGTAAAATGAGGGTAATAATAGCACCTTCCTCCCAGGGTTGTTGTGAGGATCAAATGTGATATTTATAAAGCACTTAGCATAGTACCTGGCACATAGTAGGTGCTATTTAAATGTTTATTCCCTTCCAAAGATTTTGGTTGTTTAATTTGAATTTACTTTTTTTACACTTTCTCTTTATTTGGGGAGAGGGGGGCAGACCTAACAACTCCCCATGAAAATACCCTCCACCAGTGTAAGTTGTAATCAAGAAGACTAATTTGCCTCTCAACCTTATTAGCTATTCAACACTGGACAGGTCACTTTAGCCTTTCTATACCACAACCAAATCTCCAGGATTTATCCTGGGAGTGCCCTATAATTGGAAAATTGCCAAAAACTCTACATATCCAAAATAGAATTTGCTATATTTTCCTCAAAGCCTTTGTTTCTTTTGAACTCCTTTATTACTATTGAAGGCATCTTCCCCTTCACTGAGGCTCACAACCTCAATGTCATCATCAGCTCTGCACTCACACTCATCCCACATATCCACCCAATTGCCAACTCTAGTCATTTCTACCTTTAAGTCATCTCTCTAATTATGTCCCCTTTTTTTCTACTCACACAACCATACTCAAGGAGGCCTTCCTCACCTCATCACTGCACTATTGCTATAGCTTGCTGGGTAGTCTCCCTGCCTGTTTTCTCCATAACCCACTTAGCTGTCAAAATGATCTTCCTAAATCAAAAATTTTCCATTTCATGCCACTACCACCACTACCACCACCATCATTCCATAAACTTTAGTGGATCCTAGTTACTTCCAGGATCAAATATAATATCATCTGTTGGGCTTTAAAAGTCCTTCACAACCTGGGCCCCTTCCATCTTTCCCATTTTCCCCCACACTTTACTACCCTCTACACACTCTAAGATCCAGTGACATTGACCTTCTTGTTGTTCTTGGGACAGAATACTCATCTCCTGACTTTTCACTGTGTGTGGTATCCCGTACATGGAATGTTCTTCCCCTTTACCTCTATTTCCTGGATTCCTAATCTTCCTTCAAGAATCACCTCAAATTTGAGAATCAACTCAAATTATTCTAGTATCCTTTCTCAGTCTCTACCCAACCTTCAGTGTTTGCCCTCTGAGATTAACTTCCATTTGCATTGTATAAAATAGATAGATAGATAGATAGATAAATATGGACATTGCTTCCCCCATTACAGTGTAACCTCCTTGAACAGGGGAACATGTTTTTTCTGTCTTTCTTTCTAGCCCAAGCTCTCAGCTCAGTGCCTGGCACACAATAAGAACTTAACAAATGCTTATTGGCTAAATGATATATTTTCTTACTCCTCCTTTCCTTTGTTTCTAAAAGACATATTTTTATTTTTTTTCTATTTACATCCTATTTTGTCATTTTTTTATCTACAAGATGCAAAGTGGTCCACATTGGGTTCAAAATATTAACCTTTGCCTCAGAAATATCATCTTTTGACTCCCTGGGACTGAAGAAAGTTCCCACAATGCTATCTACTGTCACTCATTGCCTTGCCTAATCAGGCAGGTGATAAATTTCTAGTTGGGGCTTTATGCCATTCAATTGTTTATTGTACTATTAGTAAAAAGTGACATTTTTGCCATTTTAGGAAAGACTTTCTCAGTTTTCAAAAGAAGCTCATTCATTTAGAATAAGAGCAGGCATTATGCTAATGGTTATTCTGCTTTTGCACTGAGGAATATCTCCTCTTTTCCTTTCTCTTTAAGATGTTAATAAGCACCAGCCATTTCAGAAGACAATTGTGCTAACTCTATCAGGAACACATAACCAGACACAATTTAAAAGCAACCAGATGTAGCATTTTGTTTCAGAAATAGCATTTGTTTGCATGCAGATTATAGCAAGCACTTTTCTTGTCATTTGTCCCAATCAAAATGCATAGTTTAAAATGGACAATAAAAATCACTTTTTCTCATTTGGGGCATAAACAGATTTCAACACATTGGCAATAATGATATTTGTACTCAGGAAGTGGCCTAAAAAGACATCACTCAATGGTTTTTAGAAGTAGAAAACCATGAAAATGGTCACCTAGAGAGAAGTGGCAGCAAAATGAGTAGAGTCTTAGATCTAGAGTCAGGAAGATGAGTTCAAGTTCTGCTTCCAAAGCTTTCTAGATGTGTGACAACAGGAAATCTAAGTGTTGAACTTGCATCTACTTTTTGTAAAATGGGGATAATAATACCTGTAAATATCTACAGAATTGTTGTGAGGCTCCATCTGTTTAAAGTGATTTGTAAATATGAAGAATACAATCTAAATATCAGGTTTAGGGATCAGGCAATGAGAGTGGGGTATAATAGACAAACTGACTGATGTATTGCTATTCCAAAAATATGAGAAGAACCTTTAAAGTAAAAATCACCTACGGAAGATTTGTAAGAGGGCATATATTGGAATCATATAGTATGCAAAGGCATGGATGAGTTACAATCTGTCCTGATGGATAAGGTTGGAGTAGCTAAGTTCAAATATCATCTTTGGCACTAGCCATGTGATCCAGGTCAAATCAAGTGAATGGCCCTGGTCCTCAGTTTCTTCACCTGAGAAATGATATGATTAGACTAGGTGATCTCTACTATCCCTCCTAGCTCTAAGTCTTTGACTCTTTGACCCTAGGCGTGCCCACATCAAAGTGATCCATTAATATCTGCAGGGGTGGGGAACCTGCAGCCTCAAGGCCACATGTGGCCTCTAGGTCCTCAAATGTGGACCTTTGACTGAATACAAACTTCACAGAACAAATCCCCTTAATAAAAAGATTTGTTCTGCAAAAGTTGGACTCAGTCAAAAGGCTGCACCCAAGGACCTAGAGGTCTACATATGACCTCAAGGCCACAGGTTCCCCACCCCTGTAACTAATCATTGGAGGAAATGTTTTCTGTTTGAACAACAATGCCGAGAAGAGTACATTTTTGTAGAGTTTAAATATAACCATTACTAAGAAGTGGACAGATAGTTCACTTAGTGCCCCGGAAGGGTTCATTTATTACTTTAAATGGATCTTCAGTAAGTAAGCCAGCTTAAACCCTCATATCCTCAATTAGTACTTTCCTTGAATGTCAGCTTCATGAAAACATAACAGAATAAGAGAAAAAGATTATTGGAAAGATGCCAATCAGGATGTATCTTAGAAGAGGCATTTGCATTTAAAGGAGCAACAGAAAAAAGTCACAGCACTGAACACATGTTTAATTATCCTAACTATCCAAAGAGGATAAGATTCCTTTTCACTTGAGATTCCTCCATCAGGTCAGGTCAAGCTATATTATTTACACCTGGGCATAGCAAAATTGATTTAACTGAGTTTTAAATTACTACATGTAAATAATAAAGTCCAGGCTTCCAGAAAGGAATTCTATATAGAATTCAATTATATTCATTTGTGATGGCACAATTGGTATCAAATTTAATTTTAATCATCTGTTAAAGTTAGGGTTTCTTTTTGTCCTAATTATCCTGGAGGTCTTTAACAGAGTCAGGTGATTGTCATCTTCTCTGTTACTATTAAATTGAAAATTGGTTGGTTTCAATTTAATCATACCAGAGAATAAAGCAGAATGTGACCATTAGAGCCTGTATTTAATAGAGCCTGGAGGCAGTTCTTGTCACAGATTTTTGGAGGACAACATTGTTACTCACTCCAAGTCACTAGTGTGAAGTAATGATAAACTATTTTTCCTGGCATCCTGCTCCTGCACTGAATCCCTTCCCTTTCTCTCCAGAGATAGTTTAAGTTGGGTTTTCCTACTTAAGTTTCTGTTTACCATTCTAATAGGATACCAATGAGCCGAGCCCAACGATCACACACATAGTACTAAACTAATGCAATCTCCGTGTAAACTTTAGAGCATGTGCAGACCTTCTGTACTGGTTCTGATCCATTAACCATGTGGTGAAGGGGAGCTTTTTTGGCTATGAAGCAGAATTAGCATGCATTCAAAATGCCCTAGTCAGTATTGGCCTCTTCCTTGGCCTGCCTTCTTTCTTAAGTGATATGTTAAAGTGAAAAGTTGAGGACTAAGCCCTTGGGGTTGAAACCCCATTTGATCTACCACAAAGTGGTCAATGAGTGCATGGTCCAACTGTTGCTTCAGTTATAGTTGTAAGTATTGTTCCTGATTTTGGGTGAAGGAGATTGGAGGTGGTTACTATCTTGTGAGCTTCCAAAGATGGAAAGAATGAGCCACCAGTATGTCCAGGAATGGAATCCTTGTCTGCTTTTCTAGACATCCAGTTCAGCATTGAGCCCTTGAGAATTGCCCTCCAGGACCAAACCCAGAAGGGAGAGGGAAGAAAAAGGGAATAAGCATGTATATAGCATGTATATGTCAGATGTTGTGTCAGGTATTTATCAATTTATAAATATTGACTCATATAATAATAGTAGTAATAGCTAAGTTTATATAGTGCTACTTTGTGGCAGGTACTATACTAAGTGTTTTACAATTAGTATCACCTTTGATCTTCGCCACAACCCTGGCTGGTAGGTACTATTATTATCCTCATTTTACAGATGAGGAAACTGAAGCAAACAGTTTAAACAACATGCCCCAAGTCATACAGCTAGTGTCCAGATTTAGACTTTGGTCTTTGTGACTCTGGGCCCAGAGCTTTATCCACTGTACCATATAGCTGCCCATAAGTAGCTGAAATAAAGGCTCAGGGCCAGCTCTGAAGAATGGAAATTTTCTACTTCATAACCTATAGAAATGAACCTATAATTACCAGTTTCTACTTTGACCCTTTACCCTTCAGCAAACATTTGAGTCTCATAAGTCTTGTACAATTAGATTGCCTTGTAATTGAAAACAAAACACCAATTGGCCTATTTGATCAAGCTAACACAAAATCTAACTGATCCCTTCCTATAAGCACTCCTCTTGTTGACAGATAATCCTTTCAAAATTGCAATTACAGTTGGATCTACAATCATTTTTAATCCAATTCATTTCAATGAACATTAAATGCATTTTATGCACAAATCACTTTGCTAAGTACTAGTGATATAAAGGGAAAAAAAAGAAACTTACTGCCTTCAAGAAGTTTATGTTCTTTTGGTGAGGAGTGTGGAGGAGGATACAAACTATCTAAAGAAGTTAGTAAATGCAAAACAATTTCAAAAGGAAGGAAACCCTGGGTAATGTGGAGAGGGGTGAGGAGGTATCAGATCTGCTTTTTGTCTGTCATTTTATTACTCTCATTACCTTCTTGATTAGCTATAAAGTGAAAAACCCCTTTATTTCAAATTGAACAACCACCTTCCATCTGTCCTGAACCTTTCGGCACAAATGAGCCATTTTGGTGCTAGAGAGAATACCTATCTGGGTTAGCTTTTAAGTTCTTTAGCCTAACATGAAAAATCAGAAGATATTCCCATTTTTTTGCAGAGTGGTAACTTATCCTCTCTCTGTCCCTGACTAAACTATATTTCAGAAACATTATTGGGAACCACTTGGCTATTGATATTTCTAATCTTCATATTATTATTAACTATCAACTAAATGAAAGTCAGTGTTGGGAGTGTGAATAATGTGCTGGAATATGTAGATAATGCACTGCCCCTGGGCATATGTTTAGAGGGCAGTCGTTAGCAAAACTGTAAAGTAGATGGGGTTGACATTGAATGCCTTCTCACTTCCCCTTTTTTGCTCCCCTTTCTCTGATTCCTATTTCCTATATAAAGTCTTCATGCTACTCTCCAGTTACCTAGAATCTCTTGCCCAAGTTGCAAGTCACAAAAAAAAAATCCTTGCACTCTGGACCTCTGTCTCTATTCACTCTTACGGTAGAATTTTAGAGTTGGAAGAAGTTTACAGTAAGTTCAACTTAATGCAAGGAGTCAGTGGATAGATTTCAAGAGAGCTGTGAATTTGGATGCCAAAAAAATACATCTAAATGAAATGTAGTGTTTCCTTTGATTTAAAAAAATATTCTGCAAAGGGGTCCACAACTTTCACTAGATTGCCAAAAGATTATGGGACACACACAAAAAGATTCAGAAAGGCTGCTTCAAAGCATCCCTGATGAATAGTCATCCATTCTCAACTTAAATATTCTCAGTTATGGGCATTCTCTATCCTGTAGAACCGCATATTCCTTAATTATACAATTCTAGATGTTAATATTTTTTTTGTTGAAACAAAATCAGCAATTTTTATTCAATGATCTTAGTCCTACTCTTTGGAACTCCATAAAATGTGTCTACTCCTTACTCTTCCTGAAAGTTCTTCAAATAGTTTATGGAGTCATGGATATAATTAAAGGTTAGAAAAAAAAACTTTCAAATTTTTCTAGTACAAATACCTCATTATACTGATTAGAAAAAGTCCAGAGATGTCAAGTGATTTGGCCAGTGTAGTGAGCAGCAGAGGTGAGATCTGAATTCAATTACCCTGATGCCAAATCCAAGGCTCTTTCCACAATGATATGTTCCTCTAAATAGTTTCATTTCCTTCACCTGAAACTTGTGTGAGATGGTTTATAGATCCTGGTGACACTCTTTTCAACACACTCTGTGAGTACATTCATCCTGACATTCAGAGAGTTGAATTGAATTCAGCAATCTGAATGTGCATCACCATCACAGAATACAGTGAAACATTCATTTCCCTTGACCAAAGTCTCTAATAGACAACCCTAATAGTGCATTAGCTTCTTTTTCATCCACATAACCCATATTGAAACTCATAATCATCTGATTGCCTTTCCATAGAAACTACTATGTCCTATATCTTCTAGCACCCCAACCATCCTTACCTTCTGACAGCTCAGGAGGATTGAAAAGCCTCAAAATGGAGCTTATTCTTCAAAATTGCCCAATGAAGAGTAGCCAACACCAACTGCTCCAGGGTCCATGTCCTGAAGCCAATTTTTAGCAAGTGCCTTGCACTTCATTTCTTGGTTCATTCCTAGATTTTTTTTTCTGCTTCTCTTCATCACATATTCATACATGTCCTTCTGCTTGTTACATTTGCCTCTCCATGTTTAGTTCTACTTGATATAAATTTCCAGATCATTGTTTCTGAGTTCCCCTTGTTGTGGTTAGCCTCAGACCAAGAATTCCTGGTATGACTCAAACCCTCAGTAGATCCCCATGCTTACATGAGCAGCCAGTGCTTCTAAGCATTGACCCAATTGTGGCACCACTCCTATCATATATCATATCCTGTACCTATGTCGTTGAGTTTAACCTTAATTCAAGATATTCCTTTATATATATATTATGGCTAGAATCAGTCCACATCCTTGCCTATTAATATTTCTAATCTTTATATTGTTTTCTATATTGTTTTCATTATTAACTATTTAAACTAGTTTCCTTTGCAGGAAAATTGTCATCCAAAGATTTGATAAACACAAAATCATATCATAAATAATAACATTGAACAGGACAGGATTAGCATCTTAAACCTTTTCTCAGCAAGAACTATACAATATCCATTAAGGTAAAAATGACTAATAATTACATACAATAGTTATTTTTAGTGACATTTGCATTTTAACAGACAACAATATCCAAACCTAAAGTAATTTTGAATGCTATATGTATGGCATAATACAAGTAGAAAAATTGTAAGATATTTACACAAATGAATAGAAAAGAAACTAGGATATCAAAGTACAGGAAGGTTACAAAGTGCCAAAGTACAATTGTAATAATTCTCTGATGTTTAGTGGCATTCTGGGATGATGCAATTAATTATACCTGCTTTCATATATAGATTGGGTCTAGGCCTATCCACTATGATGTGCTGTCCCCTACACCAGCCCCTCATCCATTTCCTCCTATCATTAGCAGTCTGTCCTCTCCTGATGTCAAAGTTTTGATCTTGGAATGGCTAGAGTAAAAGATTGACTATCCATGGCACAGGTTCTTTGCAATTTCTCTACCCTGGCAACTGACTAACCTTCTAGGAAATTCTGTGACCAACCATCTCTGTCCTGAGGGGAAAAATAGTAAATACTTCAGCAGGATGCATGAGGAGGTAGAATGGTGCAACTCATGTTATAGAGCAGCAATATTCAGAACCTAGAGAGGAATAGGTCAGAAAAGATGACTCTCAGCAGGGGAAAGTTGTTGAAGAAACTACAGGGGAACTCACTCCCCTGCCCAGTACCACCAGATGTAGGAAGCCTTGAGAGGTACTTATAGATGTAGAGGGAAAAAGAGGCCCCAGACATGAGCTGGAATCCTATCTCTGCCATTTACTACCTTTGACAAATTCTTTAAATCTCCTTGGCCTCTTAGATGAGGTTACTCATCTGTGAAATGATGGAACTAGAGTAGATGATCTCTTAAATTCCTTTTGGCTCTAAAATATTTTTTCTAATAAAATTCTTGATACCCCTAGAATGGATCACCACAAAAATATAGTATAAACAACTCAAAACTCTATCCCACCAGCATCAGAAAGATAGCTGATGGACAAATTTAGAAACCTCTGAGTCCCTCTAGAGATGGGTAAATAGTGCCATCATCTCTGCAAAAAAATAAATATTCTAGAAAGGTAAGATGAGTTGCATATGTTTGTTTATTAAAAACACTTTGAAATGAAATTTTAAAAATGCATTTTATTCAGCAAGTAAACCAACAAAGAATTCAGTTATTTTTCTTAGTAAATAGAAAAGCATATTTACTGGGAAAGCTGAAGAAAAATACACAACGTGCTTGAGAATATGAAATGTGAAGAAAGACAAAACCCCTGAGGAAAATGCTCATATCTTCTAAAATATTGTAATCATATTGATTTTCTCATTTATTACTTCATGGTGAATGATGAAAATACTTTTTTGGGAGAGAATGAAGGATATGTTCATATGAACTACCTAGTTTCCTTCCCAAATTAAAAAAAGCAATGTGTTCCCATTCTAATACATACTGAAAAACATAGAAATTAGTTTGAACAAACAAAGAACTGGTTGTTGAGGGGTTCAGGGGCTGGAGTGGAATGAGAAGGAGAAAAGGATGAGAAGACAAATATCTTCAAGTATCTGAAGGGCTTTCACATGGAAGAGAAAATACAATGTCTCCAGGCAACCAAGTTTTGCCACATTTTTCCACAAGCCCTCATGACTGACAATATCAAAGGCCTTGGTCACATCGATGAATGTTGTGTTTCTCTCCTGGCATTTCTCCTGAAGTTGTCAGCAGCAAACACCATATCAACTATTCCTTAGGCTTTTCTGAAGTCACACTGGCTTTCAGGTTAGTTTTGTGACAGCACACTTGCATAGGTTCTAGATAATGGATGATGCTCTTATACTTTCCCAGGAATCAATGGAGTGAAGCAGGTCAATGTGCTTGTTCCCATGATTTTCAGCATGATGCTTTCAGGGATGTTGCTGGACTCCAGTGAAGATGAAAACAGCATCAAGGTCAGCCACCACACTGACAGTAAGTTATTTAACTTGAAAAGATTATAAACCAAGACTAAAGCTGAGGGAGAGTTGGTATGTGACTTTTTATTCAATGATGATTGTGTACTCATTGCAGCCTCTGAGGCTGAAGCAGAACAAAGTAAAGATCAATTCTCTGCTACTTGTGCTAATTTTGGCCTTATAATTAACATCAAGAAAGCACACGTGCTCCACCAGCCAGCACTGCACCCTTCATACATGGAACTATTGGTTATAGAAAATGGAGAAGTTTTGAATACTGTGGATAAGTTCATTTACCTTGGCAGTATGCTTTCCAGGGATGTACAGATAGATGTTGAGTTTATTGCATATGTTGCCAGAGCTAGTTCAGTGTTTGGGAGGCTTCAAAAGAAAGTATGGGAAGGAAGAGGTATTAGGCTGCCCACCAAACTGAAGGTCCACAAAACCGTCGTGCTGACATGATTGTTATATACCTGTTAAAACTGGACAGTCTACCAGTGCCATATCAGAAAACTGAATTGCTTACATCTGAATAGTTTTAAATAGATTCTGAAAATTATCTGGCAAGATAAGATACCAGACACTGAGGTCCTTTCTTGAACTGAGCTAGCAAGCATTCAAATTCTACTGCAGAGAATGCAACACTGATGGGCTGGCCACATTGTTCAAATGTCAAACATACATTTGCCTAAAAGACTATTTTATGTAGCATTCACAAGGCAAATGATTACATGGAGGTCACAAAAAGTGATACAAGGATATTCTCAAGGTCTCACTGCAGAACTTTGGAATCAATTGTGAGACATGAGAGACACTGGCACAGGACTACCTGATGTGGCATGCTCAAATCAAAGAAAGTGCTGTGCTCTATGATCAAAGCAGAATTGAAGTAGCTCAAAAGAAATGTGAGATAAGCAGATTTAGAGGCATCTATCTCTACTTCAAATGTATTTTTGCCTGAGTTGTGGTAGAACCTCCCTATTGGTTTGATCAGCCACAGCTGAACACATTGTACCTTAACCCCAACATTGTGAGGTCATTTTGGGTTTTTTTGAGAACTAAGGACAATATTCAATCAACATGAAGAGAGATTAGAATTGTTTTGTTTGCAGTTTTCATCTCAGTATAAAGAAGGGGAAGAGTTCCTAACATTTAGAGGTATAAAAATATAGATTAGACTGGGTCAGAAGATAATGGTGTCTATTCACCACAGATTTTCAAAAAGAGACCTGGCTGGTCACTTCTTGGGAGTTTTGTAGAAAGATTCTTAGTCAGGTACAGATTAGTCTAGAGGAGTTTCAAAGGTCTTTTCTGACTCTAAAATTCTGCTATACTGTGAATTCAGATTATACCATTGAAATGTGTACATCAACCATATACTTGACCTTTATTTCTTACTAAACAAATACTGAAGACATCTTCTAGGCCTTAGTGGATCTATGCCTGTATATTACAATCCACATACATCTCTAAATCCTACATGGTTCTTGTCCAATGTGTCTTCACAAATCCTCTGGGTTCAACCAATGCATTGAAGATCCTCCACTCATTATTCTAATATAGTGCATGAAGCATTAAAATACTTCTTCATTTCTTATCATTTACTTGAGCTGAAAGTCATAGAGATTGATCAAATGGGGGGCGGGTCAGGATTCCAGCTTTTATTGGTGAATACAGTCCCACACTTTTCCCCTCATGGTTCTCTTGCACGTGGGTGTTAACTATTCCTCTGAGACTCTTTCCCCCAATTAACAAGCATGTATTTTGTCTCCTCCCCCCTCCAGTTAAATAAAAATTAAAAACTAAAGGAAAGCCCTTCTAACAAATATGCATAAGCAAGCAAAATGAATCCAAGAACTGGGCATATGTTAAAAAAAAATGCATGCCTCATCTGTACCTTGAGTAACCGTGGGTCTTTCTAGCAACTCTGCAAACTCCAAAGATTCTCATATTCTTCTAGTCACAGGAGCACACCCCTTCTTTTTGGAGTGTTATCTGCCTTGCATTGCCCTTTCCATACCCTATAACTGAATGTTCCCCAGGTGTAGTTCTGATTCATTATTAGGACAAGCTCCACTTCCACTGCATGTCCAACTTATCTCCTTTTCTCATCCACATATAATCTTTGGGACAAAAGATACACCACCTTAAATAAAAATGAAAAAAGCTTATTTAAAAAAAAACTCTTAGGATGTTATTTTCCCTAAAGCATAAAATTAGTCTATTTTGCAAGCAAATCAACATACAGCTATAAAATTGAGGTAAAGCATTCAGCTGTCAATCTGTAGTATCACCATCCACCTGACTAACTAATGGGATGTAGTAGGTCCTTCATCATTTGGCATAATAAAAAAAAAGTGTTAGGATCAGACACTTGGAACAGCATTAATAGCACATTGTGTATAAATTCAAGATGTTCATCCTTTCATTGATTTTATTTCCCCCTTGGAACACTTAAACACTTTCCATAGGTCTTCGTCAGGAAGATTATTAATTTTTGCTTTAGATTCTCCAACATTGCTTCCTCTCACCTTAAAAATGCTTGCTTTTGCTTCTACATAGCCCTCTGGGACAAACTATGCAATTTTTTTTTCAGGTAGGGCCTCTTTGATGTTATACTTAGTGAATGTGATTTTCTACATTGATTCATTTGAGATTATACATTCTTCACTTGTTTTCTTCAGATGCTTTTTATTTATTTTTTGGCATCTTTTCTTCATTTTTCAATTGCATGGAACCCTGTGGTATTGCATTGCCTCAGGAAATCTTCAGTTCTCTCTTGTTTTCAATTATTCTGATTTAATCTTAAAGTGGGTTTGTAGTTTTGCTGCTTAAGTGATTTCTACTTAGCCTCATTATCAGTATGCAGGAACAGGGGTGGGGAGGGAGGGAGAGATTCATCCAGGCTTGTGAGTGAATTTCTATGCTGCTGATACTGGACTATGTTCTATTGCTTTATGTGTGGGATAGTTTTTATAGATCTTGCTATGTTCTTCTACTTCCAGAATTTCCTCTTTCTGCCAAAGGAGGATTCATAAGGCCTTACTCTGCAGATTTTTTCAAATGACAAAAAGATGACAGTGAAAAATGCAATGAGGAGAGGGGGCGGGTTTGGGGGCTTTGTGGATTGGATGGAAAATGAGAGGTACTGTAGGCTCAGACTTGCTTTGCACTAAATGAACATAAAAACATAGACTTGTCACTTAACCCCTATAGCCTCACCAAATAAATAAATAACAACAACAACAACAAAAATAGGCTTGATACTTCTCCCCTTAAAGCAACCTTACAATCCATCATTCACCAGCAACTGCAGTCCATCAGGACTTCGTTCAGAGATCAGACTATGGAACAATCTTTACTTTTCTTTTACTATTCTCCTTGATAAAACTAAAGGTTATTTGGTTGAAAGTCCATAATGAAGAAGAATGTTGGGCACTAAATATCTTCAGAGACTATTAAGAGGTAAAGCTCTACTCCCAGTGCTTCTCCATGGGGATTGTAATTCTTATTGCTTGAAATGAAGGAAAGGAAATCAAATATTTACAAAACCTTAATTTTTACCTCCTTGATGTCCTAGTATTCTCATATCAGAAAGTCTTTGGGCTAGAAAACTTCAAGAATAATTAAATAACTTGATCAATCATGCAATAATAAATTAACTGCATAGTCTTCATCCATTCTGTTTCCATTTGTGTTAGGGATCAGTGATTTTGAATTTTTGAGAGCTATTTAAAAAGGGAAAATGACATAATGGGGGGAAACAAAAGAGTGGTGTAGACATAAGCTAAAATACCATATTAAACACCAGATATTGGGAGAATATTTTAAATTAGAGAAAGGACAGCAAAAAGAAGAGAAAGAAGTAGGAGAGTGATAAATTTAGAAGAGGGAAATTTGGAGCATATATTTCAAAGGATATGTGTTCTTCTTGATATAAATGTTTCCTCCATTGGTTCAGGTTGTAACAATTCCATTTCTTCATACTTTCTTAATTTTTTGTCTGTGTTCTTTCATATGTCCTGCATAGAAGGTATACCAACTTTGTAGAGACATTACATAAGTACCTTTAAGCACTTAGATGTTGTTGATTGCAACTGATCAGGTAAACACATGATCAACCCACCTCCTTTCTTAAAAAAAAATTATTGTTAAAAAGAAAAGCTTTTTACTGTTTTGCTTCTGTACTTGTGCCTTCAACACATTCACAAAAATGTTGTGCTCCTTAATAAGTAAAGCGTACTTGATCCTGTCATGGTTATATTTAGAACACATGGAATCAACAAAATCTTATTTGTATTTTTTTTGTCAGCCTCCTAAGAACATTAAACCTCACTGCATGAACACCCAAAGTCTTTCTGAGGACAAAGCATAGATTGATGATGATTCTTTTTTTTTCGATTTTCCTAAGATAAAGTAAATACAGGTAATTGTATTACCTGAAATTTGAAACAGCCTTGTTTTGTTAGGAGCTATATTGTGATACTTCAAGCATTGAATCATTTTTAATGTCTGTCAAGGTCATCTATGGAAGAGGGAAAAAAAAAACAAAGCAAGCAAGTTAAAATAGTAACTTTCCATCTCACTCCATTTTTCCATCACATATTTTTCCAGTGATATTCTTTATGCCACTTTTTGTACCTAAATCATCATGGAAAACATGCTGCAACCTACATGCATGTGTTTTGCCATTGCCTGCAACTAATCTACAATATAGATTCCTTGGAGATTGTTATATTCCAGGTTTCAAAGGCAAATGGCATTTGTGTGTGTGTGTGTGTGTGTGTGTGTGTGTTTTCAACTGAGTTATTTTTTTTTTAAATTTGTTCAGAAGGAGTGGTCCTTGCACCAAGGAGCAGTTTGGGATAATTAATAGTACAGAATAATTTCCAAATGCAACCTAGTCTTTTCTTTCCTTATTTAATTTTTGGCTCAACAAAATGTCCATCTACAATGCCAAACATGTTTATGGATCTACTAAGTTAATGAACTGGTCATCTATTGATTTTCTCCTTGCCATTCTAATAACCTCACAGGGCTTGGAAGATAAAAACCTTTTCAAAGAAACTTCTTGTTTTATGTCTGTCCTTTCTACAACAGAAAGTGTAAGCTCACATTCCTTTGGAATAGTCTTGCTATATTACAACCTCCACTTATTGGTACAATCCCCCAAATAAAATTCCTCTAAATCAATCAAAATTTTATCCATTTTTTAAGGCAAAGGTCTATTTCAAACTCATCATGAAACCTTATATGATTACTTCAGTCCTTAGTAGTCTCTCTGAAGCTCTTTCTAAATCCATAAGCTATTTGCACTAGTTGTTTGCATTTACATAGTAATATAAGACAGTATGTGATCAGCTGTTGCATATATCTATAACTGCTCCTCCCCTCAATTAGTTACATTGGAAGGCTTTAAAGGGAAAGAATCTTTATCTTTTACTATGCACCATCACAGCATAGTGCCTTGTTCAATAAATAAGTGTTGCTAAGCAGAGTAGATGAATCAGATGCATCCATATTCAAATTAAAGCACCAAAAGATCTCCCAATGTGAAATAAAAATGATTTGTGGGTTATCTGTTATTTTCTGATGTCTGTAACATTGCTATTTCATTAACTAAGATAAAGTATTTTCTTAGACTTCCTTTTTTTATTTGTGCACTTCTTGCTTTTAGTCATAAGGTACTCTGTAGTTGCTGTCTTTTTGGCTCTTGCTGTTATTAAAAATAACCCCAAATTGCAACAAGGACTAACAAGAATCTACATGATGAGCCGATCATGGAAGTACAAATGATTTCATACATAAAATTGAACTAACACTTTCACTACCCATTCAATATTTATTCAGCTTTTCATGAAAAGACACTTTTCATTCCTCAGGCTGTAAATCTAGTCCTTTCTCTAAAACAGAATGCAGTTAAACGGGATGAAAAGAAGAAATTGCCACTGTGATGAGATGAGGTTATAAAATACATGAAATTTCTAGCAGCAGCAAGGTCAAGATAAGGATAATTTTAGGCCATTGACTGTAGGTGACAGAGGCTGAATCTATGCCTGAAAGGTAAAGAATCCTGTCTTGTAAGAGAAAATAACTGACTTGCAAACTTTTTTTTAAAATTCTTAATCCTAAATACATCAAAAAAGAGAGATGGTTTTGATAAAGGAAACTACTTTGCATAATAGGCAGAAACTTTGGGTCATTTTTTTTTTTATGCTGGCAAAAGTATCATGCAAACACTCCAGTGTTTTGGAAAAGCATTTACCAATTTAATGAATCACAGGATTTGGAAGATTGCTTCAGGATGGACTCTTCCAACCCTTTCATTACAGAGATGAGAAAACCTTCCCAAAGAGGGGGAAGGGACATTCATACTCACATGTGTAAATATCAAACTTGGGATTTGAACCCAGATCTGTTTCCCAGTCCAGAGCCTTTTCTTGCTATAATATGAAGATCCATCAGTTCCGTTCCATATCATACAGTATAAAACCTCCACTTGGTAGAATTGAAGCTGTTAGAACCAGAACCTAGCTTCAAATATAGGAAGGCTAAACACAGAATAAATATACTATGATTAACAAAGTTGACAGTGGGGTTTGCATTGGCATGGAAATATCCCCAGATGGATATTCATACTCAGTTCAAATCCACAAACATTTATAAACTACTTACTATGGTGAGACTAGTAAGCTAGGTGCTAGAGATACAAATACAAATATGAAATAGTCCCTGGCCTCAAGGAGCTTGTATCCTATTTGCTATCTACATTCTACTAACTACTTTCTTTTTTATTAATTTATTTTGATTTATCAATAATGACTTCCATATTCATTGCGTTTAAAATTTTTCTCCCCCTTCCTTCCCACCACCATCCCCAAGATGGTGTACAATCTGATATAGGCCATACGTTTACATTCATATTAAACATATTTTCACATTAGTGATGTTGTACATAAAAATTAAAACCAATAGGAGGAACCATCAGAAAGAGGAAACAAAACTCAACAGAAGAGAAAAAAAATAGCAATTCAACTTTCATAGTTCTTTCTTTGAATGTGGATAGCATTTGCCATCACAAGGCCTCTGGAGATGTCTTAGATCCTTCTATTGCTGGCAAGGGCTAAGTTTATCAATATTAGTGATCACACAATGTGGCTGTTATTGTGTACAATGTTCTCTTGGTTCTGCTCACTTCACTCAACATCAGACCATACAAGTCTTTCCAGGTTTTTCTGAAGTCAGCATGTTCATCATTTCTTATAACACAATAGTATTCCATCACATTCATATACCGCAATTTGGTCATCCATTCCCCAACTGATGGGCATCCTCTCAATTTCCAATTCTTTGCCACCACAAAAAGAGCTGCTATGAATACTTTTGTACATGTAGGTCATTTTCCCATTTGTGTGATCTCTTTGGGATATAGCCCTAGAAGTGCTATTATAGCTGGGTCAAAGGGTATGCACATTTTTATAGCCCTTTGGGCATAGTTCCAAATTGCTCTCCAAAATGGTTGGATCATTTCACAACTCCACCAACAATGCATTAGTGTTCCAATTTTCCCACATCTTCTCCAACATTTATCATTTTCCTGTTTCGTCATGTTTGCCATTCTGATAGGTGCGATGTGGTACCTCAGAGTTGTTTTGATTTGCATTTCTCTAATCAATAGTGATTTAGAGCATTTTTTCATATGACTATAGATGGCTTTAATTTCTTCATCTGAGAACTTTCTTCTCATAGCCTTTGACCATTTATCAAATGGGGAATGGCTTGTATTCTTATAAATTTGACTTAATTCTCTATATATTTTAGAAATGAGAGACTGGTTGTAAAAATTCTTTCCCAATGTTCTACTTTTCTTCTAATCTTGGTTGTTTTGGCTTTGTTTGTGCAAAAACTTTTCAATTTAATGTAATCAAAATTATCTATTTTGCTTTTCGTAATGTTCTCTATCTCCTGTTTGATCATGAGTTTTTCTGTTCTCCACAGATCTGACAGGCAAACTATTCCTTGCTCTCCCAGTTTGCTTATAGTATCAGCCTTCATATCTAAATCATGAACCCATTTTGACTTTATTTTGGTATATGGTGTGAGATTTTGATCTATGCCTACTTTCTGCCATGCTCTTTTCCAGTTTTCCCAGCAGTTTTTTTTTTCAAACAGTGGGTTCTTATCCCAGAAGCTGGGGTCTTTGGGTTTATCAAATAATAGATTACTATAGTCATTGACTACTGTGTCTTGCATATTTAACCCATTCCACTGATCCACCACTCTATTTCTTAGCCAGTACCAAGCAGTTTTGATGATTGCTGCTTTATAATACAATTTAAGATCTGGAATGGCTAGGCCACCTTCCCCTGCATTTCTTTTCATTAGTTCTCTTGATATTCTTTATCTTTTGTTCTTCCAAATGAATCTTGTTATTATTTTTTCTAACTCTATAAAACAATTTTTGGTAGTTTGATTGGTATGGCACTGAATAAGTAAATTAGCTTAGGTAGAATTCTCATTTTTATTATATTAGCTCGGCCTACCTATGAGAAACTGATGTTTCTCCAATTATTTAGATCTGACTTTATTTGCATGAAAAGTGTTTTGTAATTGTGTTCATAGAGTTCCTGGGTTTGTTTCAGGAGGTAGACTCCCAAAAATTTTATGTCTACAGTAAGTTTAAATGGAACGTCTCTTTCTATCTCTTGTTGTTGGGCTTTGTTGGTAATATATAGAAATGCCAATGATTTATGTGGGTTTATTTTATAGCCTGCAACTTTGCTAAAGTTGTTTATTATTTCAAGTAGTTTTTTGCTTGATTCTCTGGGATTCTCTAAGTATAACATCATGTCATCTGCAAAGAGTGATAGCTTTGTTTCTTCTTTGCCTATTCTGATATCTTCAATGTCTTTTTCTTCTCTTATTGCTAAGCTAACATTTCCATTATGATGTTGAACAACAGTGTGATAATGGACATACTTGTTTCACCCCCGATCTTATTGGAAATGCTTCTAGCTTGTCCCCATTACATATTATGCTTGCTGAAGGTTTTGGATAGATGCTATTTATTATTTTAAGGAAGACTCCATTTATACATATGCTCTCTAGTGTTTTTAATAGGATTGGGTGTGGGATTTGGTCAAAAGCTTTTTCTGAATCTGTTGAGAGGATCATGTGGTTTCTGTTAGTTTTGGTGTTGATATGATGAATTATGCTGGTAGTTTTCCTTATATTGAACCAACCTTGCATTCCTGGTATAAATACTACCTGGTCATAGTGTATTATTCTTGTGATAAGATGCTGTAATCTATTTGCTAATATTTTGTTTAAAATTTTTGCATCTATATTCATTAAAGAAATTGGTCTATAATTTTCTTTCTCTGTTTTGACTCTTCCTGGTTTAGGTATCAGCACCATATTTGTATCATAAAAAGAATTTGGTAAGATTCCTTCTTTACCTATTTTACCAAATAGTCTATATAATATTGTAATTAATTGTTCTTTAATTGTTTGATAGAATTTGCATGTAAATCCATCTGGCCCTGGAGATTTTTTCCTAGGAAGTTCTTCCATGACTTGTTCAATTTCTTTTTCTGAGATGGGGTTATTTAAGTATTTTACTTCCTCTTCTGTTAATCTGGGCAATTTCTATTTTTTGTAAATATGTATCCATTTCACTAAGATTGTCAAATTTGTTGGCACTTCATCTATCTTCTGGTTCACTTGTTCCAGGGGTTTTTCTGGGGTGATATTTTCTGGGTTTTCAGAGGTTGATAGGGGAGGGTGAGAGTGCTTTTTACTCTGCCATCTTGCCTCCCAGAAGTGGAACCCTACTAACTACTTTCAACTGGTCATCTCTCCTTCCCTATTCTATTCCATTTCATTCTTTTAATTCTGAGGACATTTCTCAGAAAATTTCTACATTGTGGATTTGTTACTAAAAGTGAAAAAAATTGCTACATTTTAGAGAGTTTTACACTGATTACAAACAGCTAGAAAACCCTAGGCTGTTTGGTCAATAATATGAAGCAAGGTAGGGATGGATTTGTTCCCAAGAACCTTCAAACCACTGGGACAAAAATCCTTCTTCACTTACCCTAGGTACTTTGTTAAATGAAACTCCACATTTGGCAAACTGCTGAAAAGTTATTACTTCTTTGTTCTTATTCCCCTGTAACATTTCCACAGAGAAGTGAAACTAACTTCTTAGCCAGGAGCCACAAATGCATTTTTGACTTGAGCTGTTTTACTAATATAGTATACATATTGATAAAATATTGCTGCAATTTTCTTAAAATACTTCTTTTTTTTGTCAATTCCTCAAGATTTTAGATTTTGTTATTTACCTACTGGCCTGATCTGCCAGTTGATTTGAAAAAATAATTTAATGTAGAAGAGTAAGATAGTTGAGTTGCAGTAACAATCCTACAAGCTAAAAAAAAAAAAAAACTCAAGAAAATGGAAAATGGGTTTCTCTTTTTTGAAGCCCAGAATCCCAGTACCTTATAGTGATTGGAGGTTTGTTCTGGTACCAACTGATGGTTTCTAACATATGCCAAGTGATGCATATAGGGCAATGACAGCATTACAAATGTATAAAATACATTTGTATATGATATTTTTGTAAATGACATTTTTACAACATTGTGATAAGGACCTGAAAAATCTTCACATGTATCATTTCACTCCAAAGTAACCCTGGGAACAAAATCCTTGAGATTGAATCACCATTTACCATAGGCAAAACTTGGGGAGGTATTCTGAAAAGCTGCAAATACATTATTACAAGAATTTGGTTATGGATTCTTCTGGATTTTGATTCCTACACTCAGAGTCTTAATAATATAACAGTAAAATTAGCAAATAAATTTTACTCCTCTGGTTTGTTAGAATTATGGCTGAACTGATTTTTTTTTTATTTTTTGGCAATTGGGGTTAAGTGACTTGCTAGTCACACAGCTAGTAAGCGTCAAATGTTTGGTCTGAGGTCATATTTGAACTCAGGTCCTCCTGACTTCAGGGCTGGTGCTCTATCCACTGCACCATCTAGCTGTTCTGAACTGATTTTTTTGAAATGGTTGAGTTTATTCCATGGGAAGAAAGGCAAGAGAATTCTAGCATACAGACAAGAGAAGAGTGGTATGCAGTAGTTTATTACTGACTGTTTCTCAATATTACATGAATGACATTTTGAAATGCCCTGGAACCCTCAAAGAAGGATGTTTGAATGACTACTGATTAGTTAAAAGTCCTATAGAGATCTGCTGGGTGAAATCAACTCCTCATCCCACACTCCAGGTGTCTTGATAGCAACAACAATACCAGGCTTTCACTGAGTTGGTTGTGGGACATAGTAGACTCTTGGCAGGGTAAAGATCACATTATTATCTGCTTTGAGGGGGGAGGTATGCTATTAAGTGTTTAACATCTAGCTCTCAAAGTAGATTATGTACAAAGAAAACACTTTTAAGTTTAATCTACATTATTAACATTTTTTCCATCATTTTCTTAAGTCTAGACACTCAATGAAAGAATGAATCAAAGCCTTGTTTGTAAATTTTGCTCAGGTATATATGTTCACGCTGAAAATTTAACAGTTGGTTTTCATGAGCTGTTTCAAGCTGGCTCCAGCATACCCTTGACACTAGCTAAAACAAAGCAAAAATGCAAGTCTGACAGTTCACTGTTGTTTATAAACCTCAAGCATTAAACTTGAAGCTTTTCATTTCATCTTTTTTCATGAACAGACCTCAATGATACTCAGTCTGAATTGTACCCTCTGGAAATCCTATTATAAATTAACAAACTTCTCACATTATTCCACTTCCTGTAATGATCCTTCCATCGTTTGGGACTTACTTAGATCTGCATAAATTTTTTTCTTTTTTTTTCTTTTTTGTTTTTTTTTATATTATGGTAATTTTTATTTATTGTTTTGTTTTCAACATTTACTTCCACAAGATTTTGAATTCCAAATTCCCCATCTCACCCCTCCCCTTACCCCAAGATGGCATGCATTCTGAATACCCCTTCCTCTAGTCTGCCTTCCCTTCTATCTCTCCCCAGCTTCTCTTATCCCCTTCCCCTTCAATTTTCCTGTAGGGCAGGATGGATTTCTGCACTTCATTTCTGATTTTTCTTATTTCCCAGTTGCATGTGAAAACATTTTTTTAAACATGTGTTTTTAAAATGTTGGGTTCCACATTTTCTCCCTTCCTCCCTCCCCACCCACCCTCATTGATAAGGCAAGCAACTCAATATAGGTTATATATGTGCAGTTATGCAAAACACTTCCATAGTAGACATGCTGTGAAAAACTAACTCTATTTCCCTTCATCCTATCCCACCCCCCACATTTATCCTATTCTTTTTTTTTACTCTGACCCTCCTCAGAAGTACTTGCTTCTGATTACCCCCTTTCCCAATCTGCCCTCCTCTCTATCATCCCCCTACTCTCTTGTCCCCTTCCCCCACTATTTTCCTGTAGGGTAAGACATATTTCCATACCCAATTGAGTGTGTATGTTATTCCCTCCTTAAGTCAAATTCTATGAGAATAAGATTCACTCATTCCCTCTCACCTTCCCCCGTTTCCCCTCCTTTTCTGCTGTTTTTTTTGTGAGATAATTTATCCCTTTCTACCTCTCCCTTTCTCCTTCTCCTAGTATAATCCTCTCACCCCTTAATTTTATTCTCCAGATATGACACCTTCATCTTCAACTCACCCTGTGCCCTCTATCTATCTATCTATCTATCTATATCTATATCTATATCTATATCTATATATATATATATGTACATATAATTTTTCCCCTCCAACTACCCTAATACTGACAAAGGTCTCATGAGTTACAGATATCATCTTTCCATGCAGGAATATAAACAGTTCAACTGTAATAAGCCTCTTATGATTTTCTCTTTCCTGTTTACCTCTTCATGTTCCACTTCAGTCTTGTATTTGAAAATCAAATTTTCTATTCATCTCTGGTCTTTCCATCAAGAATGCATGAAAGTCCTCTATTTCACTGAATGACCATTTTTCCCCTGCAGGATTATACTCAGTTTTGCTGGGTAGGTGATTCTTGGTTGTAATCCTATCTCCTTTGCCCTCTGGAATATTATTCCATGCCCTGCGGTCCCTTAATGTAGAAGCAGCTGAATCTTTTGTTATCCTGATTGTGTTTCCACAACACTTGAATTGTTTCTTTCTGGCTGCTTGTAATATTTTCTCCTTGACCTGGGAACTCTGGAGTTTGGCTACAATATTCCTAGAACTTTTCCTTTGGGGATCTCTTTCAGGTGGTGACTGCTGGATTCTTTCAATTTCTATTTTGTCCTCTGGTTCTAAAATATCAGGACAGTTTTCCTTGATAATTTCTTGAAAGATGATATCTAGTCTCTTTTTTTGATCATCCTTCAGATAGTCCAACAATTTTTAAATTCTCTCTCCTGGATCTATTTTCCAGGTCGGTTGTTTTTCCAATGAGATATTTCACCTTGTTTTCTAATTTTTCATTCTTTTGTGTTTGTTTTTACAGTATCTTGATTTCTCATAAAGTCACTAGCTTCCAATTGTTCTATTCTAATTTTTAAGGAAGTATTTTCTTCAGTAATCTTTTGGACTTCCTTTTCCATTTGGCCAATTTTGTTTTTTAGGGCATTCTTCTCCTCATTCACTTTTTGGACCTCTTTTGCCATTTGGGTTAGGCTATTTTTTAAGGTGTTATTTTCTTCAGTATTTTTTGGGGTCTCCTTTAGCAAGCTGTTGACTTGTTTTTCATGATTTTTTTGCAAAACTCTCAGTTTTTCCTCTACTTCTCTTACTTGCTTCTCAAAATCCCTTTTGAGCTATTCCAAGGCCTGAGACTGATTCATATTTTTCTTGGAGGCTTTGGATGTAGGAGCTTTGGCTTTGTTGTCTTCTTCTGGTTGTATGTTTTGATCTTCTTTGTCACCAAAGTAAGATAATATAGTCTGACTCTTTTTGCTCTGCTTACTCATGATCCAGGCCAATTACCTGAGTTCTAAACTCTTTGTTAAGGTAAAAGTCTGCTTCCAATGTGGAAAATGTACTGTCCCAAGTTTTAGGGGTTTATACAGCTGTTTTCAGAGATATTTCTAGGGACCTGAAAATTTTCATTTCTTCCAAGGTGCTATGATAAGGGGCAAGGTGTTTTCTCTACACTGCCACAAGAAGCTTCACCACACTAGCATTCCTCCTCATGCCAGGACCGCCCCTCAAAACTGTGACCCAGATCCAAGTACTGGTAAAGCAAGAGATTCCTGCCTCAGCACTGGCAAAGAGATCCCTGCAATCCCCCTCTGATCAGCCACTTGATTCCCCCTCAGTATGTGGGCTGGAAGCTCAGGGAACAGCTGCGGCCCTCAGGGGTGGCTGAGACCTAGCTCTTCTCTCACCACAGTCACAGACTTGTCCCACTGACCTTCTAAGTTGACTTTGGCGTTCATGGGTTGAGAAGTCTGGAAACTACCAGAGCTGCCCATGACTCAGCCCTCTGAGGCCTGCTCCAGGGTTACTGTGGCCTGCACACCCAAGCTGCACTGTGCTCCTCTCCCAGCCCTGCATGATATACCTTTCTGATCAATCATCCAGGCTTTCTTTGGCTGGAAATTTGTTTCACTCTGTCTTTTTGTGGGTTCTGCTGCTTTAGAATTTGTTTAGAGCCATTTTTTATAGGTATTTGGAGGGGTTTGGGGGGAGAGCTCCAGCAAGTCACTGCTTTCCCTCTGCCATCTTGGCTCTGCCCCCAGATCTGCATATTTTTAAATGATAGTGCAACCATGATCACACTGTTTCTCGTGTTGTTTGTGACTTCATGCATGTCCCCTGACTTACTAGTAGTGGTAGGAGAATCGTAATAACTCTTGCTTCCCATTGGCACATCCAGTCTCTTCTTATATGGCCATTGCTCAACAACTTGTCCTCCCTTAAGGTTCACACAATCCACAGTCATCAGCTAGTCCAGATTCTAGTAACCATTAGAAACCTAAGACATTCTCCTTTTTTCTCACTGAGTTGAACACCTAGCTCTTGTTCTCCTCTCTGACTCTAGATTTCATAGGAGGGGATTTCAATATCTGTTGATGTTGTCCCAAAGATGTTAATTTCCCATTTCCTCAATCTACTCAATGCTGATGACCTACTCCTTCAATCTACTTGTTACATGTAGGGGTATTCATATCCTTGATCTTGCCATTAACCACAGGTGTTTCATGTTCAAAACTCCAAAATCCTTCTATCCAAGCATAATTTTTTTATCTTTCCGTCTCTATCTAGGACTGACTCTTCCTCATTAACCTACTTTTCATCCTCACTATGACTTCTAATGCCTTTGTCCCTCCTACTATTCCAGGCCATAACCCCTGCTCTGTCTGTACTTTTCCTCCCTAACAAATCTGAACCCCTTGATGAAATAGTTCAACTCCCCATTATCCTCGACTCTAAAATCCCTTCCTACTTTGTGCAGTTTCTTTTCATACAAATCTTAGCTCTTTTGTTCTTTTTTAAGAATCAGATTAGCACCCCCTTTCTATTGGAGGTCTTTTCTAGTTCCAACAACTGTAGCATCTTTTCTTCTCATATAACTTTCCATTTAATCTGTATATATCTTAAACTGACCTCTATTTCTTTCCCTTATCAGAATGTGAGTTCCCTGAGGACAGAGACTCTTTTTCTTTCTTCTTATCTGCTAGACTTAATACAGTACCTGTAACATAGTAAGTTCTTAATAAATGATCAGTTCTTACCAAGAGGATCTAGTTGAGATTTGAAGTTTTGAATTGAATTGAATCAAATCAGAGACCAAGAATGCCTAAAGGATTGGTCTGAAACTAAAAGGTTGAAGTTCAGTAGGGATAAATTTAAAGTCATACACTTTGGTAAAAAAAAATCAACTTCACAAATACAAGATTTGGGAAACTTGGTCAGATAGTAGTTTGTTTGAACAAAGATCTTGGAGTTTTAATAGAGTTTTAATATTGGAAGTTCAATATGTCGGCATGTGCTATGGCTGAAAAAAAATCACAATATAAGCTGAATTGAAAGACATAACTCACAGGAATGAGGAGGTCTTAGTTTTTCTCTACTCTGCCCTACTCAAACCACATCTGGATTATTGTGTTCAATACTGAATTCTGAAACTAATCCTGGGTGTCAAATTTTATACAGGCCATTACGATTCTGCAGTGAATCCAAGTGAGCAAAACCAAGATGAAAAACCTTGAGTCCATATAATATAACAACCAATTTAAGGAATTAGGGTTGTATAGCTTGAAGAAGAGAGCACTTACTGGGAAATGATACCTGTGTCCAAGTATTTAAGAGACTGTTATGGGACATTATTGTTGTTGCTGTAGTTCAGTTGTTTCAGTCTTGTCTGACTCCTCATGCCCCCCTTTGGGGTTTTCTTGGCAAAGATATTAAAGTGGTTCATGTGCCTTCTCTTTTATAGATGAGGAAACTGAGGCAAACACAGTTGTTACTTGCCTAGGCTCACACAGCTAGTAAGTGTCTGAAGCCAGATTTGAGTATGCCGTATTTACCTCTATTTATCCAAGCAAATATTTAACTGGGATATAAGATCAAGTGTTATATAATAAAGACAGGAGGTTGTTGTATCATAAGGAAAAATGAGGAGAGACTATCAAATTCAAGTGAAGGAGGAAATTTATTTCCTATGATACATTATTGTTAAGTCACTACATGAGCAGTTTATGATTTCCTAGTTGGAATTAATGAAAGAAAAAAATCATTTATTAATCACCTGATATGCATCAAGCACTCTGATGAGTTACTTAACTCCTCCTGGGCATTGTGTTTAGGGTTCTAGTTTAGAAGACAGAGCAACAGCAGCAGAAGCAGTGGCACATTAGAAAATGACTAGGGTAGAAATTAGTCAGAGATTCAGCTTGACCATAGATGGATTGACAATTAACAATACTGCAAAATGGGCCTATCTACAGCTTTTACTGGATATCTTTAAATCAAAATTTTTAAACAAAGTAGAAAATTTTATATTTTAAGCACATAAAGCAAATTTATATATTAGTGATAGCTTGGACTCAACCTAAAATTTATAGTCAAATTCCCTATATTTTCTCCCTTTAATGATGGGAGCCTAGAAAGATACATACAAGGAACTATTAATGACCCAGAATGAATCAATAAAGTGAAATTTTGTGATTGTGTGATTGTGCTGCAGTCAGATAGAGACAAGACCCAGTGCATGTAAGTTAGTATTTGGAAAAGCCCAAATGTCATGGACATGAATAGAAGAAAGAAACATATATGTGAGTTTATGTGAAATGACAAACAGCAGAAGGAAATAATACAGTCTCCAGATAAGTAATCATCAAGAGAAAACTGCTATGCTATTAGGTTTTTACAAAAGACAGTGTAGAATGTGTTGGAAGATTAGAATAGAAAGCAAGCTATAAAAAGCACAAATATTGGACAAAGGAATGGGAAAATAATGTGCTTTGATAGTCTCTGAAATGTTTCAAATAAATCTCTGTGCTTTCAGAAAAAGAAAAGAACAAACAAAAAGAAAAATAATACAAGGTTTAAAATTTCTTTCTTTGACATTTGTTCTATAAACTATGGACAGACTATTCTGGGTCCTATATATTGTGAAGGTGTTTTTTGATGGTATCTTCCTCTTTAAACACCTTCATTCAGGCTCCAAAAGACTTTTTTTAAAACAGTGTAATGTTTCTATTTTTCTTTCTTGCTTCTTTAATTCATACTCACAGTAAACACTCCCATAGTTTTCTCCTAATTGACTTACACATAAGTTCAGACTTTACCCTATTTATCACAACTTTTTAGGCAAACAATTCTCATGTCTAAATATTGAAAGGATTCTGCAACTGTACATTTTTAGATTTATTAGGATGGCTAGTAAAATGCCATTAAATGCCATAAAATGCCATTAAAATAATGGCATTATTTGCTTTATAAGGCTGGTAAGTAAATGAAGATTTAGTGAACATATGATCATGATGTCATCAGCTGACTGTATTGGCCACTAAGTGATGAATTACTTGATCACTTCAATCCATGAAACAAAATACCCCTCTATTGTGTATGACTCACTTACACGGAAATGGTGTCAGACTAACAGAGAAAGAAGACTGTCTCTAAACATAAATGATTAACAAAATTAACTATTATTACTCTATTAAATCCTAAATCCATAACCCACTGGACATATTATAATAGGAAATCAATAATATTAATACTTATTCTTCTATTAAATGTAATAAAAAGAGAAAAAGTCAAGTAAACAAACATTTATTTCACACCTACTGTATGCCAAAACTGAGCTAAATAGTCTTGCAGCAAAAAAGGAAAGACTTCCTAGAGAGGGAAATAGAATTGGCATGGTTGTTTGTTTGTTTTTTTTGATTGTCCAAAGGCAACAAGATAATAATTTCATGGTCCGCTGTTGTACCTTACAATGCAGTACTAAAGAGGGATCTATATGTGCCCATGTGTGTGTGTGCTATACATATATGTGTATATCTACATATGTTTGTTAGTATGTATATGTATAATATTGTTGGAAGCTTATACTCCAAAACTAATTGAGGTGAGTGGATTTAAAAAAAGTCTATGAAAAACTCAATGGTACCTGTAAAGATAAATTTAAAAATAATTTAATATGCATGACTTCAATGCAAACAGGACAACAGTCAAAAACATATTTGAAAATGTGACTCAAATATGACATGAGAGATGTGAAATGTTTTAAGACTGAGCAGAAGTTTCATACCTATATGTTGATAATGCTTTTTTGAAGATGAGAATTGGGAGTTAATGAACATGACAAGAACTATATTTCATCACAAATAAATGGAATTGGTTATATATTTAAAACTATACATTGCATTTTATTTTATATTACCTTTATGTTCAACCATATATCTTCCTTCCCCAGTAACCAGAAAGATATTTCTTGTATAGAGAGTTCAGCAAAACTAAGCAACCTTTCAATTTTGTCTGACAAAATAATTTAAGAGGAAGAAAACAATGGTTATCGATGAGAGTCATTTCTAAATTGGCTGAATGTGTATATTCAGACCAGTAACTTGATATAACAGAGTTCAAAATCAATATCAAAATGAAAGACTAAAAATGAGAAGACCATGTAGTAAAGGTCTTCTTATCTGACCTAACTTGTTGGCATTGGAAAATGGAAATTGGATAAGATAACAATCAACAAAATAACAATAAAAATTGAGACAAACTTTCATCATTAACTAAGTTAATCTAAAGGATACATCAGTCTCTATGAAGAAGAGAGAAACAAAGACCTGAAACATTTTAAGACATTAAACACTTGATCTCCTTGCCAATTTGGAAAATATGGAAGCCATGGACAACACTGGTTTAGGAATACAAACTTATTTGTAAAATATTATGGGAGACAAAGGGCAGCTAGGTGGTGCAGTGGATAGAGCACTGGCCTTGGAGTCAAGAGGACCTGAGTTCAAATGTGACTTCACACACATAACACTTACTAGCTGTGTGTGACTCTAGGCAAATCACTTAACCCCAATTGCCTCACCAAAAAAATAGTAATAATTAGTAGAGACAGAAAAGTTGCTGAAAATTCAGCATGAAGCTCAATGAAGTCAAGTCATCCCAAGAGAATTAAATAATGAAAACAGAAGGAATATAATTAAGGGTTTTGAATAGGAAAGTTGTGTTAAATTTATGTATTCATTCTACATTTGTACTCTATGATCCTCAATAAGCTACAAAAGGGCATAGAAATGACACTAAAGAAAATAAACTCAAGAAGAGAAACATGATATACAAAGGGGGTCCATTGCAGTGCTGCACCCCAAAGGGGGTCCAGTAGCACCACTTTTAAGTAATTTCAGTATTGATTTCCAAAATAATGAAAGAAGGAAAGATATATAGGGCTCAAAAAAATAGATGTGATAATAATGAAAAAACTAATCAAATACACACCAATCAGCATTTTCCTATCTTTATAATCTCTTTATAAAAATAAATTCCACATGCAACAAAGGCATTATTGATGAAGGTATTTTAAAGTATCATGTAAGCTTTCTCAAATAACTTACTAGACCACATCTTTACTATCATAGAATTGAATGACAGGTGCAAAGAATTCATGATTGCACACTGTTTGTTATTAACTGTATAAAGACATTTAATATAATACAGAAGACACTACCTCAAAGGTTTTTTCCCCCAACATACACTCTGAAATGAAACAAGATCTCTTGGGGAAAAAAAAACAATAGAGATAATAACATTATTCCCTTACCCTCCCATTGTTAATACAGTGTGGCATGAAACATCAACACACATACTAATGGGATGCCCATCAGTTGGGGAATGGTTGAACTAGTTGTGGTATATAATTATGATGGAATACTATTTTGCTATAAGAAATGATGAGAGGGATGGTTTCAGAATAAACCTGAGAAGACATATATGAACTGTTGCAAAGTGAAGTGAGAAGAACCAAAAGATCTTTGTGCACAGTAACAGCAATGTTGTAATGATGATCAACTGTGAAAAACTTGGCTATTCTGATAAACACAATTATCCAAGAAAATTCCAAAGGATTCATGATGAAAAAAAAAATGCTGTCTACCTCCAGAGAGAGAGAGATATGATAAAATCTGACTGCAGATTGAAGAATAATTTTTCATTTAATTTTTCTTGCTTTTCTGTTTTCAACATGGCTAAAAAAAATTAATGCTAAAAAGAAAAAAAGGTTAAGTACAAAAAAAGAGATACATTCACCAATTGCCAAGTTTTTTTGATTCTACCTCCACTTCTTCTTCATCTTTCTTTTCATTCACACAACTGCCTCTACAGTTGAAGTAAGTCCTCATCACAATTTTCTTGGTTATTGCAATATTTTTCCATTCTCCCTTTCTAAATTATCATTTGCAAAATTATCACAATGATATTTGTAAAGCACATGTCATTATACTCCACTATTCAATAAGCTCTAATAGCCTCCTAAAACCTTTAGACTTAAACACAAACTCCTCCATTTGATATTCAATGACAATCAAAACTGCCTTCTACCTTTCCAAAATATCATATATTACTCCCCTTCAGATACCCTTTAGTCCCACTAGAGTAGCTTTTGCTAATATATACAACATTTTGCCCTGGTGTTCCCCCACTTTTCTAAGAGAAGGAAGGTTGTATTTTATTATCAGTTTTTTGGAACCTTATTTTGATAGTTTATATTTATGTAGCACTTCTCAAGAACTTTCACATATATGATTATTTCTCTTCCTCTTTGTTACCTGGGCAAAGCAGGTGTTATTATCACCAATATAAAATGAGAAAACTGCCTCAATTTGAGTGAATTGCCCAAAGTCACAGCAAGGGACAGTGATAGGATTAAAACTGCTATCTTCTAACTCCTAGACTATCATTTATTTCACTTTATCACCTGCATACCCATAGAGGGGAATCATAGATTTAATACCAGAAAACATCTTTGATATCATCTATACATTTCATTTTATAAACAAGGGATTTGAAGCCCACAGAAGCTGTGACTTACCCAAGTGGTGGCGGGGGGGGATTGAACCCTGGCCCCCTGACTCCAGATTCAATACTCTTTCCACTATACCATATTACTTCCTTCTGTGTAAAATCTTTTGTTTAGTGGTGCAGCATTCAGGCCTGGTGATGAAAGGAGACTGCTTCTTCTTGCAGGGAGAGGGCTGAGAACTGTGCAATAACCTACTGCTGCTGGACCTCAAGGAGCATGGCCTGAAGCTCAGAGAGAGCTTCAAGAAAAGGCCCAAATCTTCCTTCCACACCATCCACTATGGTTTTAAATCAGTATCTATAGAAACTTCATGTGAAGGAGAACTCTTGGTTGGCAAAGGAGGATGAAATCACAATTACAATAACACACCTTCCTGGATCCACACCTCCAATGACTGTGTTCAAAGGAAACAAAAGACCATATCAGAAAGACTGTATTAGCATCATTAACCATGACACTGGTGAATGTGTGTTGGAAAAACTTAGTAATAGCATTCATGTCCAGAAAAAAAGAGATGAGGGAAGCAGGAAAATCCAGGCCCAAATACAACAACCTTCCCCCTGCTCGAGTACCACCATCTCCTGTACCATTTACAGTCCCCCAAAAACCACCAGTTAGACAGAAAACCTTCCATGTGAAAGATAACCCCTCACCCAAACCTCAATTTGATAACATTAAAAGAGAGCTGAGAGCAGAGGTTAAAATAATTGGAGCAGCTCACAGGATTTCAAGCCACAAAGGGGAGGAGCTGGCTGCTTGGGCCATACCCTCACAACCTCCTCACTGGCAGTTCAGTCACAGAAACCCTGTGGCCAGTGGCATCAGCCTAACCCAGGAAATAACCAGCTGATGAACACCCTTCAAAAAAACTTACAATTGAGTCAATCTAGCAGTGACAGCAATGACTAGCACTAGAGCATCCTACATCCATCTCTTTGACAGGTGAACATGTGGAGGCAGCAGGATGCTAGCAAGAAACCCATCACAAAGGAGAGTACTTGGGAGTTAGTGATCAATGAGGATGTTGAGGGTGGATCCAAGAGTCTGAGCAGGACTGTTTTTGTATCTATTGGGGGGATAATCTGTTTTGAAAGTTTTATCTAGGTCTGTAGAGTAAATAGCTAAGAGGGTTTGTTGTTTGGTTAACATCATGGATGAAAATCCTGAACAGCTGTGGGGGTGTCTTGGTTATTCAAAGGTTGAGTGTTAAACTATTATACATCTTTGTCATGTTATCTTTATTGCTGAAGCAAATCATTTGTCCTTTGGGGGAAAACATCTCCCCAAAAGTGTATTGCAGACTCTTCAAATTATTGACCATGTAGAAATGAAGATTGCAGTCTTCCTCACCTAATTAGACCTGACCAGATAGGCCAGTGGAGACAGACTTAAGCATAGACTTTTAGGGGCAGAGAGAACATTATATATGATCCGGTCTAAGTCCCTTATTTTCCAAAGGAGGGGAGGCTTAGAGAAGGCTAATGCAGCTAGTTAAAAACAGAGATGGGAGTAAAATCCAAAGCACTTTCTCTATTGTACCACAATGCCTCTCATTATGTTTAATTCATGAAATATATATTGAACACCTACTGTGTGCAGAGCTTAGGTGTGTAGCAAAACCAATGGTCTGTGCACATGGAGCACAGATACTCATTGGAGCTTTGTACCTAAACTGCGAAAGTCAAAACTACAATTTTATTTCTAGTTTGAATTTGAGCAAGTAAAAGTTGGTTATGTACCAGACAGAAGAACCTCATGTGTAGGTTCAATGACTGGATGAAGTTGGAGGTTTGAGTACTGAGTTGGTAAGGGAATTCCATGAACCCTTGTTCATCTTTCATTAGACATAATTGATTCATTGGATTTTAAAAAGGATGTTTTTTGTTAAAGAAATAATAAGAATGGATATGAGTAGTATGGACTGGGGGGGGGGAATAATTGAATTATGAACCAGAAGTGAAGGTCTTTTTTCTGTTTGGTGTGTGTGTGTGTGTGTGTGTGTGTGTGTGTTTAATCCAAGTAGGACTTTAGAAGCACAAAATGAGAGTACCATAACTCTCCTTGATCTGGGGATTTCCCCCCATGATTTTATACAACTATGCTTAAATCACAGGTTGTGTTTTTATATACAGGTGTACCTTGTTTTATTATGCTTCACTTTATTGTGCTTTTCAGATACTGTGTTTTTCACAAATTGAAGGCTTGTGGCAACCCTGCATCAAGCAAGTCTTGCAATGCCATTTTTCCAACCACATGTGCTCACATCATGTCTCTCTGTTGAATTTTGGTAATTCTTACAATATTTCAAACATCATCATCATCATCATCATATCTGTTATGATGATTTGTGATCAGTGATCTTTGATGTTACTGTTGTAATTGTTTTGGGGTTCTAGGAATGATGCCCATATGACAGTGAACTTAATAAATATTGTTTGTGTTCTGATTTCTTGACTGACTTGCTCTCCCAGTCTCTCTCCCTCTCCTTTGGCCTCCTTGTTCTCTGAGACACAATAATATTGAAATTAGGACAATTAATAACCCTGCAATGGTCCCTAAGTGACCAAGTAAAAGAAAGAGTCACTCAACAAGATAAATTTCATTGTTGTCTTAGTTTAAGAAATTGCCACAGCTGCCCCAAGCAATCACCACTCTGATAGTCAGCAGCCATCAACATTAAGACAAGACCCTTCACCAGTCAAAAAGATTATGATTCACTGAAAGCTCAGATGATGGTTAGTAATTTTTAGTGATAAAACATTTTTAATTAAAGGATGTACATTTTTAAGACATAATACTATTGAACACTTAATAGACTTAATGGTGTAAATCCCACTTTTATAGGCACCGGAAAACCAAAAACTTCATGTAACTTGCTTTATTGAGATATTCACTTTATTGCAGTGATCTGGAAGCAAACCTGCAATATCTCTGAGGTATGTCTATAACTGAAAGCAAGACAAAATATACCCTCTTTTGTACAGATCTTTTGCAAATGCTTAAACTACTGATGAAATGAAAAAGTTGTTCTAGGACAGCAATCCTCAGTTACAATTGAGTGGATCTTATTGAGTGTACATTCAATAGGTCTCCATACAGTCTAAATAAATATCTAGTTTACTATAATTAGAATACAAATAATTTAACACAAGAAAAATATTTTGATTATGTTTGCTGGGTATATAGATTTTTAATTAATTTCTGGACTATTGCCTCCTTGACCTATGCCTCCTTTTCATCCCCGTCATTCTCTACCTGTTGACTCTTCAAACTCAGTTCTGAAGAAGGAGAATATGAATCTAGACATGGAATACAAGACATATAAGGGTTGCTCAAAGGTATACAATTAAGCAGAGCCATAGTTAGGGGGCAGGAGGAGGGGCAAAAACTCTGCTTTTCCCTTACAAATTGACTAAGGACAGCTGGAAGTTTAAGTAAGGGGGTATAGACCTTATTTCCTTGTGATCATTACTTTTTGGTTCTTACCCAAATCTTAGGCTTTTAGGTTGAATTCAAGGGAGTATAGGAATTTACTTATAACAAATTGATCATTTATTTATAATCTGATGGTAGTGTTGCCATCAGAGATAGACAAGACTATTATCAGTTTATATTGTTGCTGGAAATAAGGAGTATTTATATGTTACATTGCTATTATTAACTTCCAAATTATTTGATCCAGATTTCAGCGAACTAGTGTTTTCTGTTTGTTGTTCAGTTGAGTCTGACTCTCCATTACCCCATTTGGGTTTTTCTTGGCAAAGATATTAGTGTAGTTTGCCATTTCCTTCTCTAGCTCATTTGACAGATGAGGAACACAGGATTAAGTGACTTGCCCAGGGTCACATAACTAGTAAGCTTCTGAGGCCACATTTGAACTCAGGTCTTCCTGATTCCAGGTGCAGCATTCTATCCACTGTGCCACGTAGCTGCCTAGTGTTCTAAGATTTCCTATGTAAGATTTTATTTTTTTTAATTTTAAATTACAAACAAATGCTAAAGAAAACAGGAAGGAGCTTGATTCTAATACTTTCAAGTCAAGATGTTCATTTACTAATAGTCAAAAAAGATTGTGTAAATCTATTATTTACATATAGCACTATGATTAATTATTCAAATATAGTAGGCTGGTAGGGAAAATATGGAGGGTAGGACATTACAAGAATCTGTACATTTTAGATGAAAACTTGGACATGGGAGCCATGGATGTTTTCAATATTTTGAAACATCTGATGATTTTTTAAAAAATACCCTTTTATTTGTTATTTGTCTCCCATCCTTTAGTATTTGTTTAGAGATTGGTAGTCGTGGTGGATAGTCAGAAATCTCAAAACCCTGGAAATACCACAGTACTAAAATTTTACATTTGATATCACAGTGGGGTTTGGATACTAGCAAATTCAAGAGATTTTTAGTGGAAAGCAAGACTACTTATTAATTAATTATTTGTCTTTTGTCTGTCATAATCTCATTTTTTTTTCTGTGTATAGTATTTATATATACTTGTCTTTGGTAGTGGGAAAACTTCAGACTCCAGAATTCCTATTTCCCTGATTAAGATAATAGATTCAGTAGGATTTGTGTGTATGTGTGTGTGTGTGTGTGTGTGTGTGTGAGATGTATTTGTTATTTTGAAATAAATATTCTCATGGATGTATATTAGGTTATATTAAAAGTGGAATTATTCCAATGTGTAGGATAGGTGGCATTTTGGAAACAGGGGTATGTTGAAATAAAAAAAAAACTAGTAAACTAATGATCATCATTTGCAATTACCATTTTCCCATCATCACTTTTGTCTCCAGTTCATTTTAACAAGTTAACTTAAAGTTGTCTGGATCTGTGATATAGTTTTTAATATGTTGTACCTATATTTTATTTTCATAACTGCTTTACTGTAGGTTAGAAATATGCATGTTTTTATTTATGTAAAATATTTGCTTGTAAAGTTTTATAGTTTACTTTTTTTAAATCACTATATTTAAATGAGAAATTAAAGTCAGCAATCTTTAAAAAAAACTTTCTTTTGAAATAGGTCACTCTGCTGCTACTGAGCCACCATCAGTGCATAATGTACTGTTATTTTTCCAGGAGTGAAAATGGATTAGAATGTAAATACTTTATATATAACCTTCCAAGTCAAAGCCCAACTCACTTTCTGCCTATACCTTCTTTAGCTCTCTTTACTTTGCTCTTACTCCCCTGCTACCTGTTCCTGGATCTTTGTGGTTGACATTCTATATTCTCAAATTAGGATAGTCATTTGTGGTGCCAGCAAATATTTGAAAGTAGTTAAAATGGACTGCCAGAATAGTAACTAAAATAATAGAAAGAAATGTTCTAAACCACTGATGGGAGTTCACTTTTGAATTCATGATTGAGAAAGGCATACTCTATCAGAATACTAATTAGAACATTTAATGTTCTGTCTCCTTTGTAACAATGTTGGTAGAATTTCCATTTCTTAATACCATTGCTTTAAGGGCAGTAATTTTGGCTGAATGGAAAGTCAATCTGAATTAGTGAAGTGAAGTCTATTGAAATACAGAACCTTTCTACCACATGGTAGTTTCATTTTTCTAAAACATATTGTGTTTCTGAAATACAGAGTCTTTACTGCCAAGGAAGTGTTGGCAAGTAGAAATTCAGTCAGACTTACTTTAATATATAGAAATTTGTGTATAAAAGAAAGGGGGGTGATTATGTAATTAAAAACAAGTCTCTTGTAAGCAAATTAAATGTTGTTCCCTCAGTCTTGTTTACAATTTTTTAAATTTTATTTTAGGAAAGCTTTACTTTTTGCCCTCCAAAAAAGTTTAAAAAAAAGTAAATTGGGGAAGATGGTAGCCTCCTTGGGAAGGTTATTTCGGGCTTTGGTTGCTTGACATGTGAACTCCTTTCCCTTGGGCATTTCTGCAGCCTTTAGGCCTGTTGCTACTAGAAACATATTCACAGCCAACATAAAGCCCATGATTGCTACCCATTCAAATTTTTCCTTCAGCACCAGTTCTTCAACTTACGTTTCTGCTGTAACCTAACATGCTTCATATTTTAAGGGTACAATCATTGTCAATGGAGAATTCAAAGAAATAAACATGATGACTTTAAAGGCACATATTTGGTGTTTTTCTTCTACCCTCTTGATTTCATGTTTGTATGTCCAACAGAAATTGTTGCTTTTACTGACAAAGCTAATGAATCATGATGTGAACTATGAAGTAGTTGCAGTTTCAGTGAATTCCCAATTTAGCCATCTTGCCTGGATAAATACACCAAGAAAGAGTAGCAGTTTAGGCCATATGAATACTGTACTCCTATCAGATTTAACCAAACAAATTTCCCAGGACAATGGTATTCTGCTTGAAAGACCTAGCCTTGCATTAAGAGTTCTCTTCTTGGTGCAGTTAAGCGGAGCAGTGGATAGAGCACCGGCCCAGAAGTCAAGAGGACCTGAGTTAAAATGCAGCCTCAGACTAAACACTTGACACTTACTAGCTGTTTGACCTTGGGCAAGTCACTTAACCCCAATTGCCTAAAAAAAGAAAAAAAGATAGAGAGTTCTCTTCTTGATTGACCCTAATGGAGTTATCAAATACATGAGTGTCAATGATCTCCCTTGTGGACCAAAGTGAAGAAGAAACTCTTCATTTGGTGAAGGTATTCTAGTTTGTGGAAGTGCATGGAGAAGTCTGTCCACCAAATTGGACACCAGATTCACCTGTGATCAAGCTGTCTCTACTTCCAAGGAGTACTTTGAGGAAAATGAATAAATAAATGATACCATGTATTGAAGACCTGTACGACTTTTTAAATTATGAAGAAATTACAAATTGGAATCTACAATAGCATGCAAAAAATCACTGCATATAAAAGTGTAGAATATATACAAGTCATGCTTGTATCTATAAATATTACCCCAAAATGCTCAGTTTTCATAAAATTCCCTCCCAAAACTATTTAACCTTAATAGTTTTTGCTAGTTCAAAGGATACTTTAGTACTAAATCTTTGCTTTCCCCATAGTTCTTAATAATTTGCATTTACTATATATTTGATGTCTTCATTGGAACTTAGAGGTTCCCTTCTTGAATATATAGGCTAAAGAAATTGTTAATTGATTTTATATGTGCAAAACATGGGTGTGGTAAACATTGAATTAGGATGTTTCGAGGAGCTTGAGTTATAGATGAACAGGGTTAGCAGTTTTCCCTTAACTAAGTATCCCTTTGTAGGTTTGTTTTTATTATTATTAAACTATAATCTTTTTTCCTCCATATAATGAATGCCCTGTAATTAAAGATAATAACTTAAGAGGTCTAATTTGACTCATGAAACATTTGAGTATAAGACAAGTATGAAGTATATTTGTTTAAAAAAATTACACTTACAGTGGTAAATTAAAGTATTTAATCATGGTGAGCAGACCAGAGGTTTTTAATTCAGGGGTTCATTTTACCATTATTTGAAGTTTGAGTGAACTTGATGTCCTGATACATTTCAAATACTGTTTAATTCGAATATAAAAGATAGCTGTTGAATCCCAGAGTTATATATATAATGCACCTTTGGAAATTATTATTGAACACTTATTTTTCTGGCTGATGAATAACTCAGTGTACAATATTTAATCAAAAATAAATTTTAAAGTATCAAAAAAGTATATTTTAGTGTATCTCCTGACCAAAGTATCATGCATTCCTAAATGGGGATATATAAATTGATAAGTTTTTTTAACTCTTTGAACATTCCTTAGTATTATATGACAGAAGCAATTTTACCATTTTACTTTTTAGAAAAAAATATTTTATTGACATTTTTACTGCTGCCAAAAAAACAGTTAACATATATAAAAACTGTTTGATAAAATCAAAGTGATGAAGGAAATGAAGTATTCATTGCAATCAAAATGGATACATTTGTAAAGATATTTTTCTTATTACTACCAATATTTCCCTTTTTTGATTACTGCATTTTGTCTTTTTTTTTTGCAGGAGTAGGAGAAGTTGAAACTGGGTGTTCTTATCTCTCCCAGGGTGGAAGGTCGTCAGCCACTAGTGGGCTAGATTCTACCACTGATCAGCAAAGAAGCTTTGATCTACTCCATTGACCTGGGTCAGTTTTCCCCTCCCTAGGCAGACTGGTTCTCTTCTCACTCCCAAAGGGTTCACTGTATTATGCCAGACTTAGTGAAAACACCAGATCAGCTTTCGCCCTACTGCAGCTCAGAACTCCCTAGCTCAAATGATCCACTAGCCTTAGCCTCTCTTGGTAGCAAGAATTGCCAATGTAAATCACCACATCTGACCTAACTACCATGACCTCTTACATTATGGCATGGATGAACAGAAAAGGAGGGAAAGAAACAATGTTTTATTTAGCACCTACTATTTGTCACTCACTGTGCTAAGCACTTTATAAATATTATATCATTTGAGCCTCACAACAACCCTGCAAGGTAGGTACTACTATTATCTCCATTTTACAGTTGAATTAGCTGACCTAGACAGTTCTTAAGTGATTTACTCATGGTCACATAGTTAGTAAATATCTGAGGCCAGATTTAACTCAGGTCTTTGTGACTCCAGGTCCAGTGCTGTATCCATTGCATCACCTAAAATTTGCTAAACCTCTTCAAAAGCAATAATTGCTATGGGAAGTGTGTGTGTGAGTGTGTGTGTGTGTGTGTGTGTATACATACATATACATATGCATATACATTACATATGCATATATATGCAAATTTCACAACAAGAAAGATAGGTAAATAGATTTTAAATTCATTTTGGCAGAACAAAAATATACTTGGTTAATTCATGAGTGAAATAGTGCATTTTAGTTACTATAATAGTTATAATAATATGTTATGTTAACATGCATTTATGCAATGTTCTTAGGCTGCCTGTTTCCACAAAAGCCCATCTCCTTAATAATTGTATTCTCCTAGAGTTGCTGTATAGCTGGGAATCATGGAACATCACCATCTTGGAAGATTTAAAATAACAAAATAAAGGAATGGAAAAATGCATATTGGTCTTAATGAAACAACCAAAATTGACTCATATGTTAGAAGTGGCATAGAAAAAACATTTCCAAGGACATGAATGACTAGAAAAATAAATAATCAAATCATTTAGTTGGGATGAGAGGAAACAATTAAACAGCTTGAATTGCCCATTAACATCCTAGAGACATGAAGAGAATAAAAGGAAGGCCTCTAGCACACGGCTAAATCATTTACATAAGATTTTTGTTAAATTAAGGACAAGAATTGCAAAGTATGAGAAGGATGAAAGGAGTATCTACACTGTTGAAATTAAAGACATATTAAAGTAGGAAGAGGAGTCATTCCATTAATGAAAATACAGAAGGCACAGATTTGTTAACTGACTCAATCAATCAATAGTAAACTGGGATTTAAGGAATTTTCCTGTAACCAAATTACAATGTGTGGACAAGTTGTTAATAAAATGTAAAGGACTTTGAGACTTTGGATGAGGGAAGATGATGACACACAAGGAAAATTTTGTTTCTTACTGAAAGGATCAGGTCATACTTCTTGAGCTATGTATAAAAATAAGTTATTCCTGTGATGAGCAAAATGAAATGGTAGATCAGAAGCACTCAAGGCTCAAGTCTCTGACAGAATTTTTCTTTTTTCTTTTTATTCAGAGAAAGAAATTCCTAGTAATTGGAGCAATCCAAAAGTTGAATGGGTTACTTGGGAGACAGTAAATTTTTCATTTGCAAAACTCAGCAATGACTGAGTGAACACTTGGCATATCTATCTTAAAGGGAACCTTTTTAAAGTATGGACAAGACTAGTTGTTAATCCTTCATTTTTGAAGAGGACCAATGACATAACAAGTTATGTCTTCACTTGTACATGAATTGGATTTAAATGAGGCAGAGTTGCAAAAGGCTTCAGCCTCACTCTCTTTTCCAGAGTAATCAAAGTCCAGTGGCAAAACAAAAGTCAAGGTAATGGCCTGGAATGCAGTGGATGACCTTGGCATCTTCAAGGTCTGAGCAATAAGTGTTCCTCAATGTCTGCTTCAGCCTCCTTCATGATTTTGTAACAAATTGTTCTCATCCAATATTACATCAGGGGAAGTCTTCACACACTTAGGGTAGAAAATTCTCCTCACTCACCACTGGTTTTGAGGCTTGTTGGTTACCCTCAACATAATTTAGCCTATCTGTTGAATTAGTTGGTCATTGAGTGTCTTTTGAAGTCTGAAATTGTGTCCTTCTATGACATATATGTCACGGATATACCTGTACATATTGTCTGAGTCAATCTACACAATTGCAAAAGACCAAAGCAAAGGTCACACTTCTTGAACAACTTTGGTCAGCAAATTAATAAAGTAAACTCTTCCTTGGTTAGTCTCCCATAATGTCCAGGGGTTTTGCTTTAGTTTTCAATTAAATCCCATTGCATTATTTGACTTTTATATTACCTTTCTTCTTGTTTAATATTAACATCCTCAAGGCGAAGTATTGACACACAAAAGTATTTGTGAGCAGTAGGGGGAAACCACGTCTTAAGAAGAATAGAGTATCTCCAATAGAAATACAAGTGTAGAGCATGCTATTTACACTGGCACGTTACCATTTGGACTACGGGTTCTTGTAAAGAAAGTTTTTAAGCAAGTGATAGATAGGTGGAGATGAGGGTTGTTCAAATCTCCTATATTTCAGTTAATACTTTAGGAGGAGGTAAGTGGGGTGGGTTATAAATCTTTCCTTCTGAAGAAAGTTTCTACCATCCCACATCTTACTGACAATTGGCCCGATTCATGGGACTCTACAAAATTATTTTATAGATGAATTCATTACTATTAATAGGAAAGTGACTGGTGCCTGAAATATTTGATACAAAAATGTCTATATATTCTTAAGTCTAGAATTATGAGAGTTTTTTATGCCTTGGAGCAAAAAAAAAAGGTTTTCCACAGGATCATATTCATGAAATAACATTGAAAATAAATGATTGAATTGACAAAAATGAACTAGAATATGTAGTAAATCTGTCAGGTACATAATTATTATCTATTTGTTCAAAACATAGATAAATATAACAATAGAATTATAAACTATTCTTCATAAAAGGTTTTATCTTCTACTCTCTCCTCAAAATTATTGGTATGTATGTATATGTATGTATATATATATATACACATATATATATACATATATATATATATATACACAATTATAACTAGGTGATGCAGTAGATGGAATGCTGTGCCTGGAGTCAGGGAGATCTGAGTTCAAATTCAGCTTCAGATACTTTCTAGCTCTGTAACACTGGGTAACCATGTAATTTCTGTTTGCCTCAGTTTCCTCATCTGTAAAATGGGGATAATAATAACACTTATTTCCCAGAGTTGTTGTGAATATCAAATGAGATAATAATTATAAGGCAATTAGCACAGTGTCTGCCACTTAGTAAGCACTATATAAATATTATTCTCCTCCTTCTCCTTATCATCATTATTAATATTATTAGTATTATATATTGTCTGCCCCCACCCCCAACACAAAGTAAGCTCTTTGAATATATAATATATATATAATATATATAAGAAGGTATAATTAGATCATCTAACTTATTTTAAGATAAAATTAAGTTATTTAACTGGGTAAGTTATTTAATTTCACTACTCCTTATCTTACAAATCTAAGCTAATAAGGAGATAATAATTTATCTCTAAAGGCCCTTCTAGCTCTAGAATTTTATTATTCTCTAGATATTCTTACTATAGATGCTACCAATAGTAAATATTTTAAGAATTCAGAAGTGAGGTGAGGCAATGAGGTCTAATGTAATCAAGGAAGGAATTCTCACACCAGTAATTCCCCACAATGACAAATTCAAAGATCTCTTTGAAACACAGAAAGAGAGAGAGAGAGAGAGAGAGAAATTGAGAAACAAAGAGACAGACAGAGACAGAGGGACAGAGAAAAACATAGGGAGAGAGACAGAGAATGAGGGAAGATTAGAAGAGGGAGTAAGGGGGAAAGGGGGAGAGGAAGGAGAGAATGGAGGGGGTAAAATATCCATGGAAGGCTTCAGAAATGAGTTAGGACTTAAGCTGAAGGATAAGAAGGATTTGCAAAGTCAGAGAGGAAGAGGAAGGACAGGTTAGGAATAGAGGAACAGCATAAACTGAGGCACAAAATGCAAAAGGAATTTCAGTGAAGCTACATGCTAGGTTAAGGAAGAGATCTAGTGACAAATATTAGTGTGCAATAAGATGGGACAGATAAGTTAGGCTCAGTTGATATAGGACCTTGAAAGCCAGGCAAAGATGGGTTCTGCCCACTTCCTCTTATCCATCTGGATATAAAATTCTATCCAGGTGGTGTGATTTATGATTAGCATGTGTGCTTAGTGACATTTGAAAACTCAATTTTCTTTATTTGGTTTTGAAACAGGAAGGGCCTTCATAGACACTGTTTCCCTACAGATAAGAAGTGATCACAGGTGATGTCAGTTGACTTGTCAGGGCACAGGAATAGAAGGGACAGTTTCAGAATGCCTAAACAATTGTTGTATGATAGTCTAAAGAAAGGCACATGGGACAGCAGGCACAGAGATTAGAAGAGGATGAAACACTTCAAGGACAGGCTGAAGCATAGCCTAGAACAAAGTAGCATTACAGTGGAAAGACTTTGGGAAAGTCACTGATGATACTCCAGTTCTCCACCCCTGGAACCCTGTTGAAGATCTTTATGCTATGGTTAAGTAAATTTTCTTTTGTTAACTATTGAATGACATAGAAATATCTCATTTTGTTTCCAATATATAACCTAAACAACCAGGAGAGAGGCCTGAGTCAGCACTAGTCCAAAAAATAGTGAAATGCAAAGGCTATATAGCACCAAGTCCTTAATCTGTCAGTCTCTTCTGCAATGAACTAGAATCCCAGTTTGGCCTTGGAATCAACCTGGTCCCTTAAAGATCCTCTTTTCTTAATACATATCAAAGACAAGTTAGGGATAGACTAAAACTGTAACAGCTTCTGGGATATAAATGAATAAAGTAAATGAATTTTGTTCTACAATGTCAATACAATGCAATACAATCTAATATGTTTTCTTAGCCTTTGTATTTTCCCTGCACCCCCTCAGGCTGAACATAGTGTCTAACATATAGTAGAATCTTAATAAATACTTGTTAAATTAATGAATGAATATATCAGATTGGAAGTAAGCTGCAAAAGTCATCAGTTTGGCACTGGTTAAGATGATATAGTTGTGGACAAGCAAAAGTTTGTATCAACAGACAGTAATTAATCAAGATTTAGTAAGAACCCATAATGTGCTTAGCATTGTGCTAGAAAAATATGAGAATAAACAAATAAAATAAACTCTGTCCTCAAGTAGCTTGCAAACTTTCCTTGAATATAACTAAGAAAAGTGAAACAGAAATAATATAAGAAGGTATAATTAAATCATCTAACTTATTTTAAGATAAAATTATTTAACTGGGTAAGTTATTTAATTTCACTACTCCTTATTTTACAAATCTAAGCTAATAAGGAGGTAATAATTTATCTCTAAGGGTCCTTCTAGCTCTAGAATTTTATTATTCTCTAGATATTGGTACTATAAATGCTACCAGTAGTAAATATTTTACGAATTCAGAAGTAAGGTGAGGCAATGAAGTCTAATGTAATCAAAGAAGGAATTCTCATACCAGCAATCCCCCACAATGACAAATACAAAGATCTCTTTGAAACACACACACACACACACACACACACACACACACACACA